>NC_041385.1:376628258-376637113 GCF_002162155.2 Triticum dicoccoides
TTCCTCTCCTCTCCCTCGCTCTCTCTCTCCCGTGTCCGAACGCGTCGGTCGCCGCCGTTCGCCATAGCCGCCGCCACCGGCCTCCCCTCGCCTCCCCGACACGCGCAGGAGCTCCGCCCCCTCGCCCTGAAGCTCCCCATCAAGCCACAAGACGCCGGACGCCCTGTGGAGCCGCCGTCGCCGTCGATTCGCCGCACGCAGGACGTCCCCGAGCCCGCTGACGCCTTCGCTGGGTCCGCGGTGAGCTCCGCCGCCGTTCCCCTCTCTTCTCCCCCTCATTTCCGCGCCGTAGCGCCATTCCCCACCACGGTCGAAGCCTCTCGCCGCCGTCCATGTCGCCGTCGCCGTCTCGGCCCGCCTCCGCCCAAACCGAGCATCCCATCGCGCTCCCAGTGCCACGAGGGTGCCGCCGAGCCCCTCAGGTGGCCTCCCCGTGCCCCGCAGCCCGTTTCCGCTCGAAGCCGAGCTCCGGCCGCCGCCGCGAGCTTTGCTCCGGCGAGCTCCGGCCTCCCCCGCTCCTTCCACCTGCCCCACCAGATGCGCGAGAGCCCGGGCTACGCCCCGGTGCTCTCCGACGCCGCCCCCGTGGCCTGTTTCGTGGACGCCGCCGCGTCCAGAGGTCGCCGCCGACGACCTCGCCGGTCTGATGAGTGGGCCCCGTCGGCAGGTGATTAGCTTAGTGCTAATCACCGTTAACTAACCCCCCCTGACACTGACAGTGGGCCCCAGCGCCACTAACTTTTAATTAGGATTAAATTAACCCCCTATTTAACCCCTGTCACTGACGTGTGGGCCCCACACGTCAGGTTTGACCCCAGCCAGCCGCAGTTGACCGCTGACGTCGTGCTGACGTCATGCTGGCGCAATATATGATTTCTGGATTTAAATTTAATCAGAAAATTCCAGAAATTGTTTTAAACTTCAAAAATTCATAACAATTCAACCGTAGCTCAGATTAAAATAATTTATATATGAAAAATTATCAGAAAAATGCAATCTTTCCATCTGTACTAGTTTCATGCATGACAAACCAACTTATACATGCTGAATATGAGAAAACACATTATGGCATATATAGGAGCTTAATTTGGAGATGCATTTGAACCTTTGGTTCAAATGGACTTCAAACCAAATGATTACTAGTTGCATTAGCTCAAACAGCATCACATCTACATGCCATGTTCATGCATCATATTGTTGCATATGATTGTGTATTGATTGCCGGCACTGTTCCTTCTCGATAGGTCCTGCTCCGGAGCTGTTCCAGAGTACCTGTTTGTGAAGCAGTGCCTCCTCTGTTGATTTACCAGGCAAGCAAACCCCCTTGTTCATTTCGATAAAACCCTACTCTCTCGCTCCTGCTCTCAGTTATTGCATTAGGACAACAACGGTTCATCTGCTACTTTGTGCTGCGGTAGTTGAACCCATTCCTCTGCACGACCTGTCATTGCCACAGTAAATAGTTGAAACCCACTAGCATGTGTAGGAGTTGCTTGAAGCCATTGTTGTGTTCCTACCATGCTATGCCTGCTATTGCTTAGAGTTGTGTCAGGTCTGGTTCATTGGGAATGAATTGGAGTGTTACGATATGTTCTGATGCTGAGAGTGAAGTGTGTGAACATGATTTGGTAAAGGTAGCGGTGAGAGGCCATGTAGGAGTACATGGTGGGTTGTCTCACTGGAACCGTCCTTAAGCACTGAGTTCTATTTATGTTGTCCAATGACTCGATACTACCACACATTGGGTTCCGGTAACTCGACCCCTCTCGACTTATTAACCAACTTGGTCTCTGTCCAGGAGTCGCAACTAGTTTCTGGTGTTTGTAGGTAGTGCTATTTTTCTACCAAGTGGCACCTGGCAGGGTGGGCTTGGGACAGACTAGGCACACGTGGCCTGGTGTACCGAGTGGCACCCGGATGGTGGGCTCGGGAACCCTGTACACATCGTTTGGGGCCGTAAGCGACACCCCCGCCGGATCTCCTTGCGGGTGGAACCCGAATAGGCGATAAACCTGGACTAGAGTCTTGTGTGGTTAGTCAGGTCGTGGCCGACACCCTCGCCAGGCTTCCGCTTGAAGGTTGCCGAGATACATGACGTGTGCATGGCGGTAAGTGGCGAGAGCGTGTGTGAAGAAGTACACCCCTGCAGGGTTAACATGATCTATTCGAATAGCCGGGTCCGCGGTTATGGACTTCTTGGATGCTTACATGGTACATAGACAACTTGAAGTGGATACTCTAAAATGCTCAAGACAAGTGTGAGTGCTATGGATGGCCTTCTCGTAGGGAGACGGGGATGAATCCATAGTAGTGTATTGTGTGGTGACTAGTGGAATCGTGTACGTTGTCTCACCTCAACAGTTTCTGGTAGTCGTAGAACAGGATAGCCACAGAGTCAAAGCTGGCTTGCTGCAACTAAACCCCACATTACCCTCTTGATACAAATGCATGTATGATAGGATCTGATGTAAGTCTTGCTGAGTACCTTTGTACTCATGTTGCTTCATTTATGTTTTTGCAGCGGAGACCTCGGTCTTACTAGTGTTCTCGTGGACTTCGACTAGTAGCTAGTACCTCAGCTACGATCTTGATCGGATGTTGTAGATAGTCAGGCTCTTCAGCCTTTTTCATTTGTAGATGTCTGTACCCAGACATGTAATGCTTCCGCTTGTTGCTTGTATGCTCTGTATGATGGGTTTTGTGACCCCTGTTTGCAATAAATGCGATGATGGCTCTTCTGAGCCTTTATCTATATGATTGTTGAGTTATGCTGTGATGCCATGTTGTATAGCACATACTTGCATGTTATGCGTACGTGTAATGTGTATTGCTATGTGTGGGATCTGACTATCTAGTTGTTTATTCTTAGTAGCCTCTCTTACCGGGAAATGTCTCCTAGTGCTTCCACTGAGCCCTGGTAGCTTGCTACTGCTCCGGAACACTTAGGCAGGCCGGCATGTGTCTTTCTTCGATCCTGTGTCTGTCCCTTCGGGGAAATGTCACGCGATGAATACCGGAGTCCTGCTAGCCCGCTACAGCCCGGTTCACCGGAGTCCTGTTAGCCCAGTGCTACAGCCTGGATTCACTCGTTGATGACCGACACGTTCGATGCTGGGTCATGGATGCCTGTCCCTGTAAGTTAGTGCCACTTTGGGTTTACGACTAGCCATGTCAGCCCGGGCTCTTTATCATATGGATGCTAGCGACACCATCATATACGTGTGCCAAAATGCGCAAACGGTCCCGGGCAAAGGTAAGGCGACACCCGTGGGGATACCGTGCGTGAGGCCGCAAAGTGATATGAGGTGTTACATGCTAGATCGATGTGGCATTGAGTCGGGGTCCCGACAGCGCTGGTATCAGAGCCAGGCTGCCTGTAGGATTACCAAGCCAAACCGGTCGAAGTTGAGTCTAGAAAATCTTTAGTTATGTAAGGGAATTGATTGTGGGTTGGAACGTAAGGCTCTTTTTACTCCTTATACCTCATGACCTTATGATCTGAGTCGTCCTATCTTTCCGACGGGATTAAGGAACTAGGCTTCTCTTCCGTCTATCAAGATCACGTGTTACTACTCCGTAGTCCCTTAGGATTGGTTGATCAGAGTCATACCCCAGTTTTCGAGTACTTCCGGTGTAGTCTATTTAGTACTATCTCAGAACCTTGAGTGATGATGATGAGTATGTTACCACCCCATTTTTAGTAGGATGTCTCATTCTGAGCATTTTACTGCCGTTATGCTGCCGGAATTTCCCTAGGAGTTCGAGAGATACTAATTCCTTGTCCTACATTCTACAGTCTATAGTTAATGTTGATTTCATCCCTGGGTTTTGTTTCTCAGGATGTCATCAAGTTCTATTGTTCGTGGCCAGAACCATGGAGATGCTAGGGATGAGGATCCTCCCGACCAGCCTTCGTTGGCAGAGTTCATGTTAGAAATGGAGAGGAACAAGTGTGAGTCTAATCGTTTGTTGGCACGTATCGAGGAGAACACCGCACATCAGTTCAAAGGGTCTGCTATCATTCATGACTTCATTCGTTTGCACCCACCTACCTTTCATCATTCCATCGAGCCACTCGATGCAGATGACTGGCTCCGTAGCATCACTCATAAGCTGCGTTCTGCGAACGTAGCTGAAGATGACAAGGTCACCTTTGCCACATACCACCTGGAAGGTCCTGCTAGTCTTTGGTGGCAGAACTATGAGGCTATGCTTCCAGCTGGCCAGATTCCTACCTGGAGAGATTTCACTGATGCTTTTCGCGAGCATCACATTCCCCAGGCCCTCATTGATCGCAAGAGAGAAGAGTTCTGTAGTTTCGCCCAGAGTAAGATGGCTGTTGATGCTTACAGCAGAGAGTTCGAGAACCTCGCCCGTTATGCCACAGAAGAAGTGTCCACGGACGCCAAGAAGCAGGCTAGGTTCCGAAAGGGTCTCAACCCCAAGTTGCGCCGTGATCTCCACCTGCATCATTGTGATACATTCCAAGCCCTTGTGAACAAGGCCATCAATGCAGAGACAGCTCAGCTCACTTACGAGGAGTCTCGTAAGCACACCTGTAATTTGGGATCTTCCTCTGGCTCTAGTTCCCAGAAGCACCGGATTTGGGTTCCAAACTCCGCTCTTCCTTCCGGATATACACCGAGGTCATTCCATGTGGTGTCTTCCCTAGCTCAGTCATATGTTCCACCCAGGCCTACTGGTAGACCGCTTGTCAGTGCGGGTCCACGTCTAACCTCGGGAACTTGCTTCACATGCGGGAAGCCAGGACACTATGCACGTGACTGCTCTCAGACTAGTTATGCTCCACCCCAGCCCGAGAAGATTGTTGGCTGTATTAAGCCATCACGCAAGATGATCAGTGTCAAGTCAGTTCCCACTGAACGTGGACGTGTGCATCACGTCTCAGCTAAAGACGCTCATGATGATCCAGATGTCGTTCTTGGTACACTCCTTGTCAATTGTCACCCAGCATCAGTTCTATTCGATACTGGGGCATCTCACTCCTTCATTTCTGAAGGCTATGCTCGTTTGCACGACATGTCATTTTGTGATATGCCAACTCCGCTCGAAATCCAAACCCCAGGGTCTAGATGGCAGACCACCAGAATCAGCCATGGTAACGAAATCCTTGTTGATAGACTTGTATTCCTTGCATCACTTGTAGCCCTCAAGTCCTCAGATATTAACATCATCTTGGGTATGGACTGGATGACAGCTCATCATGCCAAGATTGATTGTTACACAAGATCTGTTCAGCTTACACACCCATCTGGCAAGATAGTCACCGTCTCCACTAGAGTTGCAAAGCGTCAGCTCTATTCTCTTAATGCCAGCCCTCTTCCAGACCTTGAAGATATCCCGGTAGTCCGTGACTTTCCGGATGTCTTTCCAGAAGAACTGCCAGGTGTTCCACCTGACAGAGATGTAGAGTTCGTCATAGATCTTATCCCAGGAACAGCTCCAATCTCCCGGAGACCTTACAAGATGGCACCCTTAGAACTAGCCGAGCTTAAGAAACAACTTGATGAGTCCTTGCAAAAGGGTTTCATCCGTCCTAGTTCTTCTCCTTGGGCTTGCCCCGTCCTCTTTGTCAAGAAGAAAGACGGTACGGACCGGATGGTCGTAGATTATCGTCCCATTAATTTGGTCACGATAAAGAACAAGTATCCGCTCCCCAGGATCAACGACCTGTATGATCAGCTCGCTGGATCCTCAGTGTTCTCCAAGATGGATTTAAGGTTAGGCTACCATCAAATCAAGATCAGAAACGGGGACATTCCCAAGACAGCCTTTGTCACTCGTTATGGTCAGTACGAGTACACCGTCATGTCCTTCGGCCTAACCAACGCCCCAGCCACATTCTCCCGCCTGATGAACTCGATCTTCATGGAGTACTTAGATAAGTTCGTCATGGTTTACCTCGATGACATTCTTATTTACTCGAAGAACGAGGAAGAGCATGCCGAACATCTTAGATTTGTGTTAGAAAAGCTCAGAGAGCACCGCCTTTAGGCCAAGTTCTCCAAGTGTGAATTTTGGTTGCCAGAAGTGACCTACTTAGGCCACGTAATCTCTGGTAAGGGCATTGCTGTCAATCCCGAGAGAGTTCAAGACGTTCTCGATTGGACTCCACCTGAGACCGTTAAACAAGTTAGGAGCTTCCTTGGTCTAGCCAGCTATTGTCGCCGCTTTGTTGAAAATTTCTCCAAAGTAGCCAAACCCCTCACGGAACTTCTCAAGAAAGATAAAAAGTTTGAGTGGTCCCCACAGTGTGAGTACAGTTTTCAGGAACTGAAAAGACGCCTGACTTCTGCTCCCATACTTGTGCCACCGGATTTCACTAAAGACTTTATTATCTACTGCGACGCCTCACGACAGGGACTAGGTTGCATTCTTATGCAGGATCGTCATGTGATTGCCTATGCATCTCGATAGTTGCATCCACATGAGGAGAATTATCCTACACATGATCTAGAGCTTGCAGCCGTAGTCTATGCACTCAAGACCTGGCGACATTACCTTCTTGGTAAACGTTGCGAGATCTACACCGATCACCAGAGTCTCAAGTATATCTTCACCCAACCGGATCTGAACCTTAGGCAAAGACGTTGGTTGGAGTTAATCACAGATTATGATCTAGGGATTACCTACACCCCAGGCAAAGCCAATGTCATGGCTGATGCTCTAAGCCGTAAATCTTATTGCAACAATCTCATGTTGCAGCAAGGCCAACCACTTCTCCATGAGGAATTCCGTAAGCTTAATCTTCACATAGCTCCTCGCGGATTTCTTTCTACCTTGGTGGCGAAACCTACCCTTGTGGACCTTATCATAGAAGCCCCGAAGCATGATACGGGGATTACCCGGATCAAGAGAAACATTAAGAAGGGAGTTGGTGGATGTTTCTCTATGGATGATCGTGGTGTTGTTTTCTTTGAGAATCGCTTGGTGGTTCCCAAGAAGCAACATCTTTGGCAGTTGATTCTTAAGGAGGCGCATGAATCTCCTCTCACGATTCATCCCGGTAGCACTAAGATGTATCAGGACCTACGGCAGAGAGAAATCGCTGAGTTCATTGCTAAATGTGACGTTTGTCGTCGCGTTAAAGCACAGTATCAAAGGCCTGCTGGCACCCTTCAGCCTTTAGCTATTCCTGAGTGGAAATGGGATAAAGTTGGTATGGACTTCATCACCGGCTTTCCCAGGACCAAGAAAGGGAATAACGCTATCTTCGTAGTCGTTGATCATATTTCCAAAGTGGCTCACTTCCTTCCTGTTCGGGAAAGTATCACTGCTAGTCAGCTTGCTGACTTATATATTTCTCGAATAGTGTCACTTCATGGTGTTCCACTAGAGATCAATTCAGACCGTGGCAGTCTTTTCACTTCTCATTTCTGGGAGAGTTTCCAAACTGCCACGGGAACCCATCTTTCCTTCAGTACCGCTTTCCACCCTCAGTCGAGTGGTCAGGTGGAACGGGTCAATCAAATTCTCGAAGACATGCTTAGAGCTTGCGTTATCTCATTCGGTATGGATTGGGAGAAATGTCTTCCTTTCGCCGAGTTTGCCTATAACAATAGCTACCAATCCAGCCTCAAGAAAGCTCCTTTTGAGGTTCTCTATGGACGAAGATGTCGAACACCTTTGAACTGGTCAGAAACCGGTGAAAGACAATTCTTTGGACCGGACATGATCCAGGAGGCAGAAGAGCAAGTTCGCATCATTCGTGAGAATTTGAAAACAGCCCAGTCTCGTCAAAAGAGTCAGTATGATCGTCATCATAAGGATATGACTTATGAAGTTGGCGAAAAGGCTTACCTTCGGGTTACTCCTTTGAAGGGTACCCATCGTTTCGGTATCAAGGGCAAGTTGGCCCCTCGTTACATTGGTCCTTTTCGCATTCTCGCTAAACGAGGAGAGGTTGCCTACCAGTTGGAACTACCCCCATATCTTTCTCGAGTTCATGATGTCTTCCACGTCTCTCAACTCAGGCGTTGCTTCTCGGATCCCATCCGCGGAGTGGACCACGAAACGCTTGATCTCCAAGATAACCTCACATACCGAGAGTACCCGGTTCGCATTCTTGATCAAGCAGAGCGTGTCACTCGACGTCAGAATATCAAGTTTCTCAAAGTTCAGTGGTCTCATCATTCCGAGAGAGAACCTACTTGGGAGCGAGAAGATCGTCTTCGACTGGAGTACCCCGCTTTCTTTCCGTCGACCCCTGAATCTCGGGACGAGATTCTTTCAAGTGGGGGCGAGTTGTCACATCCCTAGTCTGGTATGACTTAGACTAGCTAGCCATTTGTGCATCATATTTAAATTTCATTTAAATTTGAAATGAGGATTGGTGGAACCCTCAGAATCATTTTGGAAAATGACCCAAATAAAAATTTCTCCAAAAGGGTACAAGAAAATGCTCATGTTGCCCTCTGAAAATATTGGACAGAGATAAAAATCAAACCAATATTTTTAGGAGCTCATGGATATTTAATTTTGGCCATTTGGATTAATTCGATAATTATTTGCTTTGGATATATATTGTTATATATATGAAATATGGTCCAAAAATTATGCTATTTATAAAGGAGCTCTGGAATAATATATCTAGCTCCTGCAAAAATTGGCATAAGGTAATAAATTGATTTAGTATTTTATTAAATCAAAACAAATGTCAGAAAAAAATAGAAAACAGAATTAAAGAGGAGAAGCTTACCTGGGGCTCCCCCCCCCTGTGCAGCCCAGCAGCAGCAGGCCGACCCAGCCAGCAGGCAGCCCAGCCCGCCTCCTCCTCTGTCGTCTTCGTCCTCGACAGAGGGAGGGGAGCGTGCCCGGCGCGCGCGCGCGCCACC
>NC_041385.1:376637689-376649238 GCF_002162155.2 Triticum dicoccoides
TCCTCTCCTCTCCCTCGCTCTCTCTCTCCCGTGTCCGAACGCGTCGGTCGCCGCCGTTCGCCATAGCCACCGCCACAGGCCTCCCCTCGCCTCCCCGACACGCGCAGGAGCTCCGCCCCCTCGCCCTGAAGCTCCCCATCAAGCCACAAGACGCCGGACGCCCTGTGGAGCCGCCGTCGCCGTCGTCTTCCACCTCGGGCTCCGACCACCACCGCCGTCGATTCGCCGCACGCAGGACGTCCTCGAGCCCGCTGACGCCTTCGCTGGGTCCGCGGTGAGCTCTGCCACCGTTCCCCTCTCTTCTCCCCCTCGTTTCCGCGCCGTAGCGCCGTTCCCCACCACGGCCGAAGCCTCTCGCCGCCGTCCATGTCGCCGTCGCCGTCTCGGCCCGCCTCTGCCCAAACCGAGCATCCCATCGCACTCCCAGTGCCACGAGGGTGCCGCCGAGCCCCTTAGGTGGCCTCCCCGTGCCCCGCAGCCCGTTCCCGCTCGAAGCCGAGCTCCGGCCGCCGCCGCGAGCTTTGCTCCGGTGATGAGGACATCAATACAATTGTTACACCCACAGCCCCTGCTGCTATACATACTGGACCAATTACTAGAGCTCGTGCACGCCAACTAAATTACCAGGTACTTTCGTTTCTTGGTAATGATTGTATTGTTCATGAGAATATGATGCTGCCTAAATTGGATACATTTGTTTTGCTTACAAATGAAGGGCCTAGCTTGGAGAAGGATGAACATTGGAGCAAGAACAAGCATGGAGATGATGGCATGCGCAAGGGGAACAAGAACGGAGTTACAAGTGATGATTTCAGGACTTTGAAGCCACCATAATGGGTGCATGAAGCCTTGGACGAAATATACAAGATGCCACTTCATAAATTTCGTCTCGAGGCTATTTTAGGTGCTGCGTCACCTTATTATTGGGCCAGGCCCATGTAATTTCGAAATACATAAGTATAGGCTATTTTTAGAGTCCGTATGTGTGGGAAAACAAGAGATAGGGTTGATTTCGGACCCCTCCACCAAGGGCCACGAAATTCCCCCCTCTTCCTCCATATATACAGCCCTTAGGGCATCGTTTAGACTTTGGGTTTTGTTTAGATTAAAAGTTCGCCATAGCTGCAACTTCGCGTACTTCGTTTGTGTTCAACGACCAGACAAAGGCGTCACAGAACCCCACCTTGATCAATAAAGCTTTCATCTTATATTCGCAATATCCAGATGGCAATCTTAGTTTCTTGCTTGTTCTTCGTTTGCTCGCAGGAAACAGACCCTCGTGGTCAGGTTGATCGTGCTCCGGCGTGGTCAATAACCTCTCGGAGTTGGTTTAGCTATTGCTAAGGCGCGACGTCCTCGCACGTTCGTAGTCGGATCGTCAAAGTCGACTTCCACCAAAGCGAAATCCACCATCTCATCGAAAGACGGGACACCTCCGCCTCTATCAAGTGGTATCAGATTTCCAGGTTGCTCAGTGAGATTTTACAGTTTTTCGTAGTTTAGATCGAGTCTGTTCTTCATACCTATAGTCCACGAAAAAGCCACAAAAAAATTAGGGTTAGTTCATCATATCCGAACCAATCTGAGCCTTCCATAATCTTTTTAGGGTTTTGCTTTGTTGAATTTGCGGTTGCATCGTCGTGTCTAGTTGCTGGTCTTAGAGTCTAGTCTTTTAGAGTTTCGAGTTCTGGTCATAAGTTGTCACGCCGCCGCCGCACCATCATTATCGCCCCTGCCATCTACCACCACCGCACCGAATCCGTATCCATATACCACCACCAATCCGTGTCCATATACCTCCACCGATCCATATCCATATACTACCACCGCTACCACCACCGCTGCCATATACCACCACCATATATCCACCACCAATCCGAGTTCTTTGCTTATTAGGTTTGTTTTCGGGATCCATCTAGATTCCGATTCGTGTTTCCTTGCCGGAGTCGGGTAGCCACGCTCCGTTTAGGCCCAAAATTTTTCGAAAACACATTTTTCGAAAAAAATTCTGGCTATCCTATTTTTAGGTGTTTCTGAGTGTTTTGAGACAGGTGCCATTATAGGAAGTTTTTTTTGACCCGTTTCCAGTTTTTGGGTCCGGGCAGTCGAAAAAAAAAAATTGGTCGAAAAAATTTCATGCCCATCCTGTCAGTTTGAGCTCGGAAGAGTTTTGAGACACTCGCCATTATAGTGATTTTTCGCAAAAAAAAAAGAGCGAAAAAAAAATTCAGAGTGTGCTTTTTCCTTGTTTACGTGCCGCGCCGTGATTTTGTTAGTGTTCTAGGCTCGCGTCTCTAGCACAGTCTAGCCTAGGACCAGCACAGTACCGTCGTTGAGCGTTTATTCAACTTTGCATCTCTGAATTGATTATTGCTGACCCTTTTTGCTACCATATTATAAGCCTTCCCAGCTCCACATACATCTACGTCGTGCGTTTGACTCTCCCTGGTAATCGCTCTATCCAAGCTTTGAGAGTTTTTTTTGACTACAACGGTTGCCGATCACCGCCTGCTGCTGGGTAAGAACTGGTAAGAATTTGAGATTTGCTTGACGGATTTGTGACACCCACCACCACCACTTGTTCGTAGTCTGTAGGATCATATTCTTGTGTGTTTCTATTGCTGCTAACCATGCCAGGATCACAAGCCGACGAGATTGACTGGGAGAATTTATCGAACAAGGAGCTTCATGATAAGTTTCAGCAAATGATGACTGAACAGGTGCAAGATGTGCTGAACAATTTTGAAGAGGCCATGGAGAAGATCACTGGCCTTGAGAAGACGTTCGAAACAAAGCTCGATAACAAGTTTAATGAATTGCTCGCGCGTCTTCCACCACCACCACCCGCTGCACCTAACGCACCTCTCCAACAACAACAACAACGACTACCTCCACGTCGCAAAGCAGACCTCCGCCGAGCAAGCCGTGTTCCTCTTGCGTTTGGCCAAACTGTTGGTGCTGCTGTTGATACTTCTGTGGCTCCTGCTGCTGATGTGGAGGAGGATGATTATGTGGGAGATTATGAGGATGAGGTTGATCAAAATCAACACTACGTGCAGCCACCTGTACCACCACCAGCAGGTCGACCTCAGGTATATATTCGTAATGGTAGGCCTGCACCACCACCTCAGGTACGAGATGATGTCCATATTCCTAAACTGAAATTGAATATTCCACCATTTGAGGGTAGATATGTTCCTGATATATATCTTACTTGGGAGTTAGAAACTGAACAACGATTTACATGTTTACAATATCCTGAGGAGAGACGAGTTGCTGCTGTTGTTTGTGCTTTCACTAGTTTTGCATGTGTATGGTGGTCTGAACATTGTAGATTATATCCTATTCCAACTACTTGGGCTGCTTTGAAAACTGCTATGCGTACGCGTTGGGTTCCACCATATTATCAACGTGAATTGCTTTAAAAATTGCAGCGGTTAAGACAAGGGAAAAATTCTGTAGAAGAATATTATCAGGAATTACAGACTGGCATGATTAGATGTGGTATTGTTGAGGAGAATGAAGCTATGCTTGCACGTTTTCTGGGTGGATTAAATAGAGAGATTCAGACCATTCTAGACTATAAGGAGTATACTAATATCACTCGTTTATTCCATCTTGCTTGTAAAGCTGAACGTGAAGTGCAGGATCGACAAGCATTGGGGCGAACTAACTTTTCTGCAGGCCGACCTTCATCATGGACACCACGTGCATCTTCTACTTCAACTGCACCAGCACCTCCATCCGGTGCCACCTCCAGCCGTGATACAAGAAAATAGGCACAACCACCATTATCTTCCAAGAGCGCACCTGCGGGTCCTGCACAGCGTTCTTCTTCTTCCATGGCATCAACAGGGCACACAAGTGATATTATTTGTCGTCGTTGTAAGGGAGGAGGTCATTATGCGAGGGAATGCAAATCTCCGCGTGTGATGATTGCTACCGCGGATGGTGGATATGAGTCCGCTAGTGACTATGATGAGGAGACATTGGCTCTTATTACACATGAAGAACATGGTGGAGATGATTCTGATCATGAGACGCAATACATGGCTCCTGAAGACGCTGACAGGTATGAATGTTTAGTTGCTCAACGTGTTTTGAGTGTGCAGGTCACACAAGCTGAGAAAAATCAGAGGCACAATTTGTTCCATACCAAGGGAGTTGTGAAGGAACGTTCTGTGCGCGTCATAATAGACGGAGGGAGCTGCAACAACTTGGCTAGCATGGAGATGGTGGAGAAGCTTTCTCTCACCACAAGACCACATCCACATCCTTACTACATCCAATGGTTCAACAACAGCGGCAAGGTTAAGGTAACACGTACTGTTCGTGTGCATTTTAGTATCTCTACATATGCTGATTATGTTGATTGTGATGTGGTACCTATGCAAGCATGTTCCTTATTACTTGGTAGACCATGGCAATTTGATATAAATTCTGTACACCATGGTAGAAACAATCACTATACTCTTGTTCATAAGGATAAAAATATTACTTTGCTTCCTATGACTCCTGATTCCATTTTGAAAGATGATATTAATAGAGCTAATAAAGCACAACAGGAGAAGAATAAGAGTGAAAATCAGATTGTGGCAAAAGAATTTGAGCAACAAATGAAGCCTAATAATAAACCATCTAGTGTTGCTTCTGAAATTAAATTGAAAAGTGCATGTTTATTTGCCACCAAATCTGATATTGATGAGCTAGATTTCAGCAAATCTGTTTGCTATGCTTTTGTGTGCAAAGAGGCATTATTTTCATTCGAGGACGTGCCTTCCTCTTTGCCTCCTGCTGTCACTAACATTTTGCAGGAGTTCGCTGACGTTTTTCCACAAGACGTGCCACCGGGATTACCGCCTAGTCGAGGGATTGAGCATCAGATTGACTTAATTCCCGGTGCTTCACTGCCAAACCGTGCACCATACCGTACCAATCCAGAGGAGACGAAGGAGATTATGCGTCAAGTACAAGAGCTTCTCGACAAAGGTTATATACGCGAATCCCTTAGTCCTTGTGCTGTTCCTATTATTCTAGTGCCGAAAAAGGATGGTACATCACGTATGTGTGTTGATTGTAGAGGCATTAATAATATTACTATTCGTTATCGTCATCCTATTCCTAGGCTAGATGATATGCTTGATGAATTGAGTGGCTCTACAATATTCTCCAAAGTTGATTTGCGTAGTGGCTACCATCAAATTCGTATGAAATTGGGAGATGAATGGAAAACATCATTTAAAACTAAGTTTGGATTATATGAGTGGTTAGTCATGCCTTCTGGGTTAACTAATGCACCTAGTACTTTCATGAGATTAATGAACGAAGTTTTACGTGCTTTCATTGGACGATTTGTGGTAGTTTACTTTGATGACATATTGATTTATAGCAGATCTTTGGAAGAACATTTGGAACATTTACGTGCTGTTTTTATTGCTCTACGTGATGCACGTTTGTTTGGTAACCTTGGGAAGTGCACCTTTTGCACCGACCGAGTATCTTTTCTTGGCTATGTTGTTACTCCACAGGGAATTGAAGTTGATAAAGCCAAGATTGAAGCTATTGAGAGTTGGCCGCAGCCCAAAACGGTCACACACGTGAGGAGTTTTCTTGGCCTCGCTGGATTCTATAGGCGTTTTGTGAGAGATTTCAGCACCATTGCTGCACCTCTCAATGAGCTTACAAAGAAAGATGTGCCTTTTCTTTGGGGTACCGCAGAGGAAGATGCCTTCTCCGTATTGAAAGATAAGTTGACACATGCTCCTTTACTCCAACTTCCTGATTTTACTAAGACTTTTGAGCTTGAATGTGATGCTAGTGGAATTGGATTAGGAGGTGTGTTATTACAAGATGGCAAACCCGTTGCATACTTTTCTGAAAAATTGAGTGGGCCTAGTCTGAATTATTCTACTTATGATAAAGAATTATATGCTCTTGTTCGGACTTTAGAAACATGGCAACATTATTTATGGCCCAAAGAATTTGTTATACATTCTGATCATGAATCTTTGAAACATATTAAAAGTCAAGCTAAACTGAATCGTAGACATGATAAATGGGTTGAATTCATTGAGACTTTCCCTTATGTCATTAAACACAAGAAGGGAAAAGAAAATGTTATTGCCGATGCATTGTCTCGTCGCTATACTATGCTTTCACAACTTGACTTCAAAATATTTGGTTTGGAGACCATCAAAGATCAATATGTGCATGATGCTGATTTTAAAGATGTAATGCAGAATTGTAAAGAAGGAAGAATGTGGAACAAGTTTGTCGTTAACTATGGATTTGTGTTTCGTGCTAACAAGCTATGCATTCCAGCTAGCTCCGTTCGTCTTTTGTTGTTGCAGGAGGCGCATGGAGGAGGATTAATGGGACACTTTGGCGTGAAGAAGACGGAGGACGTACTTGCTACACATTTCTTTTGGCCAAAGATGAGACGGGATGTTGAGCGTTTTATTGCTCGATGCACTACATGTCAAAAAGCTAAGTCACGACTCAATCCTCATGGTTTATATATGCCTTTGCCTGTACCTAGTGTTCCTTGGGAGGATATATCTATGGACTTTGTTTTAGGTTTACCTCGAACAAAGAAGGGGAGGGATAGCATATTTGTTGTCGTGGATAGATTCTCGAAAATGGCACACTTTATACCATGTCATAAAAGCGATGATGCTGTTAATGTTGCTGATTTGTTCTTTCGTGAAATTATTCGCTTGCATGGTGTGCCAAATACTATTGTTTCATATCGTGATACTAAATTTCTTAGCCACTTTTGGAGATGTTTATGGGCTAACTTGGGGACTAAACTGCTTTTTAGTACTACTTGTCACCCCCAAACTGATGGACAAACTGAAGTAGTCAATAGAACGTTGTCTACTATGCTTAGGGCTGTTTTGAAGAATAATAAGAAAATGTGGGAGGAATGCTTGCCTCATATTGAATTTGCTTATAATCGTTCATTGCATTCTACTACTAAGATGTGCCCTTTTGAAGTTGTGTATGGTTTCCTACCTCGTGCACCTATTGATTTGTTGCCTCTTCCATCTTCGGAGAAGGTTAATTTTGATGCTAAACAACGTGCTGAATTGATTTTAAAAATGCATGAGTTAACTAAGGAAAACATTGAGCGTATGAATGCTAAATATAAACTTGCTGGAGATAAGGGTAGAAAACATGTTGTGTTTGCACCTGGAGATCTTGTTTGGTTACATTTGCGTAAGGATAGATTTCCTGATTTGCGCAAATCAAAGCTAATGCCACGTGTTGATGGTCCCTTTAAGGTGTTAGAGAAAATAAATGATAATGCATATAAACTTGAGCTGCCTGCAGATTTTGGGGTTAGTCCCACTTTTAACATTGCAGATTTGAAGCCCTATTTGGGTGAGGAAGATGAACTTCCGTCGAGGACGACTTCATTTCAAGAAGGGGAGGATGATGAGGACATCAATACAATTGTTACACCCACAGCCCCTGCTGCTATACATACTGGACCAATTACTAGAGCTCGTGCACGCCAACTAAATTACCAGGTACTTTCGTTTCTTGGTAATGATTCTATTGTTCATGAGAATATGATGCTGCCTAAATTGGATACATTTGTTTTGCTTACAAATGAAGGGCCTAGCTTGGAGAAGGATGAACATTGGAGCAAGAACAAGCATGGAGATGATGGCATGCGCAAGGGGAACAAGAACGGAGTTACAAGTGATGATTTCAGGACTTTGAAGCCACCATAATGGGTGCATGAAGCCTTGGACGAAATATACGAGATGCCACTTCATAAATTTCGTCCCGAGGCTATTTTAGGTGCTGCGTCACCTTATTATTGGGCCAGGCCCATGTAATTTCGAAATACATAAGTATAGGCTATTTTTAGAGTCCGTATGTGTGGGAAAACAAGAGATAGGGTTGATTTCGGACCCCTCCACCAAGGGCCACGAAATTCCCCCCTCTTCCTCCATATATACAGCCCTTAGGGCATCGTTTAGACTTTGGGTTTTGTTTAGATTAAAAGTTCGCCATAGCTGCAACTTCGCGTACTTCGTTTGTGTTCAACGACCAGACAAAGGCGTCACAGAACCCCACCTTGATCAATAAAGCTTTCATCTTATATTCGCAATATCCAGATTGCAATCTTAGTTTCTTGCTTGTTCTTCGTTTGCTCGCAGGAAACAGACCCTCGTGGTCAGGTTGATCGTGCTCCGGCGTGGTCAATAACCTCTCGGAGTTGGTTTAGCGATTGCTAAGGCGCGACGTCCTCGCACGTTCGTAGTCGGATCGTCAAAGTCGACTTCCACCAAAGCGAAATCCACCATCTCATCGAAAGACGGGACACCTCCGCCTCTATCATCCGGCGAGCTCCGGCCTCCCCCGCTCCTTCCACCTGCCCCACCAGATGCGCGAGAGCCCGGGCTACGCCCCGGTGCTCTCCGACGCCGCCCCCGTGGCCTGTTTCGCGGACGCCGCCGCGTCCAGAGGTCGCCGCCGACGACCTCGCCGGTCTGACGAGTGGGCCCCGTCGGCAGGTGATTAGCTTAGTGCTAATCACCGTTAACTAACCCCCCCTGACACTGACAGTGGGCCCCAGCGCCACTAACTTTGAATTAGGATTAAATTAACCCCCTATTTAACCCCTGTCACTGACGTGTGGGCCCCACACGTCAGGTTTGACCCCAGCCAGCCGCAGTTGACCGCTGACGTCGTGCTGACGTCATGCTGGCGCAATATATGATTTATGGATTTAAATTTAATCAGAAAATTCCAGAAATTGTTTTAAACTTCAAAAATTCATAACAATTCAACCGTAGCTCAGATTAAAATAATTTATATATGAAAAATTATCAGAAAAATGCTATCTTTCCATCTGTACTAGTTTCATGCATGAAAAACCAACTTATACATGTTGAATATGAGAAAACACATTATGGCATATATAGGAGCTCAATTTGGAGATGCATTTGAACCTTTGGTTCAAATGGACTTCAAACCAAATGATTACTAGTTGCATTAGCTCAAACAGCATCACATCTACATGCCATGTTCATGCATCATATTGTTGCATATGATTGTGTATTGATTGCCGGCACTGTTCCTTCTCGATAGGTCCTACTCCGGAGCTGTTCCAGAGTACCTGTCTGTGAAGCAGTGCCTCCTCTGTTGATTTACCAGGCAAGCAAACCCCCTTGTTCATTTCGATAAAATCCTACTCTCTCGCTCCTGCTCTCAGTTATTGCATTAGGACAACAACGGTTCATCTGCTACTTTGTGCTGCGGTAGTTGAACCCATTCCTCTACATGACCTTTCATTGCCACAGTAAATAGTTGAAACCCACTAGCATGTGTAGGAGTTGATTGAAGCCATTGTTGTGTTCCTACCATGCTATGCCTGCTATTGCTTAGAGTTGTGTCAGGTCTGGTTCATTGGGAATGAACTGGAGTGTTACGATATGTTCTGATGCTGAGAGTGAAGTGTGTGAACACGATTTGGTAAAGGTAGCGGTGAGAGGCCATGTAGGAGTACATGGTGGGTTGTCTCACTGGAACCGTCCTTAAGCACTGAGTTCTATGTATGTTGTCCAATGACTCGATACTACCACACATTGGGTTCCGGTAACTCGACCCCTCTCGACTTATTAACCAACTTGGTCTCTGTCCAGGAGTTGCAACTAGTTTCTGGTGTTTGTAGGTAGTGCTATTTTTCTACCAAGTGGCACCCGGCAGGGTGGGCTTGGGACAGACTAGGCACACGTGGCCTGGTGTACCGAGTGGCACCCGGATGGTGGGCTCGGGAACCCTGTACACATCGTTTGGGGCCGTAAGCGACACACCGGCCGGATCTCCTTGCGGGTGGAACCCGAATAGGCGATAAACCTGGACTAGAGTCTTGTGTGGTTAGTCAGGTCGTGGCCGACACCCTCGCCAGGCTTCCGCTTGAAGGTTGCCGAGATACATGACATGTGCATGGCGGTAAGTGGCGAGAGCGTGTGTGAAGAAGTACACCCCTGCAGGGTTAACATGATCTATTCGAATAGCCGGGTCTGCGGTTATGGACTTCTTGGATGCTTACATGGTACATAGACAACTTGAAGTGGATACTCTAAAATGCTCAAGACAAGTGTGAGTGCTATGGATGGCCTTCTCGTAGGGAGACGGGGATGAATCCATAGTAGTGTATTGTGTGGTGACTAGTGGACTCGTGTACGTTGTCTCACCTCAACAGTTTCTGGTAGTCGTAGAACAGGATAGCCACAGAGTCAAAGCTGGCTTGCTGCAACTAAACCCCACATTACCCTCTTGATACAAATGCATGTATGATAGGATCTGATGTAAGTCTTGCTGAGTACCTTTGTACTCATGTTGCTTCATTTATGTTTTTGCAGCGGAGACCTCGGTCTTACTAGTGTTCTCGTGGACTTCGACTAGTAGCTAGTACCTCAGCTACGATCTTGATCGGATGTTGTAGATAGTCAGGCTCTTCAGCCTTTTTCATTTGTAGATGTCTGTACCCAGACATGTAATGCTTCCGCTTGTTGCTTGTATGCTCTGTATGATGGGTTTTGTGACCCCTGTTTGCAATAAATGCGATGATGGCTCTTCTGAGCCTTTATCTATATGATTGTTGAGTTATGCTGTGATGCCATGTTGTATAGCACATACTTGCATGTTATGCGTACGTGTAATGTGTATTGCTATGTGTGGGATCTGACTATCTAGTTGTTTATTCTTAGTAGCCTCTCTTACCGGGAAATGTCTCCTAGTGCTTCCACTCAGCCCTGGTAGCTTGCTACTGCTCCGGAACACTTAGGCAGGCCGGCATGTGTCCTTCTTCGATCCCGTGTCTGTCCCTTCGGGGAAATGTCACGCGATGAATACCGGAGTCCTGCTAGCCCGCTACAGCCCGGTTCACCGGAGTCCTGTTAGCCCAGTGCTACAGCCTGGATTCACTCGTTGATGACTGACATGTTCGATGCTGGGTCATGGATGCCTGTCCCTGTAAGTTAGTGCCACTTTGGGTTTACGACTAGCCATGTCAGCCCAGGCTCTTTATCATATGGATGCTAGCGACACCATCATATACGTGTGCCAAAATGCGCAAACGGTCCCGGGCAAAGGTAAGGCGACACCCGTGGGGATACCGTGCGTGAGGCCGCAAAGTGATATGAGGTGTTACATGCTAGATCGATGTGGCATTGAGTCGGGGTCCCGACACCCAAAACCCATCTAACTCCCCTCCATGCTCTCGGTCGTTCGATCACGATCGTGTGGGCGAAAACCACTCCCCATTTGGACTCTCCTAGCTCCTCCTACCTCTATATATAGATTCCTTCCCCGAAATCCGGATGAAACCCTAGTCTCCCCGCTCCCCTCGCGCCGCCGGACAAAATCCGGAAGGCCGGATACGTCCGCCCGCGCCACCGGACGAATCGCATCACGCCACCTGGCGCCCCTATGCCCGCCGCCGCCGAAGCCCGCCGCGGCCCTTCGCGGGCCCTCCCCGGCCCGGGACGCCGCCGCCGGCGCCCCGCGTGCGCCCGAGCCCCGCGCTC
>NC_041385.1:376649930-376674006 GCF_002162155.2 Triticum dicoccoides
CGGAGTCCGTCGCCCTCGCCGCCTTCCTCCGCCAGCCGGCGCGCCGCCTCGCCGGAGGAGCTCGCCGGCGCCGCCATCCTCGCCGGATCTGGTCAGGTGGACCAGATCCACCACCTCACCGAACCAAACGCGTGCCCCGTCCCGGATCTGCTCCGTCCCTGGATCTCCTCGTCCCGGGTTGACTTTTCGCGGGGTGAGAATTTGCCCAAGTCCCCAGATTCCTGTATTTTCATGCCCTGTTCAACTTTTGATATCTCTGCATCCGTACCTCCGTTCCGTGTGTGTAATATGTCAAATTGTTCGTCTCAATGAGTACATCATTTCATTCCATTGCATCATATTCATTTGAGGTCATCTAGATATCTTAATCATCGTTGTAAGAGTGCTTCATAATGTTTTCTGCTGTCTGTTTACAGAACGAACTCATTTGTCATTTTTGCCATGATTGATGTGTGCATCCTATGAGGTTGATGTCTACATGTGTTTTGATATACGCAATGTCTTCTTTACAAAGGTGCTTACTATGTATTTTCGTGATCAATGTGGTGACTAGAACAAGCATGCAAACTAGGCATCGTGATGTTGCTGATTTTAGTCCCTGTTCTGCTGTTATTTTGATGCCATGTAAACATGATGCTACAGAGAGATCCATGCATATTTTGAGATGCTTCAGTAAGGATGTTTCGAACAATAGGTTATTGTCTATCCATTCATGCCCTTGGTTGAAATTATGGAGTAGTCTAGCATGTCATTTTCGTGCTCTACTTTTGCTTCAAAATGTTTCCTGGCAGATTGTTTACGTGTTATTCAATTTGGCCAAGGATGCTATAGTTGATCCTTGCATGCTATGGACTTGTTATTGCCTTGGTTGGTTACATAAACATGTATTCTTGATGATGCTATGCTTATATTGTCATGCAATGACTTGTGGTGAGTGAATCGAGCTTGTTAAGTAGTGTACTTGATGTTGCTGTTTTGCTAGGATGAATCTGTTATTTCGTGATGCTATATAAACATGTTGCTACTAATCATTCTATGCATAATCTGGAGATGTTCTATAAACTTGTTTTGATCTACATGTCATCCTCTAACCATCCATGCCCCTGGTAGAATTTATAGGTTGCGGTAGCTTTTTCATATCTTGCTTCAAAGTTGCTTCATAATGTTGTTGTTAGCCTGTTAACATTAAGTTCAGTTGTTATCATGATTGTTGCTAGTGTTCCATGCACCCTATGACCTTTCTATTGCCATGCTTAGCTTCACCAATATGTCTTCTTACTGTTCGGTGCCTTGCCATGCCATGTATTGCTCTGTAGTGAGTGGTACAAGCTCATAAACATGCCTTCATAATTCTGTTTCTGCCATGTTTGAATCTGTATTATAACTTGCCATGTTTACGTGGGTGCCATCATATTTTCTGATCCTTTTTGGCTTATGGTCAGTAAGGGACTTTTGATCTATGCATTTAGTAGATTCATGCCATGCCTTTGTTTGCCATGATAAGTTCCTGTAACATGTTGTTTGATAGCTCTGAACATTGCATCGTGATGTTATTTTCTGCAAAGTCTGAAATTGTTATAACTTGCAATCTTACCATGTGTGTTTGAGTATGTTCTAGTGATTTATGGAGATAGCTCAGTGTTCATGTTTTGTAATACTTTACCTGTACATCATGCCCATTTCTTTTGTTTTCATGTTGAGGTGTTGTAGCATGTTGTTTTGATGCTTGCAAGATGCCTAGTTGCTATTTTGGACAGCTTGTCCTTTAAACTTGTATAGTGTGCATGTGTTGAACCGTTGCTCCGTTTTGAGTGTGCTCTATATGAAACTTGCTTAGAATTGCATGTAGCTTCATATTATCATGTTGCATCCTTGTTTTGGTGCGTTTGCTTGATGTTCGTATGCATTTTGCATCAATGCCATGTTTGACTTGTGTTGCTCATATCTTCTAGGCCGTAGCTCCGAACTAAATGAACTTTATATGTAACTTGACTAGAATCTCGTGTAGATCATCCTTGTGCATCTTAACTTGCTGTTTAACAACTTGAACATAAGGTTTATTCAGATCTGGACCAATTTCGAAATATGCATATGAGGACTTACCGGAATTGTTATATGTTGTTCCCGGCCTCATTTAAACTTTCCTTGATGTGTTGCTCTTGTTTGCATCATCTCTTGCCATGAGTAGCTTCATGTAGCTTTGTCATGCATCATGCTTGTTGTGCATCATGTCTTGTCTATGTGTGGTGTGTTTACTATGTTGTGTGCTTCTTTTCGATAGTTCATGTTTCGTTGCGATCATGAGGATTCGTTCGTCTATGCTTGGTTCGTCTTCATGGCTTCATCTTCTTCATGGACTCGTTCTTCTTCCTTGCGGGATTTCAGGCAAGATGACTGCTACCCTGGATCTCATTACTATCATTGCTATGCTAGTTGCTTCGTTCTATCGCTATGCTGCGTTACCTATCTTTTGCTCATCAAGCCATCCCAAATTGCCATGAACCTCTAACCTTTGACACCTTTCCTATGCAAACCATTGATTGGCCATGTTACCGCTTTTGCTCAGCCCTCTTATAGCATTGCTAGTTGCAGGTGAAGTTGAAGATTTTCTCCATGGTGGGCAGGATTTTGGTTGGGATATCACAATATCTCTTATACTATTAATGCATCTATATACTTGGTAAAGGGTGGAAGACTCTGCCTTTTGCCTGGTGTTTTGTTCCACTCTTGCCGCCCTAGTTTTCCGTCATACCGGTGTTATGTTCCCGGATTTTGCGTTCCTTACGCGGTCGGGTGATTTATGGGACCCCCTTGACAGTTCGCTTTGAATAAAACTCCTCCAGCAAGGCCCAACCTTGGTTTTACATTTGCCTCACCTAGCCCTTTTTCCCTTGGGAGTCGCTCTCTCGAGGGTCATCTTTCTTTTATCCCCCCCCCGGGCCAGTGCTCGTTGTGAGTGTTGGTCCAACCTGTCAACCGCCGGTGGACACCAGGGGCAACTCTGGGCTGGCCTACCGGAAGTTTGGACAATCCGGTGTGCCCTGAGAACGAGATATGTGCAGCTCCTATCGGGATTTGTTGGCACAGCGGGAGGCTTTGCTGGTCTTGTTTTACCATTGTCGAAATGTCTTGTAAATCGAGATTCCGAGTCTGATCGGGTCTTCCTGGGAGAAGGTCTATTCCTTCGTTGATCGCGAGAGCTTGTCATGGGCTAAGTTGGGACACCCCTGCAGGGTATAATCTTTCGAAAGCCGTGCCTGTGGTTATAGGCAGATGGGAATTTGTTAATGTCCGGTTGTAGATAACTTGACACTAGATCCGAATTAAAACGCATCAACCGTGTGTGTAGCCGTGATGGTCTCTTTTCGGCGGAGTCCGGGAAGTGAACACGGTCTTTGGGTTAGGTTTGACATAAGTAGGAGTTCAGGATCACTTCTTGATCATTGCTAGCTTCACGACCGGTCCGCTTGCTCTCTTCTCGCTCTTATTTGCGTATGTTAGCCACCATATATGCTTAGTCGCTGCGGCAACCTCACCACTTTACCCCTTCCTTTTCCTTTAAGCTTTGCTAGTCTTGATACCCATGGTAATGGGATTGCTGAGTCCTCGTGGCTCACAGATTACTACAACATTAGTTGCAGGTACAGGTTTATGCGATGATCATGACGCAAGAGTGATGCTTGCTTTGCGTTGAGTTCTTCTTCTGCTTCTTCGATCAGGGGATAGGTTCCAGGTCGGCAGCCTGGGCTAGCAGGGTGGATGTCGTTTGAGTTTCTGTTTGTGATTCATCCGTAGTCGGATGGTGCTCTTACGTATTGTGATGTTGTATTCATGTGGCATTGTATGCCTTATGTATGTATCCCCATCTATTATGTAATGTTGATGTAATGATATCCACCTTGCAAAAGCGTTTCAATATGCGGGTCTATCCTTGGTGGGACCTTCTAGTTCCTTTTGGATAGGGTTGCATATTGGGCGTGACAGTGTGGGTGAGTAGAGGGATACCCTGGGCCAGCGGTGGGAGTCGTAGGGGGCGATGAGGCCTCCGCGGCATCACAGCCGGCCACGAGAGGCAGGAGCACACGGCACAACCGGCGCTGCTTTGGGCGGCTAGAGCAAGAAGACCAGAAGTTGAAGAAGCACTATGGCCATTGGATGGACATCGTACGGTCGCTGGAGCTAGAATCGTTCATATTGACTAAGTTGACAAAGACCTCCGTCCTCGTCAACTTAGTAGGCCCACAAGTCAGCCACCCACTATGGTGGGTCCCAGCTAGCAGGGGGTATTCATATTTTGGTGCGTAATAAGGAGGCACTTCCTTGCGTGCGAAGATATAGCTGGTGGTCCGACCTCTCAGCGGGGGGAACGTTTTTTCGCAAAATACAGAAGCCCTTCCCACGTACAGTGCATGTATAGTGCGTAATAAGGAGGAACTTTCCTTGCGTGCGACCATGGACCTCGTGGGTCCCAGCCGTCAGGCTCTCCACGTACAGTCCTCTTCCGATGACTCTCGTATGTTGACCACGCCGCGCCGAGCGCACCGACGCTGTGGACGACGGCGTGGCCCCAGACTGGAACGACCCGGAGATTGGGAAGACGCGGTAGTGGAGTCGCAGACGGAGAGGAGTGGGAAACTTGACTGGTTCGGGTGCGGGGTGGGCCTACACTCGGCAGAGAATAACAGGAGGTGTGGAGTGGAGGGATGGCCTGGCCGATGGCGGGGTAGCGTTTCGCTGAGGAGCGCAAAACAACGCCGCTGGACGCCGAAGGCTGGAGCAGGCGGTTCCGCCAGTGCTGGGGGAAGAAGATGAGAGATTGAAGAAGAATGCCGGCCATTGGATGTAAATCCAACGCCTTCTTAGGCTTCGACCTACTGGCCCACATGTCAGCCAGTCCATTTGTTTTTTAGTCCATTTGGTGGGCTGGGTGAACCAATGATGTAGCATCTATGCAGCCCATTTGCATTTTTCTCGAAATCCTTGGACTTGCTGGGCTGGGTGAAAATATCATGTTGGGCTAGACGGAGGAATGTTATAAAAACATAAACACATGATTGCAATCACTAGGAGTTAACTTGGCAAGTTATATATAAACAATTATTATTATTATTTTGTAAGAACTTTCAACTTACGAAATAAAATATCATTTTAATTTGATGAGTTAATAGTACGTGGGGTATTATTATTTTTTAGGCTAGACGAGGGACAGTTGAGTTGGTTCTAGGGGAAAGTACTGGGAGAAAACTCAGTTTACATCGAAAAAGAAAGTGGGAGAAAATTCAGAGACCTGCTGGGTCCACCTGAGGAGAGGAATATGTTGGGAGGAAGGAGATTCAAAGCACGGCAGCCGAGTGAACTAGTTTTTTTACGGACAAGTGAACTAGTTTACATACATAAGCAAATATCCACTAAAAAAGCAATCAGGTTAATGGGTTCTTAAAAGAAATATTTCGGACAAAACAGATAATTACGACACATAGGCTAATGCATGAAACACTCAGATGATAAAGGTGCTTATAAACAGATAAAGTACAACATCTAGACCTTCCTGGCCCGCTTGATCATGACGTTGCGGCTGTCCGTGTACTCGTCGGTTACGGGAAGCAGACATGCTCTCATGTCCAAGATCTGCCTGTACATGTTGTAGCATGCGTATGCATCCTTGGCCGCTTAGGTTATGTAGGCTAGATTCAGAGGTACCCCCACGTGTTCAGGTCGTCTTATTTCATGTTGGCATATCAGGGGTCGATGATGGTCTCAACGAGGTCAACCACGGAGTCCTTCTCCTGCCCGTTGTTGATGATCTTGTACTCCCTCTGTTTCTTTTTACTCCGTGTCGGCGTTCTGGGAATGGGGGTCCCCAGACTTGCCTGCCTGTGGCCTGTGGTGTGGCTCAAGTGGGGGCCCAATGCAGCCCAGCTTCATCAGCTCAAGCTCAAGACTCTCGCGAGGGGCCAAGCCTCATGGGGCAGACGACAGGGAGCTTCCTCAGGAGCAGCCTCCTCAGGCAGACTCACGAGGAGGCGGAGAGATCAAGGCAGGGCACCTCCCGAGGGGCCCATGACACAAGCCATGACGATCGAGAACCAGGTGGGCGCCAGGCAGGCGCCGGCCTGCGCAGTGTCCTTGTTTCCCTTTCGGTGCAAAGTTGGTAAGCACAGGCCAAGGCATCAGGCAAAGGTTACCATCTCGGTGCTATAAGACCAAGACCAGCAGAATGGCAGGATGGAGGTCATCGTGGAGCCCAGGGCGGCGTCACCGTCAGGACCTTTGGCAGCCGAAGACCAACTTTAGTCACGATAGGTGTACCAGATGTTCCCCTTCAAAATGGCCAATTGTTGGCGCCCTTCCCGCTCATTATTTGGGAAGAGGCCCAGGGCCTCCGCCTATAAATAGGACTAGCCACCCGCATCTAGAGGCAGCTGGAGATCAACCAGAGAGAGAGGGAGAGAAGCGGCTGAACTCACCCAAGCAGTTCATCGCACTAGCTCAAGAACAGCCCCTCGCGAGGCTGTTCTCCCTGTGTACTGTTCATCATCAGCCCCTGAGGCAATCCACCACACCACACAGTGGAGTAGGGTATTATACCACAATGGTGGCCTGAACGAGTATAAATCTCGTGTCCCTTGTGCGTTCATCTTTCTTGCTTAGATCTTTGTGAGACTTCGAGACATGAGCTGGTAGGGGAGAGATCTTCGCGTGCACCCCAGTGTTCGAACCTCAAGGGTTTGCCGGAACCCAGAATCCGACATTTGGCGTGCCAGGTAGGGGTGCGCCGGAATCTTCCTTCCGCTGGTCGCGTCTGATCTTCCGCCGTGACCATGGCTGGCGCTTGCCAAGCTCGCGTCGAGCGTCGGGCTGCTCTCGCCACCTGCGTCGCCCAGACGGCGCCCGTCGACGGACGCCCCCGTCATTCCCCGTCACCCCTACATCCTCCGGCGTGACATGATGGCCGCGCCGCCACCCCGTCGCCGACTCCGCCCGGATCGTCGACTCGCGCATGTCGCGCCCCCACAAAAGCGCCGCCCGTTCCGACAACCGGCGCCGATGCTGGGACCAGGGGGCTCTGAGCCTTGGCCACCGCCTTACGGTAGGCGCAATGGCCTCCCAAGTTCAAGCCCGAGATGCCGCCGCGCTACAACGGCACGGCGGACCCGCTGGTTTTCCTACTGGCATACGAGGAGGCTGTCCTCAAGGTTGGGGGCGACGACAAGGTGATTGCCAACTGGTTTCCCATGGCCCTCACCGGCGTCCCGCGCATGTGGCTGCTCCATCTACCGACGGCTTCTGTGACCTCCTGGGAGGAGCTGCGCAGCCTCTTCCTCGCCCGTTACACCGCGCTAGCACCCCCGGTCGTTGCAGCTCTCCTCGGCGGCTCGCAGGCGCCGCCCGCGAGCCATCACGTCAAGCCATTCACCCGCCAGATCGGTGTCGCCTCCAAGCGCCAGGGAGCTCCCCCAGGTTGGGTGGCGCCCGAGGCCGACCTGACCTTCAACTCGGAGGATCACCCCTCCAACCCCGCCGGTTCAGGTGCACTCCCGATGCTGTGCACCCCCACCATCTGCCAAGTGGCCGTCACCAGGACCCTCATCGACGGCGGAGCTGGCCTGAACGTGCTCTCAGTGGAGGCCTTTAGCCTCCTCCACGTGCCACTCGAGTGGCTTCAGCCCAGTAGGCCCTTCTCGGGTGTCGGAGCCGGTTCCACTGTCTCCTTAGGGCAGATCTGCCTCCCGTTGACCTTCGGCACCTACGACAACTTCCGCACAGAGCAGATCGACTTCGACATCGCCCCCATAGGCCTCCCCTACAACGCCATCCTCGGCTACCCGACCTTGGCCCGGTTCATGGCAGCAACTCACCCGGTGTACAACCTCATGAAGATGCATGGAAGCAGCGGCATCCTCACCGTGTCAGGAGACACAAGGGATGAGCTGCAGGCACTCAAGCTTGCCTTCAAGGCAGCCGCGGCGGCACAGCCCGCCAGCTCCGACGCCCCTGACCCCAAGGGGGCTGCACCGACCAAGAAGAAGCAGCTATTGACCCAAGACAAGGCGGAAACCAAGCAGGTGCTCGTCGACGAGGACGGGTCCTCTAGTGCCACCTTCACCATAGGCGCTATCCTTGAACTCGAGCAGGAGGAGGCCTTGGTGAAGTTCCTACGCGCGAACAAGAAGGTGTTCGCGTGGGAACCTGATTAGCTAGCAGGCGTCCCGAGGGCGTAAACGAGCATCACCTCAACGTGTGCCCCAACGTGCGCTCCGTGAAGCAAAAAACAAGGCGGCAGTCCACTGAGAAGCAAGCTTTCATCGTCTAAGAGACCCGCAAGCTAGAGGCGGGAGGGGTTATTCGCGAGGTCCGCTACCCAGATTGGTTGGCTAACCCGGTTGTCGTGCCAAAGAAGGGAGGAAAGGAACGCATGTGTGTCGACTTCACGAACCTCAACAAGGCCTTCCCGCATGATCCATTCCCGCTTCCTCGCATCGACCAAATCGTCGACTCCACCGCTGAGTGCGACCTGTTATGCTTCCTGGATGCTTTCTCGGGCTATCACCAGATCAAGATGGCAGTAGAAGACGTGGAAAAAACGGCTTTACTGACCCCGTGTGGAGTGTAATGCTATACATGCATGCCATTTGTGCTGCGCAACGCAGGTGGGACCTTCAGCGGCTGATGCACATCGCCTTGGGTCGGCAGCTCGGGAGGAATGCTGAGGCTTACGTCGATGACATTGTGGTGAAGTCTCGGGAGGCAAAAACCATGATACAGGACTTGGAGGAATCCTTCACGAGCCTCAATGAGGTGGACCTACGGCTCAACCCGGAGAAGTGCGTATTTGGAGTCCCCTCGGGCAAGCTCCTGGGTTTCCTCGTATCTCACAGGGGCATCGAGGCCAACCCAGAGAAGGTCAAAGCAGTCGAGCACATAAGCTCGCCGAAGACCCTCAAAGAGATGCAGAAGCTCACCGGGCGTGTGACCACGCTAGGACGCTTCATCTCCAAGCTGGGGGAACGAGCACTGCCCTTCTTCAAGATGATGAAGAAGAAGGGCCCCTTTGAATGGACTGAAGAGGTCGACAAGGCATTCCAGGATCTCAAGAGGTACTTAACCCGCCCTCCGGTGACGGTAGCTCCGCGTCCTCGAGAGCCCTTGGTGGTCTACCTTGCAGCCACCCCCTACTCTGCCAGCGCAGCCCTGGTGGCGGTTATGGAGGAGCATCAGCCCAAGGCTGCAGCAACCGTCCGGGTCGAAGCAAAGCACAGCCAAGAAGGCTTCACGGAGACCGCGACCGCAGCCGAAAAGGATCAGCCGCAGCAGGGGAGCACACCCGGAACAGAAGAGGCCCCTCCAAGCAATCAATCGCTGGGGGGCTCCATCGTCTCAGGAGGCACCCCAACCTCCGGAGGACGCAAGAAGTGCCAGCGCTCTCAACCTCGTCGAGCACCCCGTGTACCTCATCAGCACGGTGCTACGAGACGCAAGGGCGCGGTACCCCATGCCTCAAAAACTCCTCCTCGCGCTGCTGGTGGCCTCACGCAAGCTGCGGCACTACTTCCATGGCCATCCCATCAAGGTCGTCTTAGCATACCCCTTGGAAAGGGTACTCAGGAGCCCCAATTCGGTTGGAAGAGTTGCTGAGTGGAACATCGAGCTGCAAGCATTTCAGCTAGAATTTAGCATGACCAGAGTCATCAAGGGAGCTGCGCTTGCGGACTTCGTGGCGGAATGGGCAGTGGCGCCAGGCCTCGGGGCTGGCGAAGATCGATCACTTTCCCCGGGAAGCAAGGCACCGAACGGCTGGGTCATGTACTTCGACGGAGCATTCTCCCGACATGGCGCGGGGGCTGGCGCGGTGCTCATATCTCCCACTCAAGACAAACTCTACTACGCCGTACAACTCTGTTTCCAGCACGGAGAAAAGGTCTCCAACAACATAGCAGAGTACGAAGGCCTAATAGGAGGCCTGAAAGCCGCAGTCGCCTTGGGGGTAAAGCACCTCACCATCAAGGTTGATTCACAACTCCTCGTCAATTTCTCCAACAAGGTGTACGAGCCGAAGGACGAGCACATGGAGGCCTACCTCGCGGAGGTCCACATGATGGAGAAGCAGTTCTGGGGACTGGAGCTGCAGCATGTGCCTCGCGGCACCAATCAAGGGGCTGATGACATCGCCAAAAGGGCATCCAGGCGGCTACCTCAGGAGCCAGGCGTCTTCGAAGAGCGACTCTTCAAGCCCTCAGCAACACCGTCACTATCAAGCACGTCGCAGCCTTGGGAAGAGCTCCCCCAGCCGCCTACCTCGGGAGCCTCGGTCTGCGGCCCGGCCTCAGGAGCACGCCTGCTCCTGGCATTGGAGCCTCAGGAAGGATGCTGGATCGTGGAGCTCAGGAACTACCTGACACAAGGGACCTTGCCGGCGAAGGAGGAGGAAGCGGAGCGTGTGGCGCGGCAGGCCACGGCCTAGTGCATCAAGGATGGAGAGCTCTACCGGAGGCGACCAAATGATGTGTCCATGCGTTGGATTTGAAGAGAGCAAGGGACGGAGCTGTTGGCAGACATACACGATGGAGATTGTGGGCATCACTCATCATCACGGACCCTCGTTGGCAAGGCGTTCCGCAGCGGGTTCTATTAGCCCACGACACTCAATGACGTCGTGGATCTAGTGAAGGCTTGTGAGGCCTGCCAATTCCATGCCAAGCAGATCCATCAGCCGGCGGGGGGTCTGCAGACTATACCCCTTTCATGGCCATTCGCAGTCTGGGGGCTGGACATCCTGGGCATGTTCCCTCGGGTGCCGGGGGGCTATCGCTATCTCTATGTCGTCGTGGACAAGTTCACCAAGTGGGTAGAGGTGGAAGCTGTCCGCACCATCTCCCCAGGCTCCGCGGTCAAGTTCATCACGGGCCTCATGAGCCGCTTCGGAGTGCCTAACCGCATCATCACCGACAACGGTTCGCAATTCACCAGTAACCTCTTCAAAACATATTGTGCTAACCTTGGAACACAGATATGCTACGCTTCGGTAGCGCACCCCCGGAGCAACGGTTAGGCTGAGCGAGCCAACGCAGAGGTCCTGAGGGGCCTCAAAACCAGGACCTTCAAGAAGAAGCTGGAGGCCTGCGGTAGGGGCTGGTACGATGACCTCCAGTCCCTGCTGTGGTCTATCCGCACGACCGCGGCCAAACCAACTGGCGAGACTCTGTTCTTCCTCGTCTACGGAGCTGAGGCAGTCCTCCCTCACGAGGTCAGGCGTCGTTCCGCATGGGTCCTGGCGTTTGATGAGGCACAGCAGGACACCATGCGGGGGATGTATCTCGTGATGGGGGAGGAACGACATCGAGAGGCCGCACTGCGAGCGGCAAGGTATCAACAGGTGCTGCGGCGGTACCACTGCCGCAACATCCGCCCCAGGACTCTTGAGGTAGGGGACCTCGTGCTCAGGCGGGTCCTCTCCAGGGAAGGGTTGCACAAGCTCTCTCCCATGTGGGAGGGCCCGTTCAAGGTTGTTCATGTTTCCAGGCCCGGCTCCACGCGCTTAGAGACCCAAGGGGGAGTACCCATCCAGAACGCGTGGAACATTCAACATCTCCAAAGATTCTACCCCTAAGCGAGGCCCAGTGCCTGTGAAGAAGGTCAATGCCTGTGAAGCTACCGCATTTTTTAGAAGGCCCGGTGCCTATGAAGAAGGCCAACGCCTATGAAGCTAACACATTTTGGAGAAGACCCGGTGCCTGTGAAGAAGGCCAACGCCTGTGAAGCTACCGCATTTTGGAGAAGGCCCGATGCCTGTGAAGCTACCGCGTTTTGGAGAAGGCCCAGAGCCTGTGAAGAAGGCCAATGCCTGTGAAGCTCGCCGCCCGTGACACTCTCACATAATAATGAGTGGGGCTGTACACGCCCCGGAGTCTCCGGAGTGCCGCCCTCGGGCCTTGGGGGATCCCTCCCATGCCCAGTGGCAGCACTTAGCTCCGCGCTGGTGAGAAGACGTCGAAGACTAGATTAGGTGCCGGACGCGGCTTTTTCATTTGCTTTCTGCAGTTGGCTTGTTCTTTCCTATTTGGAGTTTTATCGAAGCTGTCCCTGCCTCTGGCTCGAGCCCCCCTTTCTCCTTTTTTGCTCACCTACTTCGGTTTTCCCACGCGCAAGTCTCGCGAGGGAGGTACGCGGGTGCCCTCGCGAGTGTTTTCTGCCTCGGTCGCCTAAAGCCCTCCTATCCGGGTCTGCTGAGGGAGCACCACTCCCAGTCCTTGCCCCACGGGCATCGCGACGCGAGCACGAGACCTGGGTCGGTCGCCCCCGCAACTGAACCAAAAGCTACCCCTCTTGACGAACCCTTGCAGGACGTAAAGGGCACGGCAAGGCCTCCACCTCGGGAGGCAAAGACCGCTACAAGCCTCCACGGGTTAAGAACTCCCGGACATGGGTACACGGCACGGAAAAGGAGCCATGGAGATAGCGAGTAGTCGGAGCGAAAAATAGGAGGAGTAGCAGAGGGAGATGAACTGGAGCGGCTCGCGCCGTTCCGTACTTATAGCCGGAGGAGGCCAACCATCAGCCTCCACGATCGCAGGTAATCATGACCCGTCTTTGCATGCAGGGACTGGTCAAGTGTGCGGTTGCCGAGGCATCATGGGGAAGCGGAGACGCCCACGTCCAATCAACCGCCACGCGGCGCCCAAGGCCGAAGGCTGTTGGGGCCCCGGTGCTTCGCACTTACCCCTTCGCTTCTCTGCTAAGCCAAGTCCGGGCGCGCCTTGGGCCTGGGGGCTACTGTTGGCGTTCTGGGAACGGGGGTCCCCAGACTTGCCTGCCTGCGACCTGCGGCATGGCTCAAGTGGGGGCCCAATGCAGCCCAGCTTCATCAGCTCAAGCTCAAGACCCTCGCGAGGGGCCAAGCCTCGCGAGGCGGATGACAGGGAGCTTCCTCAGGAGCAGCCTCCTCAGGCAGGCTCGCGAGGAGGCGGAGAGATCAAGGCAGGACACCTCCCGATGGGCCCGTGATGCAAGCCATGACGATCGAGAACCAGGCGAGCGCCAGCCTATGCAGTGTCCTTGTTTCCCTTTCGGTGCAAAGGGGGCGAGCACAGGCCAAGGCATCAGGCAAAGGTTACCATTTCGGTGCAACAAGAACAAGACCAGCAGAACGGCAGGATGGAGGTCATCGTGGAGCCAAGGGCGGCGTCACCGTCAGGACCTTTGGCACCCGAAGACCAACTTTAGTAAGGATAAGTGTACCAGATGTTCCCCTTCAAAATGGCCAATTGTTGGCGCCCTTCCCGCTCATTATTTTGGAAGAGGCCCAGGGCCTCCGCCTATAAATAGGACTAGCCATCCGCATCTAGAGGCAGCTGGAGATCAACGAGAGAGAGAGAGAGAGAGAGAGAGAGAGAGAGAGAGAGAGAGAGAGAGAAGCGACTGAACTCAGCCAAGCAGTTCATCGCACCAGCTCAAGAAAAGCCCCTCACGAGGCTGTTCTCCCTTTGTACTGTTCATCATCAGCCCCTGAGGCAATTCACCACACCACACACTAGAGTAGGGTATTACACCACAGTGGTGGCCTGAACCAGTATAAATCTCGTGTCCCTTGTGCGTTCACTACTAGGTAAAACCTTATACACAGAACTTTAGCAGTAGCGAGGGTCAAAAAAGCACGCTGGTGCTAAGTAGCAGTAGCGCGCCTGAGAAAACCGCGCTGTAGATAAAGTTCTAGCAGTAGCGCGTCTTGCTCTAAACACGTTACAACTAAAATTCCCACGGCTTAGCCGATAGGCTACACATAGTAGTAACGACCTATAACGACCCGCGCTACCGCTACTTTATTTGTAGCAGCGCGTTTTAATCTAGACTCGCTACTGCTAAAGGATATAAAATTAAATGGAAAGAAAATAGAAAGGTAATTGAAAATGAAAGAAATAGAATAAGGTGAAAGGAAAAAAAATTAAAATGTGAAGAAAACTAAATGAAAAAGGGAAAAAAGAGAAAGGAGTAGCAGTAGCGTGTATCCCAGAACGCGATGTAGCTAACGTAGCAGCAACGTTCTTCCTAGAATGTGCTACTGCTACTTCTGACTTAACCACGGGGTTCGTCCTTCCCCACGGCCACTTCCCCCAAATGCAACTCTCCACTCTCGCCGCCGCCGTCGCCCGTCGGCCGCCGCGCGCTCTCCGCACACCCTCTATGCCGCCCCGACCCCAGATTCAAAGCCGCCCCCGCCCCCGACCTCAACGCCGCCCCGGACGCCGCCCCCGACCCCGACCTCGACGCCGCCATCCACCGCGTGCCCGAGCCCCGACCCTGACCTTGACACCGCCCTGCCCCTCCCTCATCGCAGGCACCCGAGGTGAGCACGCCTGTGCAGTGTCCTTGTTTCCCTTTCAGTGAAAGGGGGCGAGCACAGGCCAAGGCATCAGGCGAAGGTTACCGTTTCGGTGCAACAAGACCAAGACCAGCAGAAGGGCAAGATGGAGGTCATCGTGGAGCCTAGGGCGGCGTCACCGTCAGGACCTTTGGCAGCCGAAGACCAACTTTAGTAAGGATATGTGTACCAGATTTTCCCCTTCAAAATGGCCAATTGTTGGCGCCCTTAACGCACATTATTTGGGAAGAGGCCCAGGGCCTCCGCCTATAAATAGGACTAGCCACCCGCATCTAGAAGCAGCTGGAGATCAACCAGAGAGAGAGAGAGAGAAGCGACTAAACTCACCCAAGCAGTTCATCGCACCAACTCAACAACAGCCCCTCGCAAGGCTGTTCTCCCTCTGTACTGTTCATCATCAGCCCCTGAGGCAATCCACCACACCACACACTGGAGTAGGGTATTACACCACAATGGTGGCCTGAACAAGTATAATTCTCGTGTCCCTTGTGTGTTCACTACTAGGGAAAACCTTATACGCAGAACTTTAGAAGTAGCGAGGGTCAAAAAAGCATGCTGCTGCTAAGTAGCAGTAGCGCGCCTGAGAAAACCGCGCTGCAGATAAAGTTCTAGCAGTAGCGCGTCTTGCTCTAAACACGTTACTACTAAAATTCCCACGGCTTAGCCGATAGGCTACACATAGTAGTAACGACCTATAATGAACCGCGCTACCGCTACTTTATTTGTAGCAGCACGTTTTAATCTAAACTCGCTACTGCTAAAGGATATAAAATTAAATGGAAAGAAAATAGAAAGGTAATTGAAAGTGAAAGAAATAGAATAAGGTGAAAGGAAAAAAATAAAATGTGAAGAAAACTAAATGAAAAAGGGGGAAAAAGAGAAAGGAGTAGCAGTAGCGTGTATCCCAGAACGCGCTGTAGCTAACGTAGCAGCAACGTTCTTCCTAGAACACGCTACTGCTTCTTCTGACTTAACCACGGGGTTCATCCTTCCCCACGACCACTTCCCCCAAATCCAACTCTCCACTCTTGCCGCCGCCGTCGCCCGTCGGCCGCCGCCCGCTCTCCGCACACCCTCTATGCCGCCCCGACCCCAGAATCAACGCCGCCTCCGCCCCCGACCTCAACGCCACCCCGGACGCCGCCCCCGACCCCGACCTCGACGCTGCCATCCGCCGCGCGCCGGAGCCCTGACCCTGACCTCGACGTCGCCCTGCCCCTCCCTCGTCGCAGGCACCTGAGGTGAGCACGCCTGCTCCTCCCTCTCCCCTACCTCTGCCTAGAGTTTCTTTATATTTTAGTTGCATCAAATTAGTTAGGGTTCATGTAAGAGTGGAAACAAATCAGATGCGGATGCGGCTCAAATGAGTTAGGGTTCATGTAAGGGTGGAAACGAATCAAATTTCTAAGATGAATCATAAAACGAGTAAAATTTGACCACTTATTTCACTTTATAGTTGGATAATTGGAATATCCACTACCACTTTCCACCCCTATAGGTTCATCAAATTAGATGGTAATTAGGGCAGTAGTTCTTAGGTACTAATTAGTTAGTAAGAACTAGGTACTAATTAGGTACTAGAATATTTTTATTTATAGTAAGTTTATTTTTAGTAAGAACTAGTTAGTAAGACTTATTGCTATTTTTTTGTTAAAGCAATTTTTCCCGCCTCGACGTGGAAGATGCCTATCCTGCATCCTCGTCATCGAGTCGGCGGAGGATGACACCTGCTTGACCAGGTGGGCCATGTCCGGGACTGAGCTCCGCCGGGGTGGTACTGGGAGGCGCTACCTACCGGGGAGCGCAGGTTGGTTGTAATGCCCCGGATCCGATGCGCCAGGTGTCCGCCAGTTTTTCGCCGTAGTTGCCATGTCATTTTGCTTGCATGTTGCATTTCATCATGTCATCATGTGCATCGCATTGCATACGTGTTCATCTCATGCATCCGAGCATTTTCCCCGTTGTCCGTTTTGCAATCCGGCGCTCCTATGCCCTCCGGCGTTCCCCTTTTGTCTCCTGTTGTGAGTGGGTGTTAAACTTTCTCGGAATGGACCGAGGCTTGCCAAGTGGCCTTGGTATACCACCGGTAGACCGCCTGTCAAGTTTCATGCCATTTGGAGGTCGTTTGGTACTCCAACGGTTAACCGGGTAACCGTAAACCCCCCTTCTCTTTGCAGCCCAACACCCCTTCCAAAGTGGCCCAAAACCCAGGAAACTCCCCTGCATGCTCTCAGTCGTTCGATCACGATTGCGTGGCCGAAAAATGCTCCTCATTTGGACTCTCCTAGCTTCCTCTACCTATAAAACTAGACCTCCCCCGAAATTCACGGATGAATTCGCAGACGAAACCCTAGCCCCGCTCCCCTCGGCGCCGGACATGTCCAACCCCGCCGGACACGTCCGCACCGCCGCTCCTCGCCCAACCACGCGCTGCCACGTGTCCCCGCCGCCGCCGTCGCCCGCGCGCCGCCGCCAGGCCCGCGTCAGGCCCGCTCGGGCCGGATCTGGGACCGAGCCGGCCCGCGCGTCGCGCTTCCGTCGCCCGCCTCCCGGCCGCGCCGCCGCCCCGCCGCGTCTCCGCCGCCGGCTGCCGCCTCCGCCCTGCTGCCTCCGCATCCCGGCGCCCTTCGCCGTCCCGAGCTGAGGCTCCTCTGGCGCCTCCCCGCGTGCCATCGCCGGAGGCCGCCGCCTCGCCGCCGCCAGGTCGCCGCCCGGCGCCGCTCCTCGGGGTCCGCTGTCACATCCCTAGCTTCTGGTGCTGCCAAGTGTTTGCATCATGTTTAAATTGTTGAAACTTGAACTGAGGAAATTGGAAGCCTCAAAAACTTAAATAAAAGAAGGGCAAAAACCCTAAAATCTCATTCATTGTTCCAAAATGCTCTTCTTAAATGTTTGATAATTTTTGGCAAGGGTTCTGGTCCCAACCAAAATATTGAACATTTTTAAGGACTTAATCTTGGGACTTTGAATTTAAATCATTAGCTATTTGAATTTGAATTATATTCATATAATTAGAATATAATTTCAAATACCCCTGAAATATTTTATGAGCTTTTGGAAAAGTCCATCTAGCAAAATAAAAATATTCAGAGGAGTTTTTGGCATTGTTTGAATTATTTTAAATTCAAAACAGTGGCAAAATAATTTAAAAAAAGAAAACAGAACAATAAAACAGAGCACTTACCTGGCGCTCACCTCGTAGGCCACCTGGTGGCCCAACAGGACCGGCCCAGCGCGGCCCAGCCTACCTCCTTCTGTCGTCTTCCTCCTCCTCGCCCCGAAGCTGCTTGGTGGCGAGCGCCGACGCCGCCCCGGCCACTTCCTGCTTGCCGCTTCGCCCTGGCCTCTTCGGGTGACGCCATGCAGCCCCCTCGCTCCTCTCTCTCACTCTCTCCCGACCCCTTCCCCCTTCTCTGCTCTCTCCCTCTCTCGCGCTCGAGCGCGCTCACCGCCGCCGCCCGCTGCTGCCATGGCCACAGCCACTGCCCCGCCTTGCCGTTGCGCCCAGAGGCTCCGCCTCGACCCCCTCTTCCTCTCCATCGAGCCACAAGGTCTCGGACGCGCTGCAACGCCGCCACCATCACCGTTCCCGTCGCCGGCCACCGAAGCTCACCGCCGTTGATTCGCGACGTCTGGCGCGTCCCCGAGCCCACTGACCTTCTGCGCCGCCTCCCTGTGAGCTCCTCATCTCCTCTCTTTGCTCGCCCCCCTCCGTTCTCGTCCCCTAGCTAGCTGCCCCGCCGAACCCGAGCTCCGGCCGCCGCTGACCTCGTCGCCGCCGTCACTTGAGCTCCCACCCGAGTACACCATCGTGCTCAGAACGTCTCCACAAGCCCGTTGCATGCCGCAGCTCGCCCTCCCGTGCCCCCTAGTGGTCGCCCGTGTCTCACCCGAGATCCGGCGGCCGCAACCGAGCTCGCCGCCATCGACTCCGGCCACCCCAGGCCCGGCTAGCACCACCTAACGACGCGCGCCGGCGAGGGCACTCCGACGCGCCTAGCCGCAGCTCGAATCCTGCCCTGTGGGCGATTCCCGAGCCTCCGCCGCGTCTGGTCGTTACCGGCGGCTAGACGCCGGTGGATTAGCCCCGGTTGACCAGGGATTTGACCCCCCTGGGTCACTGATGTGTGGGCCCGCCCTGCTAATTAAACCTAGGATTAGGACTAACTAAGATTAGTTGGTCTAATGACTCTGACCCGTGAGTCCCGCGCCACAGGTTTGACTCTGGTCAACCCTGTTGACCTGCTGAAGTCATGCCAACGTCATGCTGACGCAATAATTCCTTTCGGGAATTTAAATAAATCTTAAATGATTTAATATTTTCAGAAAATATCCTAAACTTCTAAAATTCATAGAAATTCAACCGTAACTCCAAATTAAGTAAATTATATATGAAAAATGATCAGAAAAATCCAATCTATCCATCTGTACTATTTTCATGCATGTTAGAACAACTTATAGCTGCTGTTTAGCACAAATCATATTAATGGCATTTAAATATCCACATATGGAGTTTGAGTTTGAATCTTGGATTCAAACCAACTTCATTTAATCTGGTTTAGTTGCATCAGCACAAATCACATCATATTGCCATGTCACATTCATGCATCATATTGTCGCATTGCATTGATTGTGTTCTTCCTTGTTTGCCGGTAATTGTCCCCTCTCGATAGACATGTACCGGCGATGTGATCGATGACACCGATGAAGAGCTATATTATCTTCAGAAGTGCCAGGAAAGCAAAACCCCCTTGTTCATTTCGATACAATCCCACTCTCTCGCTCCTGCTCTCTTTTACTGCATTAGGACAACACCGATTCAACTGTTACATGCTGCGGTAGTTGAACCCCTTTATCCTCTGCATGACCTGTCATTGCCACAGTAAATAGATGAAACCCACTAGCATGAGTAGGAGTTGTTTGAGCCCTGTTGTGCCTACTCATTCATGTATGTTTGTCATGCCTGCTACTGCTTAGAGTTGAGTCAGGTCTGATTCATCGGGGATGAATCAGAGGTGTGTGAACATGTCCTACCGTGTGTGAGCTAAGTGTGTGAACACGATTTGGTAAAGGTAGCGGTGAGAGGCCATGTAGGAGTACATGGTGGGTTGTCTCATTGCAGCCGTCCTCAGGAACTGAGTTCTGTGTTTGTGATCCATGAACAGCTACTACCACACATTGGGCTCCGGGCGCTCCAAGCTCTCTCGACTTATTAATCAACTTGATCTCTGTCTAGGAGTTGCAACTAGTTTCTGGTGTTTGTAGGTAGTGTTAGTAGTCTACCAAGTGGCACCCGGTACAGGTGGGCTTGGGACAGACTAGGCACAGTGGCACGGTGTACCAAGCGTAGATCCACCCGTCGAGGTGGGCTTGGGAACCCTGCTCACATCGTTTGGGGCCGTGAGCGACACCCCGGCCGGATCTCCTTGCGGATGGAACCCGAATAGGCGATAAACCTGGACGAGAGGCTTGTATGGTTAGTCAGGTCGTGGCTGGCTCCCTCGCCCGGCTTCCGCTTGAAGGTTGCCGAGGTACATGACGTGTACAGAGCGATAAGTGGCGAAAGCGTGTGTGAAGAAGTACACCCCTGCAGGGTTATCATTATCTATTCGAATAGCCGGATTCCTCGGATATGGAAACTTGGACCCCTTGTACAGTTCATAGACAAGTGAAAGTGGATACTTTAAAATGCGCAAGATAAGCGTGAGTGCTATGGATGGCGTTCTCGTAGGGAGACGGGAGCGGATCCATAGTGGTGTATTGATATGGTGAATATGTGGACTCGTGTGCGCCACCTCTAAAGAGTTACTTGCAGTCGTAGTTCAGGTTAGCCACCGAGTGAAAGCTGGCTTGCTGCAGTTAAACTCCACCACCCCCTTTGTTGATAATGATGCATATGTAGTTAGATCTGATGTAAGTCTTGCTGGGTACATTTGTACTCACGTTGCTTAATTTATGTTTTTGCAGAGAGACTTCAGTCTCACTAGTAGTTCCACGTGGACTTCGACGTTTAGCTTGTTACCTCAGCTACGATCTTGTGCCCTCAGCAGGATCTGGTAGATAGTCAGGCTTTTCAGCCTTTTTCATTTATAGTTGTCTGTACTCAGACATGTTAAGCTTCCGTTTGTGCTTTGACTTGTATGCTCTGATTGTTGGGTCATGAGACCCATGTTTGTAATATCCCGCTCCTCGAAGCCTATTGAATCAATACTTGAGTCGTAGAGTCATGTTGTGATGCCATGTTGTATTTGCACATATCGAGCATATTGTGTGTATGTTATTGAAATGCTTGGTATGTGTGGGATCTAACTATCTAGTTGTTTATCCTTAGTAGCCTCTCTTACCGGGAAATGTCTCCTAGTGTTTCCACTGAGCCATGGTAGCTTGCTACTACTCTGGAACACTTAGGCTGGCCGGCATGTGTCCTTCTTCGTTCCTGTGTCTGTCCCTTCGGGGAAATGTCACGCGATGAATACCGGAGTCCTGTTAGCCCGCTACAGCCCAGTTCACCGGAGTCCTGCTAGCCCAGTGCTACAGCCTGGATTCACCCGCTGATGACCGACACGTTCGATGCTGGGTCATGGATGCCTGTCCCTGTAAGTTTGTGCCACTTTGGGTTTACGACTAGCCATGTCAGCCCGGGCTCCTTATCATATGGATGCTAGCGACACTATCATATACGTGTGCCAAAAGGCGCAAACGGTCCCGGGCAAAAGTAAGGCGACACCCGTGGGAATACCGTGCGTGAGGCCGCAAAGTGATATGAGGTGTTACATGCTAGATCGATGTGGCATTGAGTCGGGGTCCTGACATCCGCGCTCGGATCCGGCGAGATCCGGCCGGACCCGCCTCAGATCTGCCTCGCCAGCCTCCTCCCCGGCCATCTCCGGCGTCCCCCAGGCCCAATTCTGGCGAGCTCGCGCCGCCGCCTCGTTTTCCGCGTCGGGTCAACCCTAGATCCGGAGGTAGAATTTCGACCAAGTCCCCAGTCTATGTAATTTTCATGCCATGTTCGTCATGCCGTATCTCTGCATCCGTAGCTCCGTTTCGTGCGTGTAATTTGTCAAATTGTTCGACTCAACGAGTAAATCATTTCATTCCATTGCATCATATTCATTTGAGGTCATCTAGATGCCTGTATCATCATTGTAAGAGTGCTTCATGATGTTTTCTGCTGTCTGTTAACAGAACGAGCTCTTTTGTCATTTTTGCCACAATTGATGTGTGCATCCTATGAGGTTGATGTCTACATGTGTTTTGAACTATGCCATGTCTTCTTACAGAGGTGCTTACCATGTATTTTTATGATCAATGTGGTGACTAGCACAAGCATGCAAACTAGGCATCGTGATGTTGCTGATTTGTCCCTGTTCTGTTGTTATTTTGATGCCATGTAAACGTGATGCTACAGAGAGATCCACGCATATTCTAAGATACTTCAGTAAGGATTTTTTGAACATGTGGTTATTGTCTATCCATTCATGCACTTGTTTGCAATTATGGAGTAGTCTAGCATCTCATTTTCGTGCTCTACTTTTGCTTCAAAATGTTTCCTGGCAGATTGTTTACATGTTATTCAATTTTGCCAAGGTTGCTATAGTTGATCCTTGCATGCTATGAACTTGTTCTTGACTTGGTTTGTTACATAAACATGTCTTCTTGATGATGCTATGCTTATATTGTCATGCAATGACTTGTGGTGAGTGTATCGAGCTTGTTAAGTAGGGTACATGCTGTTGCTGTTTTGCTAGGCTGAATCTGCTATTTCGTGATGCTATATAAACATGTTGCTACTAATTATTCTATGCATAATCTGGAGATGTTCTATAAATATGTTTTGATCTACATGTCATCCTCTAACCATCCATTCCCATGTTTGCATTTATAGCTTTCTGTAGATTGTTCTTATTTTGCTTCAAAGTTGCTTCATAATGTTGGTGTCAGCCTATTAACATTAAGTTCAGTTGTTACCATGTGTTTTCCTAGTGTTTCATGCACCCTTTGGACTTGCTATTGCCATGCTTAGCTTCACAAACATGTCTTCTTACTGTTGGTTGCCTTTCCATGCCATGTATTGCTCTTTAGTGAGTTGCACAAGCTCATTTACATGCCTTCATAATTCTGTTCCTGCCATGTATGAATCTGTATTATAACTTGCCAAGTTCACATGGGTGCCATCATATTTTCTGAACCTTTTTGGCTTATGGTCAGTAAAGGACTTTTGATCTATGCAATTAGTAGGTTCATGCCATGCCTTTGTTTGCCATGATAATTTACTGTCAAATGTTGTTTGACAGCTCTAAACATTGCATCGTGATGTTATTTTCTGCAAAGTCTGAAATTGTTATAACTTGCAATCTTACCATGTGTGTTTGAGCATGTTCTAGTGATTTCTGGAGTTAGCTCAGTGTTCATGTTTTGTAATGCTTTACCTGTACATCATGCCCATGCCTTTTGTTTTCTTGTTGAGGTCCTGTAGCATATTGTTTTGGTGCTTGCAATATCCCTAGTTGCTGTTTTGGACAGCTTGTCCTTTAGACTTGTTTCATGCGTGTGTGTCGAACCGTTGCTCCGTTTTGAGTGTGCTCTATATGAAACTTGCTTAGAATTGCATGTAGCTTCATATTATCATGTTGCATCCTTGTTTTGAGGTGTTTTCTTGATGTTTTAGTGCATTTTGCATCAATGCCATGTTTAACTTGTGTTGCTCATATCTTCTAGGCCGTAGCTCCGAACTAAATGAACTTTATATGTAACTTGACTAGAATCTCGTGTAGATCATCCTTGTGCATCTTAACTTACTGTTTAACAACTTGAACATAAAGGTTTATTCAGATCTGGACCAATTTCGAAATATGCATATGAGGACTTACCGAAATTGTTATATGTTGTTCCCGGCCTCATTTAAACTTGCCATGATGTGTTGCTCTTGTTTGCATCATCTCTTGCCATGAGTAGCTTCATGTAGTCTTGTCATGCATCATGATCGTGTGTGCATCATGCCTTGTTCATGTGTGGCGTGTTTACTATGTTGTGTGTTTCTTATCGATAGTTCCTGTTTCATTGCGATCGTGAGGATTCGTTCGTCTACGCTTGGTTCGTCTTCGTGGCTTCATCCGTTCGTCTTCTTCATGGACTCGTTCTTCTTCCTTGCTGGATTTCAGGCAAGATGACCGCTACCCTGGATCTCACTACTATCATTGCTATGCTAGTTGCTTCGTTCTATCGCTATGATGCGTTACCTATCACCTGTTTATCAAGCCATCCCATATTGCCATGAACCTCTAACCTTTGACACCTTTCCTATGCAAACCATTGTTTGGCCATGTTACCGCTTTTGCTCATCCCCTCCTATAGCGTTGCTAGTTGCAGGTGAAGCTGAAGATTGCTCCATGGTGGACAGGATTTTGGTTGGGATATCACAATATCTCTTATATTATTAATGCATCTATATATTTGGTAAAGGGTGGAAGGCTCGGCCTTCTGCCTGGTGTTTTGTTCCACTCTTGCCGCCCTAGTTTCTGTCATACCGGTGTTATGTTCCCGGATTTTGCGTTCCTTACGCGGTCGGGTGATTTATGGGACCCCCTTGACAGTTCGCTTTGAATAAAACTCCTCCAGCAAGGCCCAACCTTGGTTTTACTATTTGCCTCACCTAGCCCTTTTTCCCTTGGCAGTCGCACATCCCGAGGGTCATCT
>NC_041385.1:376674114-376703803 GCF_002162155.2 Triticum dicoccoides
TGAACTAGAGCCCTTTGCAGCGCCCCCTCAGGGAAATTTGAGGTCTGGTTTTAGTTGTACGGATTGTTCATCCGGTGTTACCCTAAGAACGAGATATGTGCAGCTCCTATCGGGATTGTCGGCGCATCGGGCGGTCTTGCTGGTCTTGTTTTACCATTGTCAAAATGTCTTGTAAACTGGGATTCCGAGTCTGATCGGGTCTTCCTGGGAGAAGGTTTATTCCTTCGTTGATCGCGAGAGCTTGTCATGGGCTAAGTTGGGACACCCCTGCAGGGTATAATCTTTCGAAAGTCGTGCCTGCGGTTATAGGAAGATGGGAATTTGTTAATGTCCGCTTGTAGATAACTTGACACCAGATCCGAATTAAAACGCAACAACCGCGTGTGTAGCCGTGATGATCTCTTTTCGGCGGAGTCCGGGAAGTGAACACGGTTTCTGGGTTATGTTTGACGTAGGTAGGAGTTCAGGATCACTTCTTGATCATTGCTAGTTCACGACCGTTCCGCTTGCTCTCTTCTCGCTCTTATTTGCGCATGTTAGCCACCATATATGCTTAGTCGCTGCTGCAGCCTCACCACTTCACCCCTTCCTTTCCCTTTAAGCTTTGCTAGTCTTGATACCCATGGTAATGGGATTGCTGAGTCCTCGTGGCTCACAGATTACTACAACAACAGTTGCAGGTACAGGTTCATGCGATGATCATGACGCGAGAGCGATGCTTGCTTGTGTTGAGTTCTTCTTCTGCTTCTTCTTCGATTAGGGGATAGGTTCTAGGTTAGCAGCCTGGGCTAGCAGGGTGGATGTCGTTTGAGTTTCTGTTTGTGATTCATCCGTAGTCGGATGATGCTCTTATGTATTGTGATGTTGTATTCATGTGGCATTGTATGCCTTATGTATGTATCCCCATCTATTATGTAATGTTGATGTAATGATATCCACCTTGCAAAAGCGTTTCAATATGCGGGTCTATCCTTGGTGGGACCTTCGAGTTCCTTTTGGATAGGGTCGCATATTGGGCGTGACAAGTTGGCATCAGAGCCTCGACCGACCCTAGGAGCCCCCTTGATTGATCGTGTAGTTTGGCCGTTGTTGAGTCTAGAAGAAAACTATTTTTGGAGTGTAGTTATTTCGGAGAGTAGGAATTCTTTTTACTCCTCAGTCCCCTTCGTCGCTCTCGTAAGGAATCTTGACGTAGGTGTTTTGAATTACTTCTCTTCCCATTCAATTTTTTCTTTAGGATCACGCAGTTGGTTTTTCGATCGTTGGTTCTCAGCTCTTTTCATCCGGTGCATTTCTCGTCAAGTCGACTCGAGCCTCTTCATCTTTGAGTTCAATCCTCAGTTGTTTTCTTTCCCACCCTCCCTCCCTGTTCTTCTTCTTGGAACCGGAGTCCGTATTCGAGTATCCATCCTACTCGTGCGAAGCCTTTGCTTTCTTTTCTCAATGATTTCAACCAGTGTTGTCTCTTCAAGATATTCGTCGGTTCCCCCTTCCAAGTTGCCTTTGTTTTCCCGCCCTCCCACCCTTTTTCTTCCCAGAGTCTGATTCTCTCTCGACCATCTATTTCATTCGTGTGGAGCCACTTAAGTCTTCCCTCAATCTTTTCAACCAGTGAATTCTCGTCTCGGTGGACATTCTTCATCTCTTTTTCTTTTCCGATGGACTCAATTCAAGTTTTTCGAGTTGATCATAATCTTTTCCTTGGATCAAGTGTTTTCCCTGCTCATTCGTCTCTTGCCAGTTTATCCTTCAGGAGTGTTCAAGACATCTCAGGAGATCCGTCTGTCTTCGAATTAATTCGAGGTTGTCACCTCATTCAAATATTTCAATTGTTCCGGTGCTTCATCTATCTCTTCAACAATCCTTTTTCAACGGTGTTTTCTCTTTAGTGGGCCCTAACCCACAGGTATTTTCCCAGGATCTTACCTGACTCTTCTAATCCCCCGGAGTTATTCTCAAATTCTTTTCAAAGTGTGACGTAAGAATGGATTTCATCAGTCACATGCCTTTCCAAGATCAATTTCAAATCATTTCACTATGGGTTTAACATCTCTGCTTTTCATTCTACCGGAGTATCGCAGTAATTTTGGTGGTGTTTCTCGTCGTCATATGAAGATCGAAGAAGAGTTTTCCTCTAAGTCTTCGCCATTCTCTTGAAGTTTCATGGTTCTAGCTTCATATCATCCTCTCGAATTATTTCAGTTTGTCAGATATTCTCTCTCAACCATCCGGAGTATGCCAGGAGTTGTTTTCCCGTTTATTCTCACCGGAGGCCATCGTTCCAGAAGAATTCTTCGCCCTCATCATTCCAGCTATCGTCCTCTAATTATCTCGGTGATTCATTCTCTTTCATCAGTCATTTTTTGAATTCTTACGGTGGTTCATTCAGATTCCTTTTCCTTTGTCATCATTTTAATCCATTCATTCTTTCAAATCCTACCGGTAGTTCATGAAGACCTTCTCAGGTGGCGCTATGTCTCTTCTCAATCCTTTTCAAGAAGAATAAGTAGTAGGCGAAATCCATTGTTTGTCATCAATTTAATTTGATGAAGGATAAGCATACAATAAATCTTATTCTTATTTCATCCAAGTGAGTAATCTTTTCCTTCGGAGTTTGTTCTTGATGAATAAATTCTAGTTCCAAGTGTTGTTCATCTTTTCTTTTCCGGAGTTCAATTTCCTCAGCCATTTTGTCAGAACCTCCATCTAAATCATCGAGGCTCATCTTATTCTTTCATCCTTCAATTTTATCTCGTCATTCTTTTGTTACCGGAGTTCATGGTGGTTCTTCATGATTTAATTCATTCTTCAAGAGTTCATCAAGATTCTTGTCAGTGGAGTTCAAATATCTGTTCTTCTCGCATCTCGAAGTGCAATTAATTCTCCGTATTCTTTGAAGTGGAGTTTTGCATTCCTTCGTTCCTCTTAGCTATTCTATCATTTCCGTTTGCGGCTGGTTATCACCTCATAATTTCTGAGATGTTATCCATAAGTCCACACCAAGCTTATTCTTTCATTGTTGATTTTCTCAACAACTCCGTTCAACCCTTCCTTCTAAGTTCTTTCCACTCAATGCTTTCAATTCTTCCGGAGGCATTGCATTGGTCATCTCGTCAAGTGTCATCCCATCGTGTGAAGTTCATGTTCTTTTCCTTCCATTTTCAACCGGAGTGCTGCCTAAATCCTTTCAGTCTTATTCGTTTCTTATCTCGTTCTAACCAGAGTGGTTTCATAGTCTATCTGATTCCGTGAGCTTTCGATTCTCGTCATTCTCGTCATTCCTCTCTTCTTCTCGAATGTTCTCGATTCTTTGCTTCTTCTCTTGAGTTCTTGTTTCACCTCACCCCTTTTCCCTTCCGTCTCGGTCCTAAGATCTCGGGACGAGATCTCTTGTTAGTGGAGGAGTGTTGTAATGCCCCGGATCCGATGCGCCAGGTGTCCGCCAGTTTTTTGCCGTAGTTGCCATGTCATTTTGCTTGCATGTTGCATTTCATCATGTCATCATGTGCATCGCATTGCATACGTGTTCGTCTCATGCATCCGAGCATTTTCCCCGTTGTCCGTTTTGCAATCCGACGCTCCTATGCCCTCCGGCGTTCCCCTTTTGTCTCCTCTTATGAGTGGGTGTTAAACTTTCTCGGAATGGCTCGAGGCTTGCCAAGTGGCCTTGGTATACCACCGGTAGACCGACTGTCAAGTTTCGTTCCATTTGGAGGTCGATTGGTACTCCAACGGTTAACCGGGTAACCGTAAACCTCCCTTCTCTTTGCAGCCCAACACCCCCTCCAAAGTGGCCTAAAACCCAGCAAACTCCCCTCCATGCTCTCGGTCCTTCGATCACAATCGCGTGGCCAAAAACCGCTCCTCATTTGGACCCTCCTAGCTCCCTCTACCTATAAAACAAGACCTCCCCCGAAATTCATGGATGAATTCACAGACGAAACCCTAGCCCCGCTGCCCTCGCGCGCCGGACATGTCCAGCCCCGCCGGACACGTCCGCGCCGCCGCTCCTCGCCCAACCACGTGCTGCCACGTGTCCCCGCCGCCGCCGTCGCCCGCGCGCCGCCGCCAAGCCCGCGTCAGGCCCGCCCGGGCCGGATCTGGGCCCGAGCCGGCCCGCGCGTCGCGCCGCCGTCGCCCGCCTCCCAGTCCCGCGCCGCCGCCCGGCCGCGCCGCCGCCCGGCCGCGTCACCACCGCCGGCTGCCGCCTCGGCCCTGCCGCCTCCGCATCCCGGCGCGCTCCGCCGTCCCGAGCCGAGGCTCCTCCGGCGCCTCCCCGCGCGCCATCGCCGGAGGCCGCCGCCTCGCCGCCGCCAGGTCGCCGCCCGGCGCCGCTCCTCGGGGTCCGCGCTCGGATCCAGGGAGATCCGGCCGGACCCGCCTCGGATCTGCCTCGCCGGCCTCCTCCCCGGCCATCTCCGGCGTCCCCCAGGCCCAATTCCGGCGAGCTTGCGTCGCCGTCTCGTTTTCTGCGCCATGTCAACCCTAGATCCGGAGGTAGAATTTCGACCAAGTCCCCAGTCAGTGTAATTTTCATGCCATGTTCGTCATGTCGTATCTCTGCATCCGTAGCTCCGTTTCGTGCGTGTAATATGTCAATGTTCGCCTCAACGAGTAAATCATTTCATTCCATTGCATCATATTCATTTGTGGTCATCTAGATGTCTGTATCATCGTTGTAAGAGTGCTTCATGATGTTTTCTGCTGTCTGTTAACAGAACGAGCTCTTTTGTCATTTTTGCCATGATTGATGTGTGCATCCTATGAGGTTGATGTCTACATGTGTTTTGAACTATGCCATGTCTTCTTTACAGAGGTGCTTACCATGTATTTTTGTGATCAATATGGTGACTAGCACAAGCATGCAAACTAGGCATCGTGATGTTGCTGATTTTAGTCCCTGTTCTGCTGTTATTTTGATGCCATGTAAACTTGATGCTACAGAGAGATCCATGCATATTCTGAGATACTTCAGTAAGGATGTTTTAAACATGTGGTTATTGTCTATCCATTCATGCATTTGTTTGCAATTATGTAGTAGTTTAGCATGTCATTTTCGTGCTCTACTTTTGCTTCAAAATGTTTCCTGGCAGATTGTTTACATGTTATTCAATTTTGCCAAGGTTGCTATTGTTGATCCTTGCATGCTATGAACTTGTTCTTGACTTGGTTTGTTACATAAACATGTCTTCTTGATGATGCTATGCTTATATTGTCATGCAATGACTTGTGGTGAGTGTATCGAACTTGTTAAGTAGGGTACATGTTGTTGCTGTTTTGCTAGGTTGAATCTGCTATTTCGTGGTGCTATATAAACATGTTGCTACTAATCATTCTATGCATAATCTGGAGATGTTCTATAAATATGTTTTGATCTACATGTCATCCTCTAACCATCCATGCCCCTGATTGCATTTATAGCTTGCTGTAGATTGTTCTTATCTTGCTTCAAAGTTGCTTCATAATGTTTCTGTCAGCCTGTTAACATTAAGTTCAGTTGTTACCATGTGTTTTCCTATTGTTTCATGCACCCTTTGGACTTGCTATTGCCATGCTTAGCTTCACAGACATGTCTTCTTACTGTTGAGAACCTTGCCATGCCATGTATTGCTCTGTAGTGAGTTGCACAAGCTCATTAACATGCCTTCATAATTCTGTTCCTGCCATGTATGAATCTGTATTATAACTTGCCATGTTCACATGGGTGCCATCATATTTTCTGAACCTTTTTGGATTATGGTCAGTAAAGAACTTTTGATCTATGCAATTAGTAGGTTCATCCCATGCCTTTGTTTTCCATGACAAGTTCCTGTAACATGTTGTTTGATAGCTCTAAACATTGCATCGTGATGTTATTTTCTGCAAAGTCTGAAATTGTTATAACTTGCAATCTTACCATGTGTGTTTGAGCATGTTCTAGTGATTTCTGGAGTTAGCTCAGTGTTCATGTTTTGTAATGCTTTACATGTACATCATCCCATGCCTTTTGTTTTATTGTTGAGGTCCTGTAGCATATTGTTTTGGTGCTTGCAATATGCCTAGTTGCTGTTTTGGACAGCTTGTCCTTTAGACTTGTTTCATGTGTGTGTGTTGAACCGTTGCTCCGTTTTGAGTGTGCTCTATATGAAACTTGCTTAGAATTGCATCTAGCTTCACATTATCATCTTGCATCCTTGTTTTGAGGTGTTTGCTTGATGTTTGAGTGCATTTTGCATCAATGCCATGTTTAACTTGTGTTGCTCATATCTTCTAGGCCGTAGCTCCGAACTAAATGAACTTTATATGTAACTTGACTAGAATCTTGTGTAGATCATCCTTGTGCATCTTAACTTGCTGTTTAAAAACTTGGACATAAAGGTTTATTCAGATCTGGACCAATTTCGAAATATGCATATGAGGACTTACCGAAATTGTTATATGTTGTTCCTGACCTCATTTAAACTTGCCTTGATGTGTTGCTCTTGTTTGCATCATCTCTTGCCATGAGTAGCTTCATGTAGTCTTGTAATGCATCATGCTCGTGTGTGCATCATGCCTTGTTCATGTGTGGTGTGTTTACTATGTTGTGTGTTTCTTATCGATAGTTCCTATTTCGTTGCGATCGTGAGGATTCGTTCGTCTACGCTTGGTTCGTCTTCGTGGCTTCATCCGTTCGTCTTCTTCATGGAATCATTCTTCTTCCTTGCGGGATTTCAGGAAAGATGACCGCTACCCTGGATCTCACTACTATCATTGCTATGCTAGTTGCTTCGTTCTATCGCTATGCTGCGTTACCTACCACCTGTTTATCAAGCCACCCCATATTGCCATGAACCTCTAACCTTTGACACCATTCCTATGCAAACTGTTGTTTGGCCATGTTACCGCTTTTGCTCAGCCCCTCCTATAGCGTTGCTAGTTGTAGGTGAAGCTGAAGATTGCTCCATGGTGTACAGGATTTTGGTTGGGATATCACAATATCTCTTATATTATTAATGCATCTATATATTTGGTAAAGGGTGGAAGGCTCGGCCTTCTGCCTGGTGTTTTGTTCCACTCTTGCCGCCCTAGTTTCCGTTATACCGGTGTTATGTTCCCGGATTTTGCGTTCCTTACGTGGTCAGGTGATTTATGGGACCCCCTTGACAGTTCGCTTTGAATAAAACTTCTCCAGCAAGGCCCAACCTTGGTTTTACCATTTGCCTCACCTAGCCCTTTTTCCCTTGGGAGTCACGCATCCCGAGGGTCATCTTTATTTTAGCCCCCCCCCGGGCCAGTGCTTGTCTAAGTGTTGGTCCCAACTAGAGCCCTTTGCAGCGCCCCCTCAGGGAAACTTGAGGTCTGGTTTTAGTTGTACGGATTGCTCATCCAGTGTTTCCCTAAGAACGAGATATGTGCATCTCCTATCGGGATTGTCGGCGCATCGGGCGGTCTTGCTGGTCTTGTTTTACCATTGTCGAAATGTGTTGTAAACCAGGATTCCGAGTCTGATCGGGTCTTCCTAGGAGAAGGTCTATTCCTTCGTTGATCGCGAGAGCTTGTCATGGGCTAAGTTGGGACACCCCTGCAGGGTATAATCTCTCGAAAGCCGTGCCTACGGTTATAGGAAGATGGGAATTTGTTAATGTCCGCTTGTAGATAACTTGACACCAGATCCGAATGAAAACGCAACAACCGCGTGTGTAGCCGTGATGGTCTCTTTTCGGCGGAGTCCGGGAAGTGAACACGGTTTCTGGGTTATGTTTGACGTAAGTAGGAGTTCAGGATCACTTCTTGATCATTGCTAGTTCACAACCGTTCCGCTTGCTCTCTTCTCGCTCTTATTTACGTATGTTAGCCACCATATATGCTTAGTCGCTGCTGCAGCCTCACCACTTTACCCCTTCCTTTCCTTTAAGCTTTGCTAGTCTTGATACCCATGGTAATGGGATTGCTGAGTCCTCGTGGCTCACAGATTACTACAACAACAGTTGCAGGTACAGGTTCATGCGATGATCATGCCGCGAGAGTGATGCTTGCTTGCGTTGAGTTCTTCGTCTGCTTCTTCTTCGATCAGGGGATAGGTTCCAGGTCGGCAGCCTGGGCTAGCAGGGTGGATGTCGTTTGAGTTTCTGTTTGTGATTCATCCGTAGTCGGATGATGCTCTTATGTATTGTGATGTTGTATTCATGTGGCATTGTATGCCTTATGTATCTATCCCCATCTATTATGTAATGTCGATGTAATGATATCCACCTTGCAAAAGCGTTTCAATATGCGGGTCTATCCTTGGTGGGACCTTCGAGTTCCTTTTGGATAGGGTCGCATATTGGGCGTGACATTGGTGAGGAGCCAGCCTGTCGTTGACTCGAACCTTCTTTGGTGGCGGACGCGTGGGCCAATGATGGTCCAGAGGCTTGAGGACTCCGTGGAGGTGGTGCGTCACCGTGTCAGTGAGGAGGACGCGCACGTCCATTGGTACTTGTTTGCGTTGGAGCACAGGTTCTCCAATACCTGGCAGGTTCTCCAGGGATCTCACTGGAGCTATGATCCCGTGATGGTTCCTTCTTTGTGGGTGTCCACTGCCCGCGCCGATACCCGTCGTGTGCTAGGGTTTTAGTTGTATTAGTGATGTTATATGTATGACACTATTCATGATGTATTGGTGATAATATTCGACGATGTACGGACGCATGAGATGATTTACTTTTGCTTATTGAATGCATGCTAATTTGAACCCTATAAGATATTTTGAAATGTATATCTTGTGTTGCTCAATATCCAAGTGGTCGGTCATGTTTGCAGGTTACACCTCTGAGTGGCCTATCTTTTGCCGGAGTGTTGATTCATTTCCGTTCTGGCAAATTTCAGGCGCTCGATATGTCCTATTTTAGCCAAGGTCATGCCGGATTTTTCCATGAATTTTGGCATGACTTGTGCCAGAATATGTAGGAAATATCGAGTGCCACGGATTTGTGTGTTAAGTATCTTGGTAGTTGTCTTCGATGATTTTCAATTAATGTTTTAACTATGAACATAGGAAATGTCTGACGATGAAAAGGATTTCGGTATTTGCAAATACTGTGAAGACGAGCGCGGCCTGTGCGACGGAATCTTCCTAGATGATGATAGGCGCTTCAGCATCAAGATGGACGAGAACTTCGAAGTGGATACAGTAAGTCACAACGACAAGTATTTTTTCGTAATTAAGCATGACATTTGCTTCATTTGCTTCAACTTATAATTTAAGCATGACATTAAGCATGACAAGTCTTTTTTTACTATTCTACTAGCGTATCCCCTGCCATGCAAGAGTTTTTGTATTGGATAAGATAGGTTTCAGTCGTACTATGGAGGAAAATAAATTTTACTTGAAGACCGAGCATGGTTATATTTTCAACGTAAAATTATACAATTCAGACGACTACACCTATTTTGGATGCAAAACATGGCGAGCACTATGCAAGACTTATGCATTTGAGCCTGGTATGGTTATCACCTTTGATATTCATCCGGAAGATGATATTGAAGGTAATACCGACATCTGGGTCGATGTGCAGACGCCTCCAGTTATACCATTATTGTAAGTTTCTCAACCATATTTATGTCTTTGATATTGTTTATTGAAAGATAGTTGACAACTAATTTGTATTGTCAGCTTATTTCGGTGCAAGCAAACATGTCCAGCGCTTGATAGACAGGACAGTATACTATGTCAGGGATGAACTCAACTGCGAGGAGCTCAGTCATTATGTTTCATGCCTTGAGGATCTTGATACCGTCAAGACAAATTTTCTTCCTGCATTTAGAAATGTTAGTACTGAAAACGTGCGACCAATAGTGTTCGTAATGAACTACAGTCACATCTATTTAGGAAGGATGGTAATATTTTTACTATTTTTCCTCAGTGCATCTTTTCCATACATTATTTTTGAATCTAAACTTCATTGCTAAGTATGTTACCATACGATGTTCTACAACAGGGACTCCCGATGAATGTTGTGCCTTATGGGATCGAGACTAAAGGTACCATGAGTATTATCAGCTTACGGCCAAGATATCCTACAGATTACTTTAGTGCATTCAAGATTAGCGACGAATGCTTAATAGTGCAAGAATGGACAAAATATGTGATGGGGGAGCGCAGAGAAGTACTAGGGGGTAGCAAACAGATGCGCTACCCACGATTAGGAGACAGGTTCATCTGCATGCTCCAACTTGATCAAGGAGGAGAGCTATACATGTTTTATGTTATTTTACCTAAGAGAGAGCACCATGAGTGATTAGCTAGCTAGAAATGAGTTTGAGGATGATGATGTGCTACACTATTACTATGATGATAAAATAGCTAGTGTTGGTGGTAATGACTATGATGATTATTATTAGCTAGTGTTAGTGGTGATTAAATAAATACTGTTGGTGGTAATGACTATGATGATGATTAAATAGCTCTGCTGGCGGATCAGATTCAAGTGGAGGCAACATGTGGTGCACATTCAAAGTACTACTAGTCCAAACTAGATCAAGTTTGGATTAGTAGTATACTTTTGACATGCACCACATATTGCCTCCACTTGAACCTAATCCACCTTCATTTGACACACTGTTATGGACATAATGATGTAAACCTCATAACTGGTATTGTACCAATATTTGTACGATGGCGCATAAATACACTAAAAATACAAAAATAAAAAAAGAATACTAGTAGCGATGGAGAGAAAACACGCTGCAAGTAGCAACATTAGCAGTAGCGTGGGAGTGAACAAACGCTGCAGCTATTTGTCCTAGCAGTAGCGCGTGCGGTCACACGTTACTGCTAAGCAATAGCTATAGCGCCTTATTAGTAGCGCGCCTACCCGCGCTACTAGTGAGCACAAAACCAGCGCTACTGCTAGGGTTTTCCATAGTAGTGGTTCATCTTTCTTGCTTAGATCTTTGCGAGACTTCGAGACGTGAGCTAGTAGGGGAGAGATCTTCGTGCGCACCCCAGTGTTCGAACCTCAAGGGTCTGCCGAAACCTAGAATCTGACACTCCGCATATAAGATTTGGTCAAAGTCAAACTACACAAAGTTTGACCAAATTTACATAAAAAATTATGAACATCTACAGTTCTAAAACTATATAGTATGAAAATATGTTTCATGGTGCATCTGAATATATTGATTTCATATTGTGAATGTTTATATTTTTTAATATAAAGTTAGTCAAACTCTATAATGCTTGACTTTGACCAAACCTTATATGCGGACTAAAAAGAAACGGAGGGAGTATTGCTTCTGGATGTCGACAAGCTTATTGCACCAGATGGCTGAATCGTCACGTTCTTCCTTCTCTCCACCACAGCGAAGGTGCAGTTGGTGCTGCCGATGAAACAGGTGAATGCTCCAGATCCTGGTGCAGCCATAGGACTGAGGCGAGGCAGAGCTTCACCGAGTCCGTATCGTTGGTGTACATCACATTCAACTTGGTGCAGCCATAGGACTGAACAGCGAACTCAAAGGGGAACTCCTTGCTGAAGTCCATATCCAGCAGGCTCACCCCTGGATCGCCATTGGAGTCTCTTCAAGTGAACGAGTGTGTAGGCGGTGGCAGCAGTTCGTTTTTCAGCTCTTGGGGAACTTGATTCAACTGTAAGCTGAGTGTGTACAGGCGACAACAGTTACTACCCCTCCCTCGTCCACTGCACGCCCGGCAGAAGATGCACCCTCGCTGCATTCAAACTTCCTCCATTAAGAAACCTACTCCGGCCACACGTCGGTTCACGAGAAGGTCTGTATTGGTACTATAATAACACGAGTTAGTGGTCACTTTACTTAAATTTAATTCGCTTTAATAGAAATTTATACTTAAAACAAGCAATGCATTCGCTCATTCTATCAGTGCCACAGGATCAACATGCACAACAATTAGAATTATTATTCTCAGGACGCACACGATCAACACATTGGTCGCACTTTCACAAAGATAATACTACCAAGTTTGAACTGTTTGTTATGGTTGTTATCCTCTGCATCATCATGCCGTGTTTCCCAGCTTGCAAGATTCAGAACCAACAAATAAGATCCAAATAATAAGTACAACAAAGATGCATACACATCTCATTGATTCCCATCTTGCAAGATTCAGAACCAACAAATAAGATCCAAATAATAAGTACAACAAAGATGCCTACACATCTCATTGATTCCCAGCTTGCAAGATTCAGAACCAACAAATAAGATTCAAATAATAAGTACAACAAAGATGCCTACACATCTCACTGATTCCGAGCTTGCAAGATTCAGAACCAACCCATTATAGCCTTTTGATAAAGTGAATATCGGGATTAAATCCATCTTGGCTAGCCATGTCATACAATCGAAGAACTTGGCGAATGCTCTTGACTGTCACAACATCTGTAGTTGAGTACTCCTGTTTGCACATCATGTTTGCACAGCACAAACAAGGAGACAGGAGAGCATGATTTCACTTTCATAGCGGCCTCCTTGAACTCAACCTCCAGCTCTACTTGGATGAGTTCTGCCTGGAGTTCCGTGATTCAATTCATGCACCTTTTTCTGTAGTTCACCTGAAATGAAGCAAAGATTGCATCATTCAGCTAGCAAGAAGTACTTGCTCTTGTGAGCTGGTAGGTTCTTCTTTAGTAGTTGCACTAGAATTGAGGAACATTAAGGTTGGTTGTCCGGCTCATGTAAGGTGCAACTATAATTTTCTTATCCTTTTGTGTAGTTCTACAAAAATAAACTGCCATTGTGGTGACAGTGTTGGATCCACCTTGCAAAGGCTAATAAAATGTTGCACGAGATTACCAGTAGAACTTGACGGAGATTTTGGAAACTCCAATCACCATTGCAGTTCCACCAAAATTGAGAGATGTTGCCCACGTGACATTTTAGTTGAACTGCACAAGACACTCATTCCAAAAAAAAGTGTTTTGTGTAGTTCACCAAAAGTAACAATAGCAACAAGGTGAAATGGATATCCCTATCTGCACAAAATGATAGAAAATAAACAGTTGTTGGTCAATAAGAATATACGAAACATATACAAAATGAAAAGAAGCATCTTAATTATGTTCATGGCAATCACACAAGGACAGTGGAAATTTTAAAACGTCAGCAATGCTTCATGTTACCAGAAGCATTACGATCAACAATGAGATTCCTTAAATATGGGATTACTTTAATGGTGGCATTGCTTGTTTACAGGACACAGTAAATCAACAACATCTAAAGAGTTGGTTTAAGGGCATGGGACCGTTTGGACACCAGGACAGTCAGCAGCGTAAAGGAGCAACTTACTTATCATACTGGGGGAAACAGCAGGAGTGCCATTTGTAACACAGTTTAATGGCATATTATCACTGGAGGCATTAGATTAACAATAACACTGGTTAGACATGTCCCTAAGGTAACAGTGTGATCGTTTCATTTCACATGCGCCCTTACCTTAACAACAGCAAAAGGTTGGTATAAGGACATGCTACAGTGGACGCATCCGCACAATCTACCTACAAGGAGGCATGAAGTGGTGATGCCGAGCTTGTTCATGCTATGTGAGGGTAGCAAACCTAATCTTGGAGAATTTGTACTATGTGAGGGCAGCAAATCTAATCCTGGAGACCTTTTACTATGTGAGGGCAGCAAATCTAATCCTGGAGACCTTTTACTATGTGAGGGCAGCAAATCTAATCCTGGAGACCTTTTACTATGTGAGGGCAGCAAATCTAATCCTGAGACCTTTTACTATGTGAGGGCAGCGAATCTAATCCTGAGACCTTTCACTATGTGAGGGCAACAAATCTAATCCTGGAGACCTTTTACTATGTGATGGCAGCAAATCTAATCCTGGACATACTCTATTGACTTGTGCACCAGCCGCCACTTTATATCCTTTTTTCAACCAATAATAGATATGTTCCTTATCCAGTGTGTACTGCATTTTCCCATTATTTCCCTTTTCAACCAAGAGACCGGTTGGGTATCCGGTCTCTACTACTTTCACCATATTATTTCCTCTTTGAATCAAGTCCTAGATTCATGCTACAACTTTCCCTCCTTTCCTCGTTATTTGAACAAAGCCCTAGATTCGAATGCATGAAGTAGCTTTACCTCTAATAATACTAAAAATTTAGGTGGCTTTGGAAGAGCTGATGGGAGTAGAAAAAGATGCACATGCAGATACGTCGGGAGCTGGGGCAGTAGAGCAAGGCCGCTTTCGAAGAACTTATACCTGAGAGTCGCCGGGATGTCGGCGATGGCAGGTCAGATCTGCGGACAATACGACAGGGAGGTAGAAGGGTCAGAGGACCTCCCTGGCCGGCGCTGTGTCAGATAGAACGGCACGGGCAGAGGATCAGACCCCTCCGGCAGCTGTGGGTTTCCTCCCTCGGCGGTGATGACCGCGTGAACGATGCACCTTTTAGTCCTCTAAACACACTGGCCGAAGGGATCCGGCCGGATCTGTGACCAGCGGTGAGCAGAGAGAAAATGTTGCTACCGCTATCTTGTTTATATCTGGAGAGGATGAGAGAATGAAGAGAGCAACCCTAGTAAAGCAAGCGCTCAGGCCCCTGCGTCCATATATAGTGGAGTGGTTATCTTTTTTCTCTCCACAACAAGCCTTTCAATTTGTGTACGTGGCATTAAAGAAAAGAAACTCTCTATTTAAGGTGACTACTCTACGACTCCTACTTACTACTACAGTACTACCTCTGCCCTAGTTTATAGGTCCCTTTTATAGTTTGTGCCAAATTTTGACTAAAGATTTAACTAACAAAATGTTAATGCATGTCAAGAAAAATTATCTCATCGGATATGTATTTGAACATAGTTTTGAAAAATATAATGTTTGGCGACATGCGTGAACATTTTCTTAGTTTAATCTATGGTCAAAATTTGGCACGAAATACAATGGGGACCAATAAACCCAGACAGAGGTAGTATTGTTCACTTGTGATCCCCGCCCCTCCATTCATTGAACAACCCCACGGGTGAATAAACATACAGTAAGTACTGTATTTATATAGAACGGACAAGCTCGAACTATTTTTGCATAGTTAAAAGTTGAGGGCAGGTCTTTTCCCGGGCAGTACGCGCGACAGTTTTTGGGTAGGCGGTTTGACAGAGAGGCGAGGAGGGTGAGCGAGTGGGGCTGTGCGATTTGACGGCGCGTTACTGCTGGAAAGACTTGTGATATGACCACTCACTATAGTCATGAATTACTGGCGCTTCGACTGGGGTGATGCCCCCCTTCCGTTCTGCGCTCTAATCTGGTGCATGACACGTTGACCCGGATGCTGGCTCTCCCACATGTCGGAGTAGTAAGAAGGAGCTAACAATGATGTGGTATATACTAGTACTATACTACTCCCTTCGTTCCTAAATATAAGTCTTTGGAGAGATTTCACTATGGACCACACACGGAGAAAAATGAGTGAATCTACACATAAAATGCATCTATATACATCCGTATGTGGTTCACAGTGAAATATCTACGAAGACTTATATTTAGGAACGGAGGGAGTACTACTCAGGTCGGAGGAGTGCGAACCACGGCAGCCCAGTGAACCAGCAGTGCGAACCACGGTAGCCCAGTGAACCAGCAGTAGAAAACAATGTGGTGATATGGCCATAAAAAACAATGTGCTACGGTCCACACTGTAGCATGTACAGTAACACTCCTCTTTGTTTGGATCCCTGAGTTAGAGCTAGTTTGGTTGAAATAGCCTCAAATTATTGAAACAAGAGTGCTTAGTTTGAGCTAGTTTGCTCGAACCCAGCTAAAAAAACTAGCCCAGTGGAGAGGTTCTAATTGGGTTAGTTATCCTCGGGCCCACTAAAAGAGAACTAAAAAAATCTCACCTGCCCGCACCAGATCGCTCCTCCCCCTCTCGCACGACTCCTCTCTGTTCCCCATAGGGCCTCCCGCCCAAGCGCCGCTCGCCCTCTCTCTCCTACGGCCGCCCTCTCCTTCCGGCCTCCGCCGCCCTACTCCGGCCGCCCTCTCCCTCCGGCCTTCAAAGGTCGCCCCACTCCCCCTTCACCACTCGTTTTTCTCCCTCTGTCGTGCACGGTGGCAGCGAATCTACCAGGGAGGTCGCGAGAGGGGTGAGTTTGTTCGTTCCTTCTGTCTCTCACGGCCATATCATTGATCTTGCTTGCTCTAGCGCTCATTCTGATTTAGAAAAGTAGATCCTAATCAAACATGCTATAGATTTGTGGTGCACGCATGGAATTGTTTGATGCTGCTTGAGGAGGTAATAAATCTTTCTAGAGGCCCAAAGATTCGGGTCACCTTTCTAGGTATTTTAATTTCAGCCTTGCATTATTTGTAGAGGCCCAAAGATTCAGTTCACCTTTCTAGGTATTTCAATTTCAGGCTTGTATTATTTCTAGAGGCCCAAAGATTCAGTTCACCTTTCTAGGTATTTCAGTTTCAGGCTTGCATTATTTCTAGAGGCCCAAAGATTCAGTTCACATTTCTAGGTATTTGAGTTTCAGGCTTGCATTATTTTTAGAGGCCCAAAGATTCAGTTCACCTTTCTAGGTATTTGAGTTTCAGACTTGCATTATTTCTAGAGGCCCAAAGATTCAGTTGACCTTTCTAGCTATTTTAGTTTCAGGCTTGCATTATTTCTAGAGGCCCAAAGATTTAGTTCACCTTTCTAGGTATTTCAGTTTCAGGCTTGCATTATTTCTAGAGGCCCAAAGATTCAGTTCACCTTTCTAGGTATTTTAGTTACAGGCTTGCACTATTTCTAGAGGCCCACAGATTAAGTTCCCAGTCGGCGGCAAGCACCCCTGCTACCCATGTCGGTGTCGACCTCAACTCGCAAGGGCCAGCGTCGGAGGGGTTCCCGGGGCTTGGGCTCTATAGAGCCTTCCTCCAGAGCGACGATGGCGAGCTCCTCCCTCGGTGCGTGAGGGGCTCCGGGCTCCCTCCCTATCGTGAATGACTTCCGTGATGAGTTAGCTCATTCTTTGTTTCATGAAGTGTTTTTTTATTTTGTGAAGCTTGATTGACGACTTGTATGTTTAAGTGGGATATCTCATTTGTATGGACAAAGTAAAAATTATCATGTTTTGCATGCTTGATTTGTATAGATGGTTCGTTTATGTCAATTGTGAACAGGAGGAGGCCACAGAAGAGCCGGCCACACCAAGAGGGTGCTTGGATCCAAGGGACTTATTTTAGTCTGACTAAAAATAGGGTCCAAAGTAGTCAAATGATTCAGATAGAGCATTTATTGTCAATCTAACCATGTCAGCCATACACCTCTTTGGTTTAGAGTTAGTTCAGGGTTAGAATCTAACCTTAACCTCTAACTAAGTTAGAGTTCTCCTCGTCTCGGTTCATTGCCATCATACTTTCCTCATTCCTGTTTTTTCAGTATGCTGCAAATCAAAGAGGCCCCTTTTTGCGGGAAAAATCAAAGAGGCCCTTAGACTGGTTTAGGTCCGGTCATTTTCTATAAACGTGTTATGTCTAAAATTTAATGAACGTGCTCCGGTTTCCACGAAAATAATCCGGTTTCATGTAGTAATTCATTCATTTATTTATTCTTCTGCGGGGGGTTTGCATGTAATTCGTGAGGTCTGAAATGTAAAGTACCCCGGCATATGCCCCGAGTCGTGCATGCACTACGACCCAGATGCTCTATGTCCCACATGTCAGCGAATGGGAGCACGTGGAAATAGCCTAGGAGTACATATAGGAGGATAAATGCGTGAAAAAATATGTACTTTGAAGCGTAGCCATGGTTCGAAAAGGAGACCTAAAGTGATCACAGCTATAGGTCGCACACACCCAACTAGTGGTACTAGACATACGACTAATTTTTCCCTAAAAAAAAAAGAGGCACGAGTGCTCAGTACTCCTATTCTATAAACACGAGTCCCATCTGACAACAGAGTCCGTGCTACAACTAGCTCTCCTCCCTCGTTTCTATCTTCTAATTCTAAACTTGGCCAACGCCCGGGGGGCGGGGTGGGTTTGCTCAACTGCGGCCCACCTCACAGTGAAAACGTTACGACTGGAATAAAAATGCCATATACTCCCTCCGTGCATAAATATAAGCCTTTTTAGATACTAGTTCAAATGGAATATAACATACACATGTATGTAGACATAGTTTAGAGTATAGATTCACTCATTTTGCTCCGTATGTAGTAGTCACTTGCTGGAATCGTTAGAAAGACTTATATTTGGGAACGGAGGGAGTACTATACTAATAAAACATTAAGGCCACGAGGCGACGCAGTGCTGGTTACAGGAGGCAAGAAGAAGAGATGCATCCATCAACGACGTACACCTCCTCGACTCAGGGCGCCGGCCCACCGAACGACGCCTAAGTAGCAGCGGCTTTCGTGGCCAGGTCGACATGCTTCTAAACAATGGCGTCCAAAGATTCCAGCCACTGGAAGAAGGCCAACGTCTTTCTGTCCTCGCTTGCCTTGTAGTGGCCTATGTAGACGATTTCCTCATTGACGTGGATGTGCAGGTCGACGGTTTCTTGCATGGCGAGGCGCTGCGCGGCGAGCGCGGCCTCGAGGTGCACATTCTTCGTCGCGACCTCCGGCACCTGCAGGGCCACCAGGGCTTGAAAGAGTTCGTCACCATGTAGGCCGATGAGGGTGTCAAGCAATGAGGAGCCTGGGCGCGCGGGCTGGAGCAGTATGGCAAGGTCGTCCGCGCGCTTCTTGACGGTGGTGAACTTGCGGATGGAGTTGACCATCATGTCGTCCATGCGAGAGGCGAAGCCGGCGTCGGCGAGGGCTATGATGCATGCGGTCGCCAGCACCGTCTGGAAACGCTGCGCGGTGCGGGGCTGCAGGCCGGCGCCTTGGATGATTTGGCACAGCTGACTGCCGCTCGCATCCATCGCCTCCATAGGTGCTTGTGGCTTCTGGTCACTTGGTCTTGGATTGGAGTGAGCAGTGTTGCGCAGAGACTTGGGAGTAGATGGATTGGAGTGGTGGGGCGCCTTTATTATATGAGAGTCCAAACTATGTTGCATTCACATCGTGCTGGCTCTATTCTGCTTCTCCAATTAATTCCCTCTGCATGTAATTGAGGATGCATCATTGACCGTTCAACATCTCGGGAACCGCTACCCTCTTCCTCCTTGGCATTCAAGCACCTATGGACCCGTCGACGAAGAGGTGCCTATGGTGACTTCGTAAATTTCAAGATGATAGTGCCGTGCGTGTATGCGTGTATGGTGACTTCGTAAATTTTTTCTTCAATTTGAGACAAGTTGCACAAATGAAGAGCCAAGATATTTTGGAACAAAGACCTGTCACGTTAAGGCGAACGATTTCACTATTCAAACCATGGGCGTTTACGTGCCACCACGAGTCCCGCTTCTCATCGGCAGGTGCCGTCCGAGCAAGCGTGTGAGTCTATGAGAGGCATGCGAGCAGACCGCTACGCTGGCTGACAGGGAGGCGTGCGAGAAGACCGCTGTGCAGGCTCACCGGGAGGCGAGCCCTTTCACCAGGCTCCGCCGCCCACCTTCGTCCCAACTGCTCCCACTTTTAATGTAGCCGGCGCCGCAGTTTAAAATCAACCCCACACTACCCGTATTGCTACAATCTTATCTCTTCCTCTCCGATTCTCCTATCGTCTACCTCCAACTAGCCTGACCTAAACATACGCCATGCCGCATCATGATGGTCTGCTCTTACTCTTCCAGTTTCCTCAGGAAGACACCCAGCCGGAGTCTCAAGAACATAAGGTGCTTTGGGACGAGCTTGAACTGGCCTTGCGGGAAGATGTTGTGCCTGTCCCCGCTCCCGTTCTGGCTCCCGTCGCCCCGACTGCGCCAGCACCCATCCCCGTGGCATTGATGGGCTGGGAGCCACACATTGTCGCCGAGCTTGATGCCACGGGGTTCCACGAGGTCCCCGCCGACTTTCATGCTGTCGGCGTTCTGGGAACGGGGGTCCCCAGACTTGCCTGCCTGCGGCCTACGGCGTGGCTCAAGTGGTGGCCCAGTATGGCCCATCTTCACCAACGCAAACTCAAGACCCTCGCGAGGGGCCAAGCCTCGGGGGGCGGACGACGCTAGGCTTCCTCAGGAGCGGCCACGCCAGGCAGGCTCGCAAGGAGGCGGAGAGATCAAGGCAAGGGTACCTCGCGAGGTGCTCATGACGCAAGCCATGACGATCGAGACCAGGCGGGCGCCAGGCGGGCGCCGGCCTGCGTAGTGTTCTTGTTTCCTCTTTGGTGCAAAGGGGCAAGCACTGGCATGGAGTACCGAGGCATCAGGAAAATGTTGCCATATCGGTGCAACGAGACCAAGACCAGCGGAGCCGCAGGATGGAGGTCACCATGGAGCCCAAGACGGCGTCATCGCCAGTGCCTTTGGCAGTCGAAGACCAACTTTAGTCAGGATAACTTGTACTAGATGTTCCCCTTCAAAATTGTCGTTGTTGGCTCCCTTCCCGCTCAATATTTGGGAAGAGGACTAGGGCCTCTATATATAGAGATGGCCACCATAGTAGGGAAGCATCGAGTTCTCACCCAGCCAACGAGGACCGAGTCCCTTCCTACGAGAGCACCACACCAACTCAAGAACACCTCTCGCGAGGCTGTTCTTCCCCTTTGTACTGTTCATCATCAGCCCCAGAGGCAATCCACCACACCACACACTGGAGTAGGGTATTACACCACAACGGTGGCCCGAACCAGTATAAATCTTGTGTCCCTTGTGCTGTTCATCGTTTAGCTTAGATTCTCGCGAGGCGACTGGACGTGGATCGGTAGGAGGAAGATCTTTGCGCACACCCCAGAGTTCGAACCTCAAGGGTCTGTCGGAACCCAACATCCGACATTTGCCGTGCCAGATAGGGGTGCGCCGGAATCTTTCTTCCGCTATTCTACGTTCGATCATCCGTCGTATCCATGGCTGACGCTCGCCGGGCTCGCGCCGAGCGTCGGGCTGCTCTCTCCGCCCACGTCGCCCAGACGGCTCTCATCGGCGGGCCTCCCCATCGTTCCCCGTCGCCTGCCGCCCATGCCGCCACCGGCCCGGCGGGAACGAGCAGCAGGCCTCGTCGCTGCATCCCTCGGTGCGGCGGGAAGGCCGCACCGCCACCCCGTCGTTAACTCCAGTCGGTTCGTCGTCCCACTCCCGTCGTGCCCCCACGGATGCGCACGCTGCGTTGCTCCTGGCGCGAGAGCTCTTGTACTACCGTCCCGTTGACGAACTCTACGAGGAGTGGCTCGCTCGCATCACCGAGATCGTCAGCGCCGCAGGGGGCTCCCCAGCGCCGTCCCTCTCGCTGCCTCGCCCTCCGTCCTGCCCGGGTGATGCATCTCAGAAGGTGCCTCCGCCACCTCCTCACCAAGAAGGTGCACTGGCTCCCAGGCGCGCAGCCCCTGGACGAGATCTGCTGCGTCCAGCTCCCGCGCAACAATAAAGGAGCTGCCAAGAAATCCCTCGTCCCCAAGAAGGTGCTCGCGTGCTTCATGCACTGGCGCGCTATGACCGCATCCCTGTGCCAGCACGTCAAGACCCCGCGCTACTCCTGGCAGCGGCGCGCGGGAATCCCCACGAGCAAGCCCCGCATCAGCTGAGAGCTCTAGTGGCCACCGCAGGCTGCCGCGCCTTCACCACTGAGCTACAAAGTGTCGCCTGGCTAGGCAAGTTCGAGACGGACCTGCCTCTCTGCTACGACGGCACTGCCGACCCCACGGAGTTCCTGAAGCTCTACGAGGTGGGCATCGAAGCCACCAATGGGGACGAAAAGGTCATGGCAAACTGGTTTCCCATGGCACTCAAGGACGGTGCCCGCACCTGGCTCCTGAACCTGTCTCCTGGCACGATCTCCTCTTGGGACAAGATGCTCACCCACTTCATCGCCAACTTTCAGGGCACCCGCGACCGTCCGCCGACCGTGGGTGACCTACGCCGCATCAAGCAGCATCCCAGAGAGACCTCGCAGAAGTACATCCAGCGTTTCAGGAGCGCTCGCCTCAAGATTCCCAAGGTGACCGAGGAGGCCATCATCTTGGCATTCTCTGACAGCGTCTGTGATGTCTGGATGAAGGAGGAACTCGCTATCCACGAAGATCTGTGCACGTCCCTGGAGCTGTTCAACCTGGCGACCAAGTGCACAAGGGCCGAGGAGGGACGCCTTTCCCTCCTCGAGCTCCCAGCTGCAGATCTAGAAGAGAAGAAGGCCAAGGCCAAAGATGTGAAGCGCAAGGGGGTAGCTATGCTCGCAGCAGAGCCGGATACGAAGCATGGTAGGGACCAGCCAGAGTCGTCCAAGGGTAGTCGGTACTGCGTGTACCATGATCTTCACACCCACAACACCAACGAATGCCAAGAGCTCAGGGCCGTGCGAGAAATCCGTGTCGATCAATGCCCCGAACGCAACGATCGGGGATACCGCCAAGGTGGAGGAAGAGGTGGAGGACGATGGGATGACCCTGGCCCTGGCCAAGGGTGGCATGACCGGCCTCGCGAGGACCGCTCGCAGGACCAGCCTCGCGAGGGGGCTTGGAGAGATTTGCCTCGTGAGGATCGCCCACAAGGTAACACAGGCCTTCCTCCTCTGGCACCACCACCAAGAAGGAATGACGACCATCATCAGGACGAAGGGGTTGGGGGCTTCCAAGAGCCGCGTGCTATCGCTTGCATCTTGGGCGGTGACCAGGCCCCAGCCTCTCTGCGCATCTTCAAGCAGTTTGCTCGCGAGGTGAATGCAGTACTCCCCAAGCTTGAGGCCACACGCCCTCTTAGGTGGTCCGCGTGCGCCATCATGTTCAGCTCAGCAGATCAGCTCAAGTGCGCAGCAACGGCCGGTGTCCTCCCAATGCTCTGTTCCCCAGTCATCAGCAATGTGCAAGTTACCAGGACCCTCATCGACAGCGGAGCAGGGCTCAACCTCCTATCCGTCCAAACATTCAATAATCTACAAGTGCCATACGATCAACTTTAGCCAACCAAGCCTTTCTTAGGAGTCACTGATGGTTCCACTACCCCGATAGGGTGGGTCCGCCTCCCTGTCACCTTTGGGCAGCGCAAGAACTACCGTACCGAGCTCATTGACTTCGATGTTGCCCACATTCCTCTGCCATACAATGCCATCCTCGGATATCCAGCCCTGGCCAAGTTCATGGAAGTAACTCAGCATGGCTACAACGTCCTCAAGATGCCAGGAAGTGGCGGAATCATCATGGTCCCCTGTGAAGAGAAGGCTGCGGTATGCTCTCTTGAGCGCGCTTTCCAAGCTGCATCAATCGAGGACCCAGACAGCAAGAGCGGAAACCTCCCTGAAGCAGCTCCCAAGAAGAAGAAGACATCACCCAGCTCAAGGCCTCAGGAGGCAGGAACCTCTGGTGGCACCGCTCCAGGATTTGCACCCATCCAAGGGGCGCCACCCTTCGTCGCATAGGAAGGCGCGCCCGGCGCCCTCCTCGGGCAAGGCTCGGGGGCTCTCTCCTGGAGGGCCACTGACTTTGCCAAGATCACGAGGGAGGCGCTCGGGCACCACTTGGAGGTGTGCTTCGCGTCACATTTCCCTCAGGAAAGCATAAGGCGAGGAGGGTCCAACCCTCAGGAGTTCATCACGAATGTTACTCAGGAGCTGCAGGAATTGAGAGCCATGCGCAGCAACCGCCGCCTGCCGGCGTAGCTCCCCATCCAGCCGAGGATGGTGGGCTACGCGTCTGCATCGACTACCCAGGGCTCAATCGAGTCGCGTCTCAGGAGCGTTTCTGACCTTCACATGTGGGGTGCTGCGAGGGTCCACCTCACAGCTACGTTCGCATGCCTTTCGGCCTGCCGAACGCGGCTGCTGCTCAACAGCGTCTGATGAGGAGCATTCTGGAGGCTCAGGTGGCCAGGCACTGTGCATTCCTGGAGGAAATGGAGACGGACCTCGCCGAGCCGCTCGGACCTCCAGAGCCTCCCGAGGCTCAGAGTTCTGAAGGCTCATGAGGATTGGCTTCTTCACCACGCACCGTCAGCTACTCCGACAATCGCTCTGCAACAATATCACGTGACATCTTTCGAGTTTCATTTCAGCTGGGAGCGCCCTCAGGGCTGCATCATTCCCAGGTCGCGTGGGTCTGTCCCCGCGGCGTGTATCCATTTTGCTCTTACCTTGCTGGGGGCGCCCCTCGGGCTACGTCATCCCCAATCCGCTTGGGCCTGACCCAGTGGCGTGTGCCTTTTCTTGCATCTATCTAAGTTGGATTACCTTTTCATGCTTAAACTGCCTGTGATAATCGCATGCTCAATTGACACCTACATTTGGAGCCGCTCGCTCTGGCACGACGCTTGTGCATGGGTCCGCCCCTGCAACATCGACAAATCTGAGTGGTCGAGCTCTGACCGCGGCAGCCCCGCAAGGCGCTACCTCACCAGGCCCTCAGTGCCTCAGTCACTCCCTCAGAGCAACCAATGGCTTGAAACCGTGATGGCAGTCCTTGTTTTCCTCGCGTTGGTTTACAGGATCCACCTAAGGAATAACGTGGGGGGCGTCGTGAGCTCTCTCCCTCTCTCTCCCGTGCGATCCGCTTGCACGTTAAAAGGGGGCGCTTGAGCATCGCGACTCAGGAGCTCTTACTGGCTCTCCAACCCTCAACCCTGGCCTTGACCCATACCAGCGGCGGCTGGGCTCGCTCGAGGGCCAGGACCTGAGAACGTAGAGCATGAAGGAAAGTACGGGGAATAGGGGAGAAGCTCACGAGGGCCTCACCCAGTGACATCACAGCTGCCGACGTGCATGTCCCGCACCTCACCAAGGAACGACTCCAAGCTCCTGAGATAAGTCACGCTCCTGTAAAAGATAAATTAGTGCGACACCAAGCCCTCGCCTAATGCGGTTCTATCACGGCGATGTTCCCATCCTTTCTCGCCCAGCGGAGGCTCCTTGAGCACTAAAGGGGACCTCCTGAGCATCGCGCCTTGGGGGTTCTTACTGGACCTTGGGCCGCTCACCTCCTGGCCTTGACCACAGCATCGCGACTTGGCATACCAGCGACGGCTGAAGCCTGCCTGGGGACCGGGACCTGTTAGCATAGAGCATCAAGCCCTTGTGAGGATAGAAAGGGGGAACCGATCTGAGACAGGAAAAGCATCTCGCACCACTCCACAATAAAGATGATATTCACAAAAGGCATATCAGACGCTTACATGCCCCCACGAGGTGTTTCCTTAATTCCTTGCAGGGAACGAAAGGTGATAATCCTAAGGGATGCTACATACACGTGCCTCCATGGTTGACGCCATCATCAACAGTGGGCCACCGAGCGCCGGTGCCAACCCCATCCAGATCAGCCATGCCGGCAGCCTGATGCGGCTGCCCTACTCCAAGCGCGACGGGAGCTCGGGGTCTCGTAGCTGTCGTCACTCATCTCCGGTGTCGCGAGAAGCTCGGGAGAGTCGCTGGACCCTCCAGCTTCTCCGCTGCTACCAGAGGAGCTACTGGGGAAGCGGTTGGCAGGCCAAGCCCTCGCCACTTCGATGCCCTAGCCGCCTGCCCTCGGGCAGCACTCTAGTCGGCGTCCTTCCGTGTCGAAGACCTTGAATAACATCAAGGAGGTGCCGTCGTATTCGAAATGAATCACGAGGGCACCTCCTGTTCGGCAGACCCGGGCGATCTCGCCACAGCCCCGGGTCATGTAGACCTTGCTTGGAGTGACAACCTCGACCTCCGCTCCGGTCGCAAGGGTACTGCAGTCAGCGTGCTGCAGCCAGAGTTCAAGAGGCCTCCTTGGTGGCATCTCGAAGGCGAAAAAGGGAGGAAGGCGAATCCGAGAGTTTGAAGGCATGGCGGCATGAAGTACGAACTCGCGAGAAGAGCCCTCGATGTGGACTCCAGGGACAACGACACGTACCGCCGTGATTTGTCGGCGTCGCCGGCGGCGCGGGCTGCGCCATTCGGCGTCTCCTTCTCCAGGGCCCTCAGCCTGGGCGTACAAGGGCAGCGGAAACCCAGGCAGTGGCCGCTCATACCAGGGCCTCGATGTCTCCTGCCACACGGCCTCGCCCGGCGACCAGCGACTGGCCGCTTCTTCGGCGGGAGCGGGCCGGGACTCTCTCGGGGGGCCTTCCCTTTCCCTTCTGCTGAGAACCGGCGGATCGGCGCCGTTGGCGTGAAGATGGAGGAGAGGCAATGAAGGAGTGAAGCAAGAAGAGATGGACTGCGGGGGCTCTCGCCCGTCTGTACTTATAGTGCAGAGGAGGCCAACCATGGGCCTCCATGATCAAGTCGGGCAGTTGCCGAGGCAGCATGGGGATGTGGAGACGCCCATGTCCAATCAACCGCCATGCGGCGCCTAAGGCCGCATGCTATTGGGGCCCGAGGCGCTCCGCACTTGCCCCTTCGCTTCTCTGCTAAGCCAACTCCCATGGCGCCTTGGGCCCGGGGGCTATTGTTTGTTTTCTGGGAATGGGGGTCCCCAGACTTGCCTGCTTGCGGCCTATGGCATGGCTCAAGTGGTGGCCCAGTACGGCCCATCTTCATCAACGCAAACTCAAGACCCTCGCGAGCGGCCAAGCCTCGCGGGGCGGACGGCGCTAGCCTTCCTCAGGAGCGGCCTCGCCAGGCAGTCTCGCGAGGCGGTGGAGAGATCAAGGCAAGGGTACCTCGCGAGGTGCTCGTGACGCAAGCCATGACGATCGAGACCAGGCGGGTGCCAGGCGGGCGTCGGCCTGCGTAGTGTCCTTGTTTCCTCTTTGGTGCAAAGGGGGCAAGTACTGGCCTTGAGTACCGAGGCATCAGGCAACGGTTGCCATATCGGTGCAATGAGACTAAGAACAGCGGAGCGACAGGATGGAGGTCACCGTGGAGCTCAAGACAACGTCATCGCCAGTGCCTTTGGCAGTCGAAGACCAACTTTAGTCAGCATAACTTATACTAGATGTTCCCCTTCAAAATGGCCGTTGTTGGCTCCCTTCCCGCTCAATATTTGGGAATAGGACCAGGGCCTCTATATATAGAGATAGCCACCATAGTAGGGAAGCATCGAGTTCTCACCCAGCCAACGAGGACTGAATCCCTTCCTACGAGAGCACCACACCAGCTCAAGAACAGCTCTCGCAAGGCTGTTCTTCCCCTTTGTACTATTCATCATCAGCCCCAGAGGCAATCCACCACACCACACACTGAAGTAGGGTATTACACCACAACAGTGGCCCGAACCAGTATAAATCTTGTGTCCCTTGTGTTGTTTACCGTTTAGCTTAGATTCTCGCGAGGCGACTTTACGTGGATCGGTAGGGGGAAGATCTTCGCGCGCACCCCAGAGTTCGAACCTCAAGGGTCTGCCGGAACCCAACATCTGACACACGTGCCCGTGCACCTGCCAGCGCATGTGCCTACGCATGCCCTAACGCGCATGCTCATGCCTGTGCCCATGCACCTGCTAGCGCATGCGCCTACGCGTGCACTAACGTGCACGCCCGTGTCGGTGCCCGTGCACACGAATGTCTCTGCCGCGCCGTTGACAGCGCCTGTCCCCGCACGGGTGCCAGTGCCCGCCCTCAGCGGCATGGATGGCCGCCGTCGACCGCTTCCTTGCACCAACGCCAATCGCCTCCTCCCGCCAGTTGACTCGCTCCGAAGTCCAGAACATTTTGGCCTTCCTTGAAGCTAGGACAACGTCCAGGAGTACGACAACAACGGCGCAAGACGCCGCCGTCGCCATCGATCAATGGCCCGACGACACGTAGAGCACAGCAGAGGAGCCGCTTCCCACCTCAAGACGCCCCTGCCGCCACCGCGTAATCTAAATTTGCCATGGAAAACGTTCGGATTGCCATGATTAAAATTCGAGCGTTAATCATTTACATTTATTTTATATCGATCATCGTATAATTTAAAGTCGGAGTCAGACTGAACGAAATCATGGTTTGATTGATTGAATGTTCTTCTAGAGCCGTATCAAATTAAATATAAAACGTCATCAAGCCACATGTATTCCTTGTCATCCAACGACCTAGACTGCTTCAATGTCGAGCGCTCAACACATTTAGCATGTAGTTAATGTCATGCCAAAAATAGTGCTAATCACATAACAACACGCAAATAATATCCTACTTAATATCCACATGCACTTAATATACTTCCAAATTAACGTGCATTGCACGTACAGACTGACTAGTGCTGCTAGTACGTGAAACTGGTGCCGTTACTTGTGAACGCGTCCAGATATGGTAAACGGCAACATCACCCCTGAGTTCTTCGTGTTTGCCCGTGCGTCTAAACGCAGAAGGGGAGGAGAGAGAGAGCACACATGGAACCCACCAGTAAGTGAAGGCGAATAGTACTAAAAATAATATTACATGTTATCCATTAAATAGGTTGTGGTAATATAAAAACATTATGTGAACAAAGGGGGGTACAACAAACATTGTTGTTCTATGTATGTTGCCTATTGACGTGCGGCTTGAAGGCCCTGGTCGCACGTTCGATCCTCGTCCTTTATTTTTTAGTTTGTATATGGGTCCAAATTTGTTTCATGACATGTGGGCCCCTCGGTGCGTAGTTTGTACCACTTTATTTTGTGGGTCAAAATTTGTTCCATTCCAATTGGACTATCGGTGTGTAGTTTTCTAGCTTATTAATAATAATTAAAGAGAACAATAGAGTTTTTTGCAATAATACCATGGTGTGACTTTGAAGGTGAGAAAGGACGTGCGAGAGAGCGATGACCGAGCCAGAGGGAAATCAACTAGGGGAGTTGCGGGGGTTGCCACAGTGTTTGGAGTAGTTATGGGCCGAATGCTACGAAAATATAATCTAAACCGACCGGAATAAATTCCTACACAAATTAATCCAAGGTTGGAGTGCTCCTCGCAATGTAAATAGCTCCGGCTTTGCGAGGGATGGAGAGGTAGCTTCAATGCGTGGAAGATACGGCGTGAGAAAGCGAGGTCAATCGAGAAACATATAGATAGAGAGACAAAGTGAGTGTGGTCCGACATTCATTGAACAGATATATATATGCTCTGGAGAGATATTGTCTGATTGAGCTATTGGCAAGGGTGAGGGCAGTAAGATAGAGCTTGAGAGATGATCTAGTTACAGATGTGTAGATATATATTGTGTGTGGGAGGAAGCAAGGTCAATTGATCACATAGGGTCGTCGTGCGATCGAAAGAGTGATACGAGTTGGAGAGAGTGACCTTGATAGATAATCTGCGTGAGAGAGAGAGAGATATTGAGCGAGCGTGGCCCGTCATGAGGTCGAAAGAGTGGGGGCGGCTCTGATGGACTGACCTAGATAGATAATCTGCATGAGATAGTAGAGTGTGTCAATCGAGGCCCGAAAAGGGACATATACATATATCATTTGTGTGTGAAAGAAAATGAGGTTAAACGAGACTCAGATAAAGAGAGCGAGATTCAGCGAGTGTGGCCCGCCGTGCGGAAGAAAGAGTGAGACAGTCTTGAGGCAGTGACCTAGATAGACAACGTGCGTGTGTGCGCACGAGAGGTTGGGGGGCTAGATAGACAATGCATGTATTTAGCACGAGAGGGTGAGAGGGAGAGGGAGAGAGAGAGAGAGAGCTCGGCATGGGGTGCAATGGCGGGTGTGTGAGGTAAATACATTTGGTAAAAGAGTGGAAAAAGGGGTTGTGTAGTTGAGAGAGTTAGAGATCGAAACATGGAGAGAAAGAATGAACGTGTGTTGGAAACCGATAGCTTCCAAAGGTGGTTAGGAGAGGAAGATTGACCGATATAGGAAGTATGTAGCGTGTGT
>NC_041385.1:376704166-376745604 GCF_002162155.2 Triticum dicoccoides
GGGGGGGCTAAAAACAACATTTGAATGTACATAGTACGAGACATAATATTGATGTTTCAATTCAGTGTACATTGTAAGATTTGAACTGAGGACCATGCATATGAGTAATTATTTCGAATTCATGCCATACTAGGTTTCGAAAAGTTGACATTGACTCGATTTGTTGTGCTATTTTGTATCATATGTTTGAATCCATCCAAAAGTTTTCTCACTACCATGGTGTTCATCATATACATATGAATTTGTATTAAAAAAGTAGCGTGGATACAGTGAAATGCGAAATCCACGTTAGAATTGGAGATCGCTACGTGACACACACTCTAATTCAAATAACTAATTATGTGACGCACACTCTAATCCACGTTAGCGTGGATACTGTTTCGATTTTTTTTCAAATAACTCCTCATTAATTAATCTATAGTACTCCCTCTATTCACTTTTATAAGACCATGAAGACATTTCATACAATGTGCAAAACAGTTCATTTTAAGTTGTCTGAAACGACATACAAAAGTGAACGGATGGAGTATCTCGTTTCGAATGACTAATTATTGCAAGGAAAACACGAGCATGGTAATACATACAGATCATTTGCAAATGAAAGAAGATTCATTTGCATTCTCAAATGTAGGCGCACCAGGCAGACCAGGGTCATGTCGGGGTGGTTGCATGTGTCGGACGGACATGTAGCACCCAGCCACCCACCCCTCCCTTCCTCCCCCACTCCCCCACCCCCCACCCCCAAAAAAAGGATGACGACAAAATAAGTTTGCGCTTTTACGTTTCGGATTGAAATATCCGGCGGCCCCAATTCCAGCCCTGCAAAATCTCCCTTCTCCACCGTCCCCTTCTGCGCCCAGATTACTCAAATCCCTAATTCGCCGCCAACACAAGCAGAGTTCGAATCGCCCCTCGTCTCATCTCTTTCCCTACCTCTGTGCCGGACGACGACGACGAAGACGACGGTCACACTTCACCACCGCACCGGAGCTACCTCATATATGCCCTCGTCCACCGCACCGGGTGGTCCACCGACAACGTCGGCCGCCGCAACCGACGTGCCTCACATACACCGACTTCCACCGCATTAGTTGTGCTTCACCGACGCCGTCTCCCAGCTCACCGGGGCTACTTCACCGAGCACAGCGTCGCACCTCCGTCCACCGAGGCCGTTGAGGCTTCACCAATGGTCTCGTCCACCACATCATAGCGCTCTGTTGCCAATCAAGATATGGATCGGTGCACGGCTAGCCAACGCCAGCGCATCACCCTCAACGGCTCTGAAGTGACCCGCACTCTAGCTAGGCGAGCATGCTCAAACAGTGGCCCGAACTAGGTATCCACACATCACTCCCTTGTGCACTGTTCCAACGATGTTTGGATATCCTTTCACTGCTCTCTTAGCTTACATGCCTATGCAACTCTGACTTTAACTCTTATTTCTTCTGGAGATATCATCTGAAACAAGCAAATCCATTTTTAGTGAAGCATGACGGTGCTACGGGATCTGGTGCACATCCTGCACACCCGTATAACCTTGTAAGTATCTGTCCTCCGGTACAAAATCAAGGTCGATTCCTCTTATTTGATCAACCATTCACCGTGTCAAAAAGGCAGAGGGGGATGCAAGGAGCACAAGGCCTGCACATCCAAGCAAGTGGTAACATGGACTTGTACATGGAACATCCCAAGGACAAGCAGAGCTGCAGTAAGCCTGTATAACGAGCTAGCGTAAGTCCCTGCATTTCATTTAATTCGTACTGGCATTCGTGTATGATTTGTGTGTAGTGGCGGATCCACGAATTCAAGTTACTAGGGGCGAACATAACTTGAGAATTGTGAAGCTACATGCACTTTGAAAACCAGCTAATGATCCAAAGTAGTTCAAATTATAAACACTAAATGATGCAAGCACCAAAAAACACAAAATGCAACATGGTGTACAAGGACTACAAACATGGTTTGTACTTGCTTGAATTATTCGTTCTCTGGCTGAAAATATTGAAGTGTAATTGCACCTATAACCAGTGCGCAAACTGCATATCAATATATCTATCATGCAAAAGTATGCCAATACTTTCAAACAACAGATTAGAAAAGTATTTAAGCTATGTTGTCATGATATGGGGACTTTCTGGTAGATGGCCTTGACGTTTCCTCAATCTATGAAAATGTACTATAATCTACTTGTCATCAATGCCTGCAAATCTCTATGTCTCTCTCAACATAGCAGATCATCAGTAGACACTAAATCCTTCAATGAGGCAAAATGCTTGCATTAGATCCCTCATTAGACACTATATGTTCATCACCAGGACATGTAAAATGTTTGCATCAAATCCTTCATTAGCAGTCTGTTCATTAGACACTTCAGGCTCAAGAACAACATGAGCTTGTATGTTTGCACCGGAAATTTGATTAGATACATCAGATCAGTCAGTTCAGTATTGATTGGGGGAGTTATAAAATAAGTAGAAATTGGTTTCATTTTCTCATAGATTCCCTACATACAAGCAGTTTTACAACACCGTCAGGTTTAACTATTGGCCAGAAATTGAAGAGTTGAATTAGATATAATTAGGAATGTGATGTACCTGCTCGTTGCGCATGCTACTCTTGCAAGCTGCGACTGTCCGTTTGCGCAAGCTCGATGCCATGCCTGTGCTGCCACCGCTGCCTCCCACGCAGGCTACCCCCAGGGTTGGATCTTCATCTTCTTGTCCTTCCGTTCGCTTGAAGCCCGGCGAACGCCCTCCAATGAGGGCACGAGGAAGTGCTGTGTTGGTCTGTCCAGTGGTGTCTAGGTTAGGAGCGAACCAGACTGGAGGCTGGAGCGAATGAATTGGGATTTTTCCTGCTGTCGATCGATATGTGAGACGATCGTTTGGGCCGTGAGCCAGCTATAGGGCCTGCCTTGCACTTATGTTATTGGCCCATCCAAATTGAAACATTTTTCTTAATTTTTTACATTTCCTGCTCGTGCGTTGGGACGAAGAAAACTAGCTTGGGCCAACCTGGATGACTCAAACTAGGTGCACACTTTCCAGCCACCCGAGGCGGCCGCCCATACCAGCCCCTATGGTGGTGTCGCCCCTTTTTGCGTGTATGATTGGGTAGTGAAAAATATTCCAGCGGCGCTTTTGATTTACCCACAGAATGGTTGAATTGCTTGTTTGTATGAACTGAGTTCGCTAATAATGTGAAGGATGCCAGTCTTTTCATCCTATTGTAGATTTCTTAGATCTCGGTATGCCAAAAGTAATCGCATGAAATATACAATAAAAGCTAGTGTGATGTGTGTGACTACAACTAGTCTGACTACACGTCCTCATATAACATATCAAGGATGCACCATCTTACTAGATTAAAAATTCGACTTACCAATGCAGTGTGGGAAGAAAGAAGTATTGGGACTGCGTATCCAAGCAATTGATGCCATGGACTCCTTCGTACAACCATGTAAGCGAACAAGAAGTTGCAGTGTGCCTGTACAAAGAACTAGCGTAAGTTCAGTTACCTGCTTCTCGGAATTTTAGTTAGCCACTTATTGCAAAATTGTTCAATTACATTGCTTGGCTTAATTTAGTTTGCTACTGATTACATAATGACACCGCCTGTTAATCCTATTGTAGACTGCGCCTATCTATGTGTTTGATACTTACTGTTAAGAATTACCTGTTTGCCTGAACTTAAATAGCTACTTGTTTGTTTAACTGCTTTGCTGCTTCAACAACGGGTTACAATGATGTTAATAACTACTTTTCAGCATCCAATTGAAACTCTTTAATTCATTGTTTGTTTAATTGGTTTGCTGTTATAACTCCCAGCTGAGATGTTATGCTAACTTCGACTTTTCTGAATCCAATCGGAACTTTAATGGCAAAACCGGTTAGCCCAAGATCAAAGAGCGAGGTCCCCATGGACGTTGCATCATCCCACAGCAGTGGCACCGTCCCAATCGTGCATTATGAATTGCCAACTGCTGATGCTCTAGAGGCTAAACTAGTGGTAGAAAGAGATTATGCTTCTACACTTAGAGATGAAGTTGTCATGTTGAGGAAGCAAACAGCACAATCACAAGCAGTACTCAATACAACCATTAAATATTTCGTGGATTTCAAAACGAAGCAAGCTGAGACTGACCACATTATTAAGGTCCTGAAGGAAAAAAGGAAATTAAATTCCCACTTGGTAAATCATAGGTGAAATGTTCTTTCCATCGTTGAATAACCTTTGTGTTGTTTGTTCATGTAATCAATCAAACATTTGTTTTAGAGATCATGTAATAATTTTTTTTGGTTTTTGTTTTTTGGTTTGTAATTTTATTTGAGCACAAGTCTGTATTAGTTGATAAGACTCAGAGACATTTCATTTGGATAGCTGTGCCAGACCTACAAATATGCCAATCGGGCCGAATGTGCATTTTGCAATAATAGTAGTATGGATGGACCATAAGTGGCACACATCGGAAAGGGCCAAGATGTTGTAGTAGCTTGGCTAAAAAAAGGATGTTGTTGTAGCAAAAAGAAGTACAACGGCCTGGCTTATGTATGTTAGTTGATATTATTGATCCATATACTCCATAAGTGTTTATATGTCTATTAGTTCCGTACATTCTTAGTTGATTGAATCGGTATTTGAATCTTGATACATCGCTTGTGTACATATCTAAATGGCAGTACACATTATGCTGTGTGCGACATTTGAGTTGGACATGAGGTGTTCCAAATATTCGAATTCACCTTAAACTGGATTCTACCTTCTGAATTTGAGTATCAGCATTTGTAAACCATATTCATATATGACAGTGGAATATATCTTTGTCGTCCTTTTGAAGATATATAAAAACACATAGAATGATTTTATAAAGATTCATATAGGAATACAAAATGTATTCGAATTTAGTTGCCAGGGTAAACGTGGATGCTTATTTTCCCAAAATTCGAAAGAAGCGGCAAAATGTCCACTCCCAAGTCGGCTGTCCGAAGCCAAGTGTTTGGGAGATGGAAATAATTGTCTACCCATTACATGGACAATCCATTGGCCCGATTTCCACTGCTCTAAATAGGGGTAGGTTAGTAACTTCAATTAGTCATGACACGACCGCCTCTGAGCCCATTCCGGCACGGTGGGCGCCAAACATGGGCGGCAAAACACATTTGATTCAAGCTCGTCCGAATGACCTCTGTTTCTTCCTCCATTCCCCATTCATACACGATGGGCGGCAGAACAAACTCGACTCGGCCGAAATCGATGTAGGCAAATATTTTCAATAGGGGCAGGTTTGTAACTTCACTCATACGTGACACAACCGCCCTACCTACCAGCCCCGTTCATACACCGTGGGCGCCGACCATGGGCGCCAACCACCCTCTCCTTGCTTGAAATCGCTCTGGGAAAATATTGGCGAGATGCGAAATTACCATCCTATCCCTAACCGATGAGACGTCCAAATTTTAAATGGGGGCTAAGTTCGTAACTTTCCCATATTTCAGACAAGCGTGTCCCAAAAACGTGGTTCCCCGTACCTCTCCCTCCATTTTCCCATTCATACATCGTCCGCGCTAGAACACCATCCCCACACCAGCCTCCGTCCGCCACCCCATCCATCGCCGCCGTCCTCCACCCCATCCATCGCTGCCGTCCTCCACCACATCCATCGCCACCGTCCTCCACCATGCCGGAGCGCCTAGCAAGACCGCGTCGTCCACTGCTAGAGATGGATGTTCCTCATCCACGGCGACGGAGTAATAGCCTTGCATCGTGTCCCCTCACTTCATCGACGCCGTCTTCCTCTTTGCCGGGGTCGCTCACACGACCTTCTCTTCCACCGCAACGGGACTTATCCCCTGATGCACCCGTCTACCGTCGCAGATCTGCTTCAACGCCACCGACAGCCATCGCACCCTCGATGCCTACACGGCGCCGCAAGAGAGGTGGTACTTCATATCTCCTCAACTTTTTGATCTCAACCAGAAAAAATAGATCTTAACTTGGTTACTCTACTTTCTTTTCAGCTCTAAGAATTTAGTATTTGTTCGAAGCAAACAATGGATGCTAAATATCATTTCTCCAGTTTGCAGCTTCAAATCTGCCATGGCATAGTCATAATACGGTTTAATTGATCATTCTTAGAGTTTAATTGATCATGTTGGTTCCGTGGTGGTTTCTTTAATAGAAATCGGAGGGGAAACCCTCTTTTGCTAAAAAAAATATGCTTAGAGTTTCCCCCTTTATGATCACTATACGATCAGAATACGTGCTTCGTGTCATAATAGCACTACTCCACCCATCAAGCTAAACAAGCTGAGTTGTTCAAATACGAATTTGATATTATATAAACAGAGTCGTTTAATTGGTCAGCTAAATGTTCCTAAATTAGTTTCGAAAATGCATGTTCACCGCTCGTGTGTGTATCTCTACAGGGTGCCCATGGTGGGCCGACCCACCCTGGGATTTTGGGTTGTCCCAGGCCCAGATTCCCCCTTTGTTCTGCTACGCGCTTCCGATCTCTACTCACCCCCAGCCGCCTGCCTAGCTGGCGACTTGTCGTCCCCGGACGACATGTCTCTAGGAGGAGACGGTGGACTACCAGGAGGTCGGGAGCCACTCACCCAACAGCGTCACTGCTGCCCGGGCGGGCCGCCATGCCTACCTTCCCAGTCCATTCAGGGCTTAGGCGTGCAACACCAACCAAGCCAACCCGATTTATCCCGAGATACATCCTCAACACTCAGCAGCCACTTCTCATCACCCATTTTCTAATTGATTCATTACTCATTAGGAAGGACTATCATTAGGGTTTGTTGTGTGCTCAGTGCTACCTACACTTAATGGTTCAGATGTATTTCGGTAATCTTTAGTACCTGTAAAGTTCACAGGGTTTTCAAAATTCTGGCCCTTGGAACAGACACTAGTCATTTTGGATTGTTGGCCGTAGTGACAATGACCAAGATTACTACTGCAAGCCAGGTTTGTTGACAATTTTACTTCTCTTTCTTACTCATTCGATATAATATCCAATTATTCACGTCGATTAGTTACAAACAATAAGTGCTAGACAAACTTCTTGATTCAGATTTTGGACGGTCTCTTACTGCAGTTACAATTCTGCATACTTGTCCTAGTAAGCTCACAAGTAATTGATTGATTCACTACATCTATGCTTGCCATGACATATTTGTTGTCAATATTCTTTTAGGGTGGACCACCATGTTTCTAAATACAGGAATCGTAGAAATGAGGGAATATTATTTCTCTATGTGATGTCTTCCGTCATGTGTGGGCAACGAACACTGCATTGTATAGAAAGAAAGTGTCATTTCCAGCTTTTACATAGGTTTCGATCTTTTACATGGAATACAATCTGCCTACTTGCTTTGTGTCGCACTACCAACATTCCACCCTTGAAGCTAAACATTATGCCACTCATAATTCCCTAGTTTATTTGTTCTAATACGAATTTCATATGATTCTAATGTTCCTACTTCAGTTTTGAAATGTGTGTCTGCCTGTTATAGAGACATAAGGTGTCGGGGATATACCCCGCAGTATGAACTGGCCGGAAATATGACCCGGCCGGGCTTGGCGGTTTACTTCAAGACCCGGTTGACACTTCGCGATTCACTGGTGACCCGCCCTGACCATACGGTTTACAAGCAATCTGCCTGAACATTATGACTCACTGGTAACCCGGCCGCGGGTCAAATAGAAGACTAGGCCCAAGGCCTAGAAGGCCGGCTCATGTTATGGTGGGCCGGTTTACGAGGAAAGGCATAAGGAGTTTTCCCTTAAGGGGGCAGATTAGGATTCCACTTGTAATAGACTAGTCCTAATCCTAATAGGACTCCACATGTAACCCGCCCGTTCAACTTATATAAGGAGGGGCAAGGCTTCCAAAAGAGGGACAAGCAACAACAAACAATCTCTAGGGCTAGACACAACTAGAGGAGAGTCGGCTTACGACGACTACCTCATGATCATAATGAGACCTAGCCACAAACAGCATGTAGGGTTATTACCGGATGATGTTTCCTGGGTCCCGAAGTTGTCTAAATCCTTGTCTTGTGCGTTGCGTCTCTCGCCCCGATCAACCCATTTAAAGCTATCACATAGATGCGTTGGCCTCACGACTAAGTCCTCACACTAGGACATCTGTCATGACAATTCCACGACAGTTGGCGCCCACCGTGGGGCTCGCACACGGTGGTGTTGAGTTTTTGGAGGGCACTATCCCAGGGATTGAGAAGCTCCACCAAGCTTATTGAAGAAGTTTCGGTCGGCTCGTCGGAGAGTTCCAACTGGGTCGCCGAAAAAGTTCTGACAGGCTCAACGAAAGGTTCTGGTGCGACGGAAAGTGGTGGCCAGATCATTGAAAAGTTCCGACCACCTCGACGAAAGGTTCCGTCTGAATAGGCAAAAAGTTGCGACCACCTCGACGAAACGTTCCGTCTGAATCGGCAAAAAAGTTCCGACCGCCTCGACGAAAGGTTCCGTCTGAATCGCCCAAGAGTTCCAGCCGAATCACCAAAAGGTTCCGTCCGAGTCGCCAAAGGGTTCCGACTTAGGTTACGGAAAAACTTCAGCTCAAGAGGTTCCGGTTCAAAATTTCTGGATGATAAAAAAGTTCGGCCGGATTATCAAAAAGTTCCGTGTCCAGAAGTTCCAGCACAAAAAAGTTCCGGCCGGGTTATCAAGGGGTTTCGGTTTAAAAGTTCTGGATTATAAAAGGTTCCGGGTCTAGAAGTTCCGGCTCAAAAAGTTCTGGCCAGGTAAGAGGTTCTGGTTCAAAAGTTCTAGATTATAAAAAGTTCCGGCCGGATAATCAAAAAGTTCCGGGTGCAGAAGTTCCGGCTAAAAAATTTCCGGCCGGGTTATCAAGAGGTTCCGGTTTAAAAGTTCTAGATTATAAAAAGTTCCGGCGGACTATCAAAAAGTTTCGGGTCCAGAAGTTCCGGCTCAAAAAGTTCCATCTATAAGTTGATTTATGGACCACACAAAGATCGTCGGACATTCAGGTGATATCCATCCAAGTTTGTGTCATTAGCATGTATTGTCTTTTTTGTCAAAAAACGATTTTATCTTTGCCTTGGTCTGCAATATTGTTTATGGAGGACAATTATTCATTGCAAGTGCGATGATCGTGTCATGGATGTATAGCCCGTGCCACCATTATCATGCGCTAGCATCTGACTATGTCGTGATGCTTGAGGAATATATGTGCAAACCGCCGTTTCTACGGCCTGATTTAAATCAACATGACAATGATATGACTCACCTGTACGGTTTACCACGTTCGCGATTGACTTGCCCGTCCGCGCTCGCTTACAACGCCGCGGCCGGATCATCTGTGTGAGCCGCCTCTGTTGTTGCGGTCGTCTTTGCTGCCCGTCTCTCGCGGCCTGGTCTACATCAACAAACTAGGCCACACCTGTCTGCATGAGCTATTTATTGAGCATGAGCAAGTCACAACTTGGGTAGCCCGGTTTTCTTTCAACAAAATGGAGGCAAGTTATCATATACTATCAACCGTTGTCTACACTGGGTGGCTCAATGGGCAGGCGCATAAGTCGCCGCCACTATAGTTTGGATAACTTCAAATAGCCAATTGGAAGGAACCATTGGCTGAGTTGCTAACACGGCTCATACGGGATCGTTTGTTACCCACTGCAGTCACCTTAACCTTCTGTGGATTCACATCGTGCTATCAACACCAATGATATACAACTTATACCGGTTTATATCACGGTCAAATATGGAGGATCTCAAGCCAACTCCTCGAGTCGCCTTGAGACTCGGGGGCTACAATGATATGACCCAGCAAATGTTGCCGGTTTTCAGTGAATTCAAGAACCCCGGGACGTTGGAGGGAAAGATAACCCGGTCCCGGAGGCTACTACCATATTGATGAAAATTTAAAGGCCGTCAGAAAATTTCCGGTTTAAAATGAAGAATGCTGGTTTAAAATCCGATTCAAGGGAAATCTGTTCTCCCACAAGGCTCTAAGGCTCTCAATTCCGGTTTAAGAATTTCCAGTTCAAAAAGAATTAATCCCCCGCAAATTCGAGTTTAAAGGCCGTCAGAAAATTTCTGGCTAAAAATGAAGATTCCGGTTTAAGATCCGGTTCGAGGGAAAGATGTCTCCCATAAAGCTTTGAAACTCTTAATATCCAGTTCAGGATCCCGGTTCAAGAAGAATTTATCTCTTGCAAAAAGTTAAAGGTTGCCGAAGAGGACCTGTTGCCATGATGCGCGGTTCAAACATGGGTATCCTGCCTTATTGGCTTATCATATTATTGATCACTTGGGGGCTTGATCGTATTCGAACCATAGCTACACCTCTTGATCGGCGTAAGGCCACCAGGGAATTTACTTAGGGGCCAAAGATAGTGTTGCAAAAGCACAACTCAAACATAGGCACCCACTGAGCACAACTCAAAATATTGCTTGGGGTTTCTTTGCTTCGCAATGAACAAAGAATCTACAATTGTAATAGGCTATCAAGCCACGGCTTGGAAGCCAGGTGTATTCACCTAAAACCCCCAGGTTATCCTGCCTTCTTTAAGTAAGCCACTCCATCCAGGTAAACCTGGTATGACCCGCCGAACGTTTCACTAGTCAATCTCATAGACCCTGAACTTGTCAAAGTTAAAACAGCGATTGGTTAAAGATTGAGGTCCATCTTAAAAGGTTTTGTAAAATGGTTTAGCTCAGTGGTCTGGCAGCCCATGCAAAGCCTCGATTTGGGGCCTGGCAGCCCATGAAAAGCCTCGACTACAAGTTTTCATTTGCTTTTATTTGTCAAAGTTTTTCTCCTTTGATAAGGTTTGAGGTAAACCGACGTCTATTGACTCGGCTTGACTATAAGTCATCAACATAACCCGGTGTTTTTTTAACCCGGCTTAGCTTTCAACTACAAGTTGTCAATACCTGATCAATTGTAATCCGGTGTTTATTAACCCGGTCTGGTTTCGGCTATGAGTCACCAATATTATATATGGTTAATCCGATGTTTATCCCAACACCATACGGTTTTATCATAAACCGGCACAATATGCAAGGAGTTATCAGTACTCAAGATTGGGGTTATCACCCTTACTACAAAAGGTTGGTAAACCAACGATGTGATTCAATGTCACGGGTATGATATATTTCATATTTGATTATTCTTAAGTGTAGCCTTGGTTATAAACCCTGGTTATATGTTGGGCATCATGACCCGTCCGGCGGTAAACCGCCAGGACACTTTAAACTTGTTGTATGCAGAAACAGGTTGAATAAAGCATGATTATAAATCACCGGTGTTTATTAACCCGGCCTGGCTTTCGACTATAAGCCGCCAGTTTGATGATAAATTATCCAGTATTTATTAATCCGAACTGGCTTGGGACTATAAGTCGCCAGTATATAATTGGATTGCGCCATTGGAATGATAGGCTTATAAATCATTGGGTATATTATTCAAATCTTTAATAGCCAACATGGCTGGATTTTTATTATGGCTATCAATAACCAATATTATGATTGAGGTTTTCAAAGTCGCTTTAGCGCAATGGCTATTATTTTATCAACACATATGATTTATTCTACAATGGAGGGAGTAGTCCCGAGTCGCTGCAGGCTACGACCCGACCCTTGGGGGCTACTGATACGTCTCCAACGTATCTATAATTTATGAAGCATTCATGCTATTTTATTATCTGTTTTGAGTGATCACGGGCTTCATTATACACTTTTATATTACTTTTGGGACCAACCTATTAACCGGAGGCCCAACCCATATTGCTGTTTTATTGCCTGTTTCAGTATTTCGAAGAAAAGGAATATCAAACGGAGTCCAAACGGAATGAAACCTTCGGCAGCGTGATTTTTGGGAAATTTATGACCCAGGAGACTTGGAGTTGAAGTAAAGGGAGCATCGAGGAAGCCACAAGACAGGGGGCGCGCCCACCCCCTGGGCGCGCCCTACCCTCTCGTGGGCCCCTCGAGGCTCCCCCAACCGACTTCTTTCGCCTATATAAGCCTACGTACCCTTAAAACATCGAATATCAAGATAGACCGGGAGTTCCGCCGCCGCAAGCCTCTATAGCCACCAAGAACCTCTCGGGAGCCCATTCTGGCACCCTGCCGGAGGGAGAACCCATCATCGGTGGCCATCTTCATCATCCCGGCGCTACGCATGACGAGGAGGGAGTAGTTGACCCTCGGGGCTGAGGGTATGTACCAGTAGCTACGTGTTTGATCTCTCTCTCTCTCTCTCTCGTGTTCTCTCTATGGCACGACCGTTATGTATCGCGAGCTTTGCTATTATAGTTGGATCTTATGATGTTTCTCCCCCCTCTACTCTGTTGTGATGAATTGAGTTTTCCCTTTGAAGTTATCTTATCGGATTGAGTCTTTAAGGATTTAAGAACACTTGATGTATGTCTTACCGTGTTTATCTGTGGTGACAATGGGATATCACGTGCCACTTGATGTATGTTTTGGTGATGAACTTGCGGGTACTGCCCATGAACCTATGCATAGGGGTTGGCACACGTTTTCGTCTTGACTCTCCGGTACAAACTTCGGGGCACTCTTTGAAGTACTTTGCGTTAGTTGAATAGATGAATCTGAGATTGTGTGATGCATATCGTATAATCATGCCCACGGATACTTGAGGTGACAATGGAGTATCTAGGTGACATTAGGGTTTTGGTTGATTTGTGTCTTAAGGTGTTATTCTAGTACGAACTCTTGAATAGATTGATCCGAAAGAATAACATTGAGGTGGTTTCGTACCCTACCATAATCTCTTGGTTTGTTCTCCACTATTAGTGGCTTTGGAGTGACTCTTTGTTGCATGTTGAGGGATTGTTATATGAGCTATCTATGTTATTATTGTTGAGAGAACTTGCACTAGTGAAAGTATGAACCCTAAGCATTGTTTCCTAGCATTGCAATACCATTTGTGCTCACTTTTATCATTAGTTACCTTGCTGTTTTTATATTTTCAGATTACAAAAACCTATATCTACTATCCATATTGCACTTGTATCACCATCTCTTCGCTGAACTAGTGCGCCTATACAATTTACCATTGTATCGGGTGTGTTGGGGACACAAGAGACTCTTTGTTATTTGGTTGCAGGGTTGTTTAAGAGAGACCATCTTCATCCTACGCCTCCCACGGATTGATAAACCTTAGGTCATCCACTTGAGGGAAATTTGCTACTGTCCTACAAATCTATGCACTTGCAGGCCCAACAACGTCTACAAGAAGAAGGTTGTGTAGTAGACATCAAGCTCTTTTCTGGCGTCGTTGCCGGGGAGGCTAGGTAAGTGGCACTCACACCCCGTCAACTAAGCTCTTTTCTGGCGCCGTTGCCGGGGAGGTGAGTTCTTGAAGGTGTATCTTTAGATCTTGCAATCGAATCTTTTTGTTTCTTGTTTTATAACTAGTTTAGTCTATAAAAGAAAACTACAAAAAAATGGAGTTAAGTTTGTCTCATACGCTTCATCTTTTTAATATCTTCCGTGAGTATGATGAAAAGGAAAATTGTTCTCAAGTGCTAGAAGAAGAAATCTATAGAATGTTTGATTCTAAATCTTTGAATGATGACCATGATTGCAATGTTGTTAGTATGAATTCCTTGAATATCCATGATGCTAATGATATGAAAAGCCACAAGCTTGGGGAAGCTATGTTTGATGAAGATGATATTTTTTGTCCCCATGTTTTGATGATAATATTTATTATGATGAAAGCATGCCTCCTATTTATGATGATTATATTGATGAAAGTGGGTTTGGAAGAGTGTCAACTTTAGGAAGTAGTGATCCCACTATTTTGGAGGATGTTGAATCTTATTGTGATGAACATGAAAGTGGATTTGGAAGAGTGTCAACTTTATTTAGTGATGATTCCACTATTTCGGAAGAGGTTCCAATTGTTTATGAGAACAAAGTTGCTATCTATGATGATTATTGTGATGACTTGTATGCTATTAAGAATAATGATAACCATGAAACTTGTCATCATGATTTTAGTTTTCAATTGGATTATGCCTCACATGATAATTATTTTGTTGAGTTTGCTCCCACTACTATTCATGAGAAGTAATTTGCTTATGTGGAGAGTAGTAAATTTTCTATGCTTGTGGATCATGAAAAGAATGCTTTAGGTGCTAGTTATATTGTTGAATTCATTCATGATGCTACTGAAAATTATTATGAGGGAGGAACATATGCTTGTAGGAATTGCAATAATGTCAAGTTTCCTCTCTATGTGCTTAAAATCTTGAAGTTATGCTTGTTTTACCTTCCTATGCTAGTTGATTATTGTTCCCATAAGTTGTTTGCTCACAAAATCCCTATGCATAGGAAGTGGGTTAGACTTAAATGTGCTAGTCATATGCTTCATGATGCTCCCGTTAGGTTTCAATTCTTATCTTTTATGTGAGCATCATTGTCATCATCATGCCTAGCTACAAAGGCATTAAAGGAAAGCGCTTGTTGGGAGACAACCCAATATTTACCCTTACTGTTTTTGTGTGTCCACATGATTATTCTACTGTATCAATCATGTTTTATAGCTTTTGTTTCAATAAAGTGCCAAGTAAGACATTTAGGATAGCTTACGGTGATAGTTGTGTTGATCCTGCTGAAAATCAGAAACTTTTGCACCCAGTAAAATAGTTTTGTTAATTCACAGAAACGTTACTCTGATCTGATTCGTTTTGCTTTGGATTCGTACACACATTTCTTAGGACTTCCTAATTTTTTAGGATTTTTGGAGTTACCGAAGTATAAGTTTGTTACAGATTACTACATACTATTCTATTTTGACAGATTCTGTTTTCTATGTGTTGTTTGCTTATTTTGATGAATCTATGAGTAGTATCGGAGGGTATGAACCATAGAGAAGTTGGAATACAATAGATATTACACCAATATGAATTTTGAATAAGTTTATTACAGTACCTAAGTGGTGGTTTTATTTTCTTATACTGTCGGAGCTTACAAGTTTTCTGTTGAGTTTTGTGTTTTGAAGTTTTCAAGTTTTGGGTAAGGATTCGATGGACTATGGAATAAGGAGTGGAAAGAGCCTAAGTTTGGGGATGCCCAAGGCACCCCAAGGTAATATTCAAGGACAACCAAGAGCCTAAGCTTGGGGATGCCCCGGATGGCATCCCCTCTTTCGTCTTCGTTCATTGGTAAACTTTACTTGGAGATATATTTTTATTTACCACATGATATGTGTTTAGCTTGGAGCGTCATTTTCTTTTGTTAGTATTTGCTTGTTGTTATTTAGAATAATGTTTTGCATCTATATTTTCAATAAATATTTCAAGGATAGCCTTTACCATGTTTATTTTGCTAGTATACATGTTGCTGTTTGAAAACACAAAGTTTACCGCTGTTGCAAAAATTCCCTAGAAAAGTCAGAGAATGGTATAATGTTGAATTTTTTTGCATAATGAGCTCTGATAAATCTTTTACAACATAGTATTTTTCTCATTGCTCAAATCTACATGATTACCTGCTCATTATTGCATAATGACCCGGCCCTTGGGGGCTACACTGGTTGAAGTTTTTATGAGCATGAGGCAATTTCAAGTCCCAGGTTGCTGCAAGCATGACAACCTGGTACCTGGGGGCTACATATATGGAGTATTCAGTTTTTTCCAGTGACTGAGATGAACAACATGGATTTCTTCAAAGTGACAGTAATTATATGGAAACAAGTCTCAAATCATCACATTGTTCTGTTCAAGACTTGGGGGCTACAGGTAATATGGATATAAGGGAGAAATATCTTCCAATTTTCAGTTTTGAGCAAACCAGATTGACCCGGCATCACCAATCATTATGAACTGGTGTCCGCAACAATGATGAACCGGCGTTGGAAATAATCATGAACCGGCATTGGCAACAATCATGAACCGGCATTGGCAACAATCATAATCCGGCAAGTTCTACATCTTCAAGCCGGCTGGATATCAATTGAATATTTGAAGACCAATATTTTTGTCAAGTCAGAGCATTGAAGGCCAAATCAAATGGATTCTTTATTTATAATATTTCTTATACAACCAAATTGATTATGAAGCTGGTCTACTAACCCGGATTTTCTAGAGGGAGGAAATGACAAGGATTTAAGGATGATGAGGAGCCGGTTTACAAGAATATTTAACCCGGAGCACAACCTGTCAAATTTGTTCTTGTGTTTGTTTTACAGGATCAGTTTAACATGGATAAATCCAAATTAAACTGGGGGCTAATGTCGGGGATATACCCCGCAGTATGACCCGGCCGGAAATATGTCCCGGCCGGGCTTGGCGGTTTACTTCGAGACCCGGTTGACACTTGGCGATTCACTGGCGACCCGCCCTGACCAGATGGTTTACAAGCAATCTTCCTGAACATTATGACTCACTGGTAACCCGGCCGCGGGTCAAATAGAAGACTAGGCCCAAGGCCCAGAAGGCCGGCTCATGTTATGGTGGGCCGGTTTATGAGGAAATGCATAAGGAGTTTTCCCTTAAGGGGGCAGACTAGGATTCCACTTGTAATAGACTAGTCCTAATCCTAATAGGACTCCACATGTAACCCGCCCCTTCAACTTATATAAGGAGGGGCAAGGCTCCCAAAAGAGGGACAAGCAACAAGAAACAATCTCTAGGGCTAGACACAACTAGAGGAGAGCCGGTTTACGACGACTACCTCATGATCATAATGACACCTAGCCACAAACAACATGTAGGGTTATTACCAGATGATGTTTCCCGGGGCCCGAAGTTGTCTAAATCCTTGTCTTGTGCGTTGCGTCTCTCGCCCCGATCAACCCATTTCAAGCTATCACATAGATGCGTTGGCCTCACTACTAAGTCCTCACACTAGGACATCTGCCGTGACAATTCCACGACATAAGGGGTTTATATTTCTGTGTGTGGTCTGGTCAGCACGGTTGGGGGGTGAACTTTGCATATGCAGGGGTTTATAGGGAGACACTCTTCCAGTTGAATCCGCAATGCATTCCATAGATAATCTGACTACTTTTTATGTTTTCATGAATCTCAAATTCTGAACAGCATCATAATGATTATGAGCTTGCGCGCATGAAAAGAATAAAGCAGAACAACGCCATGGCTGTCAAACCTGGCATTAAGGGACTGAAATCAAGTCCGGATGCAATGCAATGCAAATTCTCTCCACCTACATATTCATGCTCAGAATATTATGCTAACAGTGATTCTGAGCTAGAGGGAGACCTAAGTCAATGTAGCTCCCTAGTGGAGTTGTCAGAGGAAGATTCTCTATTTTATTCACCCATCAAGGTGCTTGCTCTAACTTTCCAAGGTTACATTGGTCACACATATCTTGCAACTAATGCTTTGCATTGCTTCTACTTTGTTGAACTGCCATTAGCTTAGTTTACACATCGTGTATGTGAATACACCTTGCCTATCCATTTTCAGTACATATTCCATCTGTCATTATAACATATTTGTCCATTCAAATGTTGTTCTTGTGTATCAGACGTTCGAAAGGAAGAGGGTGAAAAGATAGTGGCACCTGATAAATCAAATAGCCCATTAGGTGTAGTTGCAATATCACGTGACCCACAAAACACCCCAACTCTAGCAGACTCTATCCCTACTACACTGGTCATTTCTGATGCCCCAACTTAGCAGACCCCAACTGCAGCAAACAGTATGATTATGCCAATTGACATAGCACCAGCTCTACGATGCAAAACCGCCATTCCAGCAAAGAGTACACCAAATCCAGTTGCCAAATCCCTTTTCGAACCAGAGAGAGCCCCAATTACAGCAAATAGAACCCCTATTCCATTTCTTCCCAGTTTAGAAGACGAAGCTTATATTGTTGTCAAGAACTTTGTGCGCATCTTTCCTTCATGGAAAGATTATACCGCAGACACAGAACAATTTCCAGTCTTCCTCCGCAACTTACGCGTATGTAATGTACTAATGTTATTCATGGTCATTACTGCATATGTTTCTGCTGAGAGAAGACACAAGATTTCATTCTTTTAAATAGGCGAGGAGCAAACTGGATTGTGAAGACGAGCAAGGGTTGGTTGCGTTTTTTCAAGTACTCGTTGATGAAGTATCGTTCCTACCTGAGGCAAGTGCACTTTGATGGCAAGCCTCTGAACAAAATTTCTGTAAAGTCTCCGGTGCTACATTTATTCGACAGAGACTGCAATAATCTTGTTACACATTGGTCTTAGCTGCAGCGTAAGGTATTGTCAATTATATCACATCACAATTTGAACTACGTTTCTGCATTTGCCTTAATGTCTCACTTGTACGAAAAATGTTAGCAGAAGAACATTTGTTCTCAAGGGACCATAGAATCTCGCAACTATAATGCACACTGCATTGCTCTTGTGAGTACCTCTTGCCCTGTATAACCATCCTTAATTTCATTGTTGTTTGATTATGTAGCATCACTGCACATGTTAGCCTCGTAATCATCCATTTGGTGGACATTATAAGATCCATATGGACTCTTACATAAATTTAGAATCAACCCAATGCTTTTGAAGAGGTTTAGCTCTGCAGTCCTCTTGTAAGGACTGAATGTGGTCTATCACTGTACTTACATTAACAGCTACTCCCTCCGTCCCATAATATAAGAACATTTTGTACAGTACACCAGTGTTCGAAACACTCTTGTATTATGGGAAGAGGGATTGGTTAATTGTGTAGCATTCTGCATCTTATCTCCCTCGCCCACCATTTACAAAAAAGATCAGATCTATATTTAATCTTACCAACAAGTAGAATACATTGATAATGCCAGTGCAGAAGTGTAGCCCATTCCTCTTGTCACTACATTTTGTCCTGTAACGCTTGTACTTCCAGGGATTGGTAGTTGATTATGTAGCATCAATCTGCATCTTATCTTCATTATCCTCTATCCCTTCCAGTATTATCATATCTATAATTACTCTCTACAAAATGTAGAGTACAGGCAATGCTTATGAAGAAGATTCTGTGCTGAAATTCTTGAGTTATCCTTCCCTTGACATGGAGAAGGGCATTATAAAGCCGGTGTTAACTGTTAATGTAAGTCAGTCCTTCTAAAGCCTTTATCCTCAACTGCTGTTTAATTTTCTCATACTCCCTATCATTCACTGCTGTTTAGTTTGATGTTTCTACCAAAATGCATGTTCGCAAGAACCGTACGTTCTAAGTTTTACTTGTAAAACCAAATTCCTTATTCATACCATGCACATTACTCAATACTCCCTATATGTATGCTTATTTTTGTGGATCTATAATCCAGTGTGTGGTGAAGCAGCCCACGTTTGCACCTTGTCATCTCATATTTTATCTTACTGATGTGGCTGATGATATGAACAACATGCCATGCACATTAACCAAAATAGATACAATGATTTTCTTTGCCCTTCATCTATGCTTGTTATGTTGACATGGTAATCCAGTAGTGTGGTGAAGCTCCCCGCATTATGAACAATGCCAAATTATGCTATTGATATTTTGAACTTACACTTTATTTTCTAATTTGAAATTGGATGGAACTGACAACACAATTATCATGTTTGTTTATACACGTGCAAAACATGTCGTCTCTCTACTTTGTTTCAGGGTGATATGCCTGATGGCATGCACAAGTCTGTTGAAGGCTGTGAGACAAACCCAACATATATTGCAGCAAAGAAGGCAAAACATCTTGAAGATAGCGAGACAACCCCAAAGTCTTCTCTTGATGCAGTGTTCAAGTTACTTGAGACTAGCCGTCAGACAAGCTCACAGAATTCATTGTCTGAATCAGTTCGACTTCTTCAGTCCCAAGTTCTAGCAGAAAGGCATTCTGCAACTCAACTTCGACTTGAAGTCCTATCTCTAAGAAAGATTGCGGAGAAAACAAATGAGAACCTCATCGCTAAACAGCTACACCTGGAAGCTATGACCGACATGCTAGGCCGGTCTCACAGCCTTGCAAAGCAGCTTGCGCGGCAGTTCCTGCGCAAGGCTAACATTTCTTGAACTGTCTTGGAGGTGGTCTCGGTTCAGTATTATTTTTTTACGCTGCAATGGTGCCCAGTTTTTGTAATCTGCTTCTTCATTGCACTTTATGATCACTGGTGGTGAACTACGATGCCCAGTGGATGTAATATACCTTAAATCCTTTATTGTATAATGTAGGTTTATTCTTAGTTACTATGCTGTATTTATTTATTGTATAGAGTAGGTTTGTTCTTAATACCTACTAGTTACTGCCATCATTCGCTATCTGAAAAAAAATCAGATGTAGTCGACCAGGCCAAAACATTCGACTCTAACAGAAGCAGGCCACAATTGGGCCATCCTGTGTATTTCTTGGGCCCGAATGATTGGGGCATTCACACTTTGCGCCAGGCCCACAACTTACACCGGCCTATATTTTAGTTGTGCCTTTTGTGGACCCAACGCTTAGTCTGGCCCAGGTAGCATTGGGCCATTAACAGGCTGAATATTGTACTGGCCTGTTATGGCCCAGATGAAACCATGGGCCTTTAGCAGTACGAAATGCATGTTGGGCCTCAATTTTCACTAGTCGTTGACGGGCCTTCAGCAGGCTGAAATGTAGACTGGGCCTTTTTGGGCCTAGTTAGCTCACGGGCCGTTACCAGTCCGAAACATATCTTGGGCCTTAGTTGTCCCACTGATATCATGGGCCTTTAAGAGGCCGAAAGCTTAGTACAGGCATCAACGGGCCGAATTATGAGACAGGCCTTTAACAGGCCCAAAGTCACGTTGGGCTTAAGTGTTGCCACCTTTATCATGGGCCATTAGTGGGCCCGATGTCCCGTAGGACCATATATGGCCCATGGACAGCACGGGCCATTCCCAGGCCGAAAGTCACACCGGGCTGAAATGGGCCCATGTCTACATCGGGCTTCTAACAGGCCAAAAGTCACTAGGATGTGGTTGGGCCCAAATATTCGGCAAACAATTAACGGGCCAGATGTGGCTTCGGGCCGTAAATGGGCCCAAATATTCGGCGAACAATTAACGGGCCAGATCTGGCTTCGGGCCGTAAATGGGCCTTTATTAAGTAGACCGTTATTGGGCCGGTCCACTAATACCTGAGTAACTACTATGGGCCTTTGACTGGGCCAACCTTTTTAACCTATATGGGCCTCTGTTGGGCCCAGCCACATGTCGACGTATCATAGGCATGTCTCCTCCAATGGACGGGCGACATCTGGCCCACTGACAAGCTGACAGGTGTTCCCTCCGGCGAATCAGAATTTTACACGTGGAAATTTCCCATTGGTCCAGGCTATTAACGGGTTATCGGATACAAAACCCGACCCGATAGCTTAACGGCGTTCCGTTACGGTGGATGCCACATGTCGGTCACCCTTGACGAAAGCACTTCTGTGACACACGATTTATCGTCGTGGAAGTGGACACTTCCGTGATGATAATTTTGGTAATGTCATGGAACACTTCTATGACAGCACAGGTATGACTATCTTGATTATGTCATAAAATCTTCATGGATGTACATGCATGACAAAAAACGTGACCTACTGTGACAAACACGTATCATCACGGAAGTGTATTTTTTTGTAGTGTTAAGTGCCTCAAATGCCTAATTAGTAGCATCGCTCCAGACAGTCATCTGTCTTCTTCATCATTTGATACAAAGGGATAGCCTTCTCTCCCAGGCGGCTCATAAACCGGCTCAAAGCCGCAATACGACCCGCCAAACGCTGGACATCATTAATACACGCCGGCTTAGCCAAAGAAGTGATAGCCTTGATCTTCTCCGGGTTAGCTTCAATGCCTCTCTTAGAAACCAGGAAACCCAATAACTTGCCTGCTAGCACGCCAAAGACACACTTGGTCGGGTTAAGCATCATTTTATAGACCCAGAGATTGTCAAAGGTTTGTTTCAGATCATCTATCAAAGTCTCCTTCTTCCTGGATTTCACAACAATATCATCCACATAGGCATGAACATTGCATCCAATCTGGCCATGAAGGTAATTTTGAACACACTGTTGGTAAGTTGCCTGGGCACTCTTGAGCTTAAAAGGCATAGACACATAGCAGAAGGCTGCAAAGGGAGTGATAAAAGTTGTCTTCTCCTGGTCCTTAACTCCTATCTTGATCTGAAGATAACCAAAATAAGCATCCAAAAAGCTCAAACTCTCACAACCCGCCGTAGCATCAATAATCTGATCAATATGAGGGAGAGCAAACGGATTAGCCGGACAAGTCGTATTAAGGTCTGTATAATCCACACACATACACCAAGTGCCATTTTTTCATAAATACTAGCACCGGGTTAGCCAACCACTCAAGATGAAAAACTTCAATGACGAATCCTGCCGCCAAGAGCCGTCCCACCTCTTCACCAATTGCCTTGCGCCTCTCTTCATTAAAACGATGAAGGAATTGCTTGACCGGTTTAAACTTTCGGTCCACATTAAGAGTGTGCTCAGCAAGTTCCCTTGATACACCTGGCATGTCAGAAGGTTTCCATGCAAAGACGTCCCAGTTCTCACGGATGAACTCGGTGAGCGTGCTTTCCTATTTCTAATCCATATTAGCACTGATGTTGAACTGCTTGGATGAGTTTCCAGGAAAAAAATCAACCATCTTAGTGTCATCTGCTGATTGAAACTTCAACAGGGGGTCGTTTTCTGTAGTTGGCTTCTTCAAAGGCATCATTCCGTCGGGTCAAGATAGTCTTTTTAAAACTTCAACTCTTCAGTGGCACAGGCTAACTCAGCATACGCAGCATCACCTTCTTCATAGTCCAAAGCAATCTTCCTATCAACATGCACCGTGGTGGTGCCCTTATGACCAGACATTTTAAGTTGCAAGTAAACATAACACGGCCGCGCCATAAACTTGGCGTAAGCCGGCCGCCCAAAGAAAGCATGGTACGGGCTTTTGATCTTAACCACCTCAAAGGTCAATTTCTCAGCTCTGGAATCATGGTCATCTCCAAAAGCTACCTCTAGCATTATCTTACCCACTGGATATGCCGACTTACCAGGCACCACCCCATGGAAAACAGTAGAAGATGCCTTAAGATATTTGTCAGTCAAATTCATACGATGAAAAGAATCATAGTAAAGGATATTGATACTACTGCCCCATCCATGAGCAATTTTGTAAGCTTATACCCCCTACCTACGGAGTAACCACCAATGCCAACTGACCTTGATTGTCAACCCTTGGCGGGTGATCCTCGCGGCTCCATACTATAGGCTGTTCAGACCACCTCAAATAACGAGGCACTGCCGGCTCAACTGAGTTCACCGCCCGCTTATGGATTTTCTGATCTTGTTTCCACAGACTTGTGGTGAATACATGATACTGACCACCATTCAACTGCTTTGGATTGCTCTGATAACCAGACTATTCTGTTGATTCCCTTGGCCAGACTGCTGATTAAAACCACCTTGATTACCTTGGTCTTGAAAGCCAGAGCTTGAGCCGCCACCTTCAAAACCAGGCCCGTGAGAGCCGGAACCTAAACCGCCATGCGGGCCATGATTTTTCTGGAAAAAATTAAAGTTGCTATACTCTCTCATGATGAAGCAATCCTTCCACAGATGACTGGCCGGCTTATCCTGTGTTTCGTGCTTCGAACAAGGTTGATTCATCATGGCCTCAAGGTTGAACTTCGGCCCTCCAAACCGGGGTGCTTGTGTTTTCCCCTTAGGACGCTGGTTATTACTCTGCGTGTTGGTGTTACCCATGAAGTCTAAACCGCCGTCTGCCTTACGCTTACCATTACCACCTTGACCCATTGTGTTATGTTGTCCCTTTGCATTGCCACTCTTCTTCCCCTTCCCAGTCTTCTCCTCCTCAGACTCAGGGTCTTTAGTGCTATCAGAGTTGGCATACTTTACGAGAGTGGCCATGAGCTCCCCCATATCATTGCAACATGCTTAAGCCGCCCCAATTTCTGCTTAAGGGGAAGAAAACGACAATTCTTCTCTAACATCAGGACCGCTGAACTGGCGTTGATACTATCCGATGAGTGTATAAAAGCTGAGATCCGGCGCACCCAATTGGTTGTTGACTCACCTTCACCTTGGACGCAAGAATCCAAATCCAGAATCGACATAGGTTGCTTGCATGTGTCTTTAAAATTTTGAATAAATCGCCTTTTCAATTCCCCCATGATCCAATGGAGTTAGAAGGCAGCCCTTTCAACCAAGTATGAGCCGACCCATCCAACATCATGGTGAAATACTTAGCACATGCAGCATCACTAACATCAAGCATCTCCATAGCCATCTCATACCTCTCAATCCAGACCTCTGGGGGCTGATCTGTCGTGTAGTTAGGCACCTTGCGGGGGCCCTTGAAATCCTTAGGCAAGCGCTTGTTGTGTAGAGCCTACTATCGGTGTCAAAACCGCTGGATCTCGGGTAGGGAATCCCGAACTGTGCGTCTAGGTGGATGGTAACAGGAGACAAGGGACACAATGTTTTTACCCAGGTTCGGGCCCTCTCGATGGAGGTAAAACCCTACTCCTACTTGATTAATATTGATGATATGGGTAGTACAAGAGTTGATCTACCACGAGATCAGAGAGGCTAAACCCTAGAAGCTAGCCTATGGTATGATTGTTGTTCGTCCTACGGACTAAAACTCTCCGGTTTATATAGACACCGGAGAGGGCTAGGGTTACACAGAGTCGGTTACAATGGGAGGAGATCTTCATATCGTATCGCCAAGCTTGCCGTCCATGCCAAGGAAAGTCCCATCCGGACACGGGACGAAGTCTTCAATCTTGTATCTTCATAGTCCGGGAGTCCGTCCAAAGGTCATAGTCCGGCCATCCAGACACCCCCTAATCCAGGACTCCCTCAGTAGCCCCTGAACCAGGCTTCAATGACGACAAGTCCGGCGTGCAAATTGTCTTCGGCATTGCAAGGCGGGTTCCTCCTCTGAATACTTCATAGAAGATGTTGAACACAAGGATAGTGTCCGGCTCTGCAAAATAAGTTCCACATACCTCCATAGAGAGAATAATATCTGTACCAATCTAATCTGCTGACGTATTCCGCAGTGTGACATCACGCCACGGCCAAGCCTTTGTTCATTTTACCGTTCCACCTCAGTGCGTTTAGCGAGGCGGTTTCCTTGGCACGTCTTGCCAAGTAGAGATCGTGTCCCCTTATTCCGGAATTCTCATCAATACGGGCATGGGTAACCCAACCGCGCCATTAATCGTGGCGCTTAGGAGATAAGCGAGTTTTATTAGGCCGGTGGGGGCTCGTAGTTTCGGCCGCCCATATAAGGGGATAAGAATCTACCCTTTCCATTTACGCCTTCTTCCTCCTTTGCTTATCCGTCCCTGCGCACTCGAGCTCCAACGCCCAAGCCCGCACTTCCCACCTCAACCTACACCAAACATGTCCGGAGCGGGAGGTAGATGGATGGCTTCCTCCGTCACGGAGGGACAAATCAAAAAGCTGAGGAAGGCAGATACTTGTCTGACGACATCGCGCACCGGCTTCTAGATGAGGGGCAACTCATCCCCACCCCTAGGCCCCATGAGAGGGTTGTATTTCTCCCCCATTTCCTCCGCGCACTGGGCTTTCCTCTCCACCCGTTCGTCCAGGGGCTCATGTTCTACTATGGCCTAGATTTCCACGATCTGGCCCCGAACTTCATCCTCAACATCTCGGTGTTCATCGTCGTGTGCGAGGCCTTCCTCCGCATCCAACCTCACTTTGGCCTATGGCTGAAGATCTTCAGCGTCAAGCCGAAGGTCGTGGGCGGCCGCCAAGCGGAGTGCGGAGGCGCCATGGTGGGCAAGATAGCCAATGTTACATGGCTCGAGGGCGCCTTCGTTGAGACCATCAAAGGGTGGCAATCGGGGTGGTTCTATATCACCGAGCCGCGTGACCCTGAATGGGCAGCGGCCCCCGAATTTCGATCTGGCATCCCCACATGGCTCACATCTTAGAAAGAGACGGGCCTGTTGTGGGGTAATTCGGCAAAAGTGACCGGACTTCAAACCTGCATCAAAGACCTGATCGGCAGGAAGGTTAAACTTGTCACCGTAGTCCAGGTCATGCTCTTCCGCCGGATTCTCCCGTGTCAACGACGGGCTTTCAACTTGTGGGAGTTCGACCCGGCCCAGCACCAGACACTGTCCCGGCTCTTCGACACAAAGCACGAGGATGCCTGGAAGGTGCTATTCAAGAGCTCTGAGGTCTCCCCTCCCGTCACCGAGGATCACGGATTCTGCGCCAAGCGCCAAGCCAGCGCGGTGAGCTTAGTTTTCCCATTACGGGGTATTTGTTTTCCATAGATCTGATTCTATGCAGGATCTAAACCCCCATCCCTTTAACAGGACTGGCAGAAGAAGGCCGGACAGATCAACTGTCCGGCTCCCTTGCCCGAAGACCCAGCATATGCTCGCTTGACGAAGCTACTGGTTCCGGTACCTCACGTGGTGCCAGAAAAGAAGGCCACGGGGACTCGAAAGAGTTCCCGGCGCCTGGTGGTGTCGGATTCATCGCCAGACAACCCCGAAGCACCCTCCGCCTCTGAGGACGAGGAGGAGGAAGAAGAAGAAGCCTCTCCCCCTCTAATGGGGGGAGGAAAGAAAAGGAAGGCTACGCCAACTGGGGAGGCCGGAGGGTCCAAGAAGGGGAGGACCCTTCTGCCGGACTACGCCTCCGATGCCGAAGACGGCGGGGAGGAATGGCCATCCAGGGTCAAGCCCCTGGCAAAATCGTAAGTGTCCGGATACTAGAATAACTTATGGCATTCCTCTATTGTATGGTACCATCTGACGCCGAATTCAATCATGCAGTCCGCCCAGGGCTCAGCTCGGTGATTCGACGAGCGGCTCCCTGGATTCGTCGGACGTGAATAGCACTTCACTCCTAACGGCCTCCTCCCCTCTCCCTACGGACGATGCTGAGGTGGCATCCCAAAAGGGACTAAACCAGGAGGAGGTGGTCCTAGAGGCGCCGCAAGGAGACCTCCTGGACTCCAGGCCCAAAGGGGGTAAAGCCCCAGAGGGATCTAAGTCCGGCCCTGGGCCGGACACTGCTCCGGAACCATCAAGGGTTCTGGAGTCCGACAAGCCGCGCCTTCATAAGAAGGGCAAGCCTACGACCCCGGCGACCTCTGTCCACCCGGGGGCGCCAGACGATTTGCTGGAGGTGCTTAACGGCGCCTCCATCGACGAAGAACACCGCACTGTTATGAGTGCGGTGATTCAGAAGGTTCAGTCCGCCAAGAGCGGGCTGACAGAAGCATGTACAAGTCTGTTAACAAGCTTTGAGGTATGTATTCAAAACATAAAAACTGTTACCGCATAGACAGTAGCCCCTGATGCTCAGTTTGGTGTTCAGAAAGAAAAGCCGAGCTGAGGATCTAAAAAGATATACGCAGGAGTCTAACATAAGTATGTCAATATAGGAATGCAGGCTGCACTGCTGACCTCTGCCACACTAACTGCGGAGGTCAATGCATTGAAGGAGAGCCTCGAGCGGTCCGAGAACGAGCTCGGCCGTGCTAAGAAGGAGCTCGAGGACAAGGAGGGTATGTAATACCGCATGTAAATGCATATAGAAATACTTGGTTGCAAATAAAGATAGGACCAACGTAAATGTTGCAGGGGCCACGACCAAGGTGGCGACCCTGAAGGAAGCGGTATCCAAGGCCGAAAACAGTGCGGCCTTGGAGCGCTCTGAGCGAGAGAAGCAGGAGGCGCGGGTGGCGGAGGTGTTGCAAGAGCTCCAGGCGCTCGTGGAGAAACACGAGGGTTTGGAGCGTGACTCGAAGACTCGAGAGTCCTAGCTCGCCTTGGCTCTTGAGAGTGCCAAAACCACTAATGCCGAAGCCCATAAGGCCCTCCAGGAGATCGAGGCGATGAAGAAGATAGCGGCGGGTAAGGCATTCTTTATGCAAAGCAAGAATATAAAAGTAAATTATTTGTTACTTACCCGAATCCGGAGCTCTCCAGGAGCGTTCGCCGATCTGCCCCGTAGTGTGTGTGATGCTGCCGCATTCTACCGATCCCAAGAGGGGAGCTCGACGGAAAAGGTGTTCTGGTCTCAATATGCTGAGGCCGGACATCCGGTGCCCCTAAGCGACCAGCTGAAGAAGCTGGTCGAACTCCACAAGGTGGCCGAACAGGACATGAAGGGCCTCATAGTTCGGCTATGGCCTAGAGAAGCCATGCCTGGGAGTTAGTTCGGTCTGGTGCGGCGGCTAGTGGACGCTTGTCCGTGGATTGAGGTCATCAAGCGCTCCGTCTGTATCGAAGGTGCCCGTCGGGCCCTTGCCCGTGGTAAAGTGCACTGGGGCAAGCTGGACGCTGAGAAGCTTTTGACGGACGCGCCACCGCCGAGCAAGGAGTATCGCACGCCCGAGATGTATTATAAGGGCATCCTGAAGGGTGCCCGCCTTATAGCGGGCGAATGCTCCAAAGATGTAACTTTTGAGTAGACTCGCATCTGTTATCCTGTACGCTAAAAACTTTGTTCATATGCGTTCAGCAATGCTTGTTAATTTAAAATATTACCTTCTGTGCGGCCGTTTATCAAATCTGAGAGATGCAAGTCGTCGGCTTCTACCCCCATGCCACGAGTGCTGGGGTGTTCGGGATAAACCTGAGCGCTCTTGTTCCCATTCTTGGGTCCATCTAGGGAGGCACTTAGCATAATGAACCAGGCCGTCGGACTTATAATGCTTTATCACTCTCACTTAGCCATAGAATTCTATAATTTTAAATTTCAGCGAAGCCCCTAGCATTCGGAAGACCGAGTTCGGGGGGCTATCCACGCCTAGGCCAGATAAGTCCGGCTCCTCGCTCTAAGCGGCATAAGTCTTCAAGGACTCGAAAAACCTCGCGAACTGCGACCGGTCTCTCGCACTATCATGACGGTCAGTTTTAGCTTTCTCTACTGAGGTGTTAACCCAGCTCAACTGGGGCACAATCGCAGTAGTTCTCCCAGCGCTACCTTAGCCAACATTGCGGAATGTAAGGTACCAAAACATGGGAGCCGGGCAAACCCAACTATTGACCCAAGACATGATTCGGAGCTGATGCATATAGTGCTATAAGTTCGGGGTGCCGCACTCATGAGATTGTTCGGTCTTCTCACACCATGTTATGGGGTGCTTAAGCCCTTGGTGTATTGGCCGTACCAAAGCGTACGGTTGCATAATGTCATGACTGAACATATCTGTATGAAAATAGATGAATACAATAATAGATAAGAGCTATGTATTGTTTATTAAAAAAGGGCTGCTATGAAAGCAGAACGATACAAATAGTGCGATAAACAAGAGATGGGATTATTTGACATATCCCCCTCCAGGGGTAAGCTGCGGGACTTTAAGTAAAACAGGTATTTAGCTCATTATAGAGACCACCTGGACATTTGACGTGGCTTGTTCTCTCCCTGGCTGTTGCATCGTGTGTTCGGCGAGTGTATTGCCGGACAGGCCTTCCGAATAGTTGGGTCCTGAAAGTATATATAAAAAGGAACGGCAGAAGAGGGAGCCCCTAAGTGCGGTTGAGCCGCATTCTGGGCGTGCCGTGGTTGTGCCCCTCCCCTTATGCCCATGGTATTTCCAAAGCGTAATTATGTACGCGTGGTACCGATATCGCCATCTGGCGAGGGCTGGGGTTGGGGCCACAGTGCTATGCTTGCTCGGAACGTGCCAGCCGGTTTTGTTGTAGGTTACTCCGGGCGCGATTGACGTTGTCCGGACGTTTAACACCAGGATTGGAGAATTGCCTTGAGAGGCTACTCTGTACTTCCGCCGCTAGGGCCGCCGTGTGCTCCTCCGTTCGGAGAGAGCGTTCGGTGTTTCCATTTACCATGATGACTCCGCGAGGGCCTGGCATCTTGAGCTTGAGATATGCGTAGTGCGGCACCGCATTGAATTTTGCAAATGCGGTTCATCCGAGCAGGGCATGATAGCCGCTGCGGAATGGGACTATGTCGAAGATTAACTCTTCGCTTCAGAAATTATCCGGGGATCCGAAGACCACTTCGAGTGTAACCGAGCCTGTACAGCTGGCTTCTACACCTGGTATGATGCCTTTAAAGGTTGTCTTTGTGGGTTTAATCCTTGACGGATCTATACCCATTTTTTGCACTGTATCCTGATAAAGCAGGTTCAGGCTGCTGCCACCGTCCATGAGGACTCTAGTGAGGTGAAAGCCGTCAATGATTGGGTCTAGGACCAATGCGGTGAATCCGCCGTGACGAATGCTAGTGGGGTGGTCCCTTCGATCAAAAGTGATCGGGCAGGAGGACCATGGGTTGAACTTGGGGGCGACTGGCTCCAATGCGTAAATGTCCTGGAGAGCACGCTTCTGCTCCCTTTTGGGGATGTGGGTTGCGTATATCATGTTCACCGTCCACCCTTGCGGGGGGAAGCCCTTCTGTCCTCTGTTGTTCGGCAGCCGGGGCTCCTCCTCGTCGTCGCTGTGTAGCCCCTTGTCTCTTAACTTGCCTGCCTGCTTGAACACCCAACAATCCCTGTTGGTGTGGTTGGCTGGTTGTTCGGGGGTGCCGTGTATCTGGCACGAGCGATCGAGTATCCGGTCTAAACTGGATGGGCCTGGAGGTTTTCTTTTGAATGGCTTGTTCCGCTGACCGGGCTTAGAGCCTCTGAATCCGGCATTGACTGCCGTATCCTTAGTATTCTCGCCATTAATGCGGTGCTTGTGCTTGTTGCGACGTGACCTGCCATTGATGTCCTTGGTATCCGAATTGCCAGGGCTCTTGGTTATGTTATTGCTACGAGCTAGCCAGCTGTCTTCTCCCGCACAAAAGCGGGTCATGAGTGTCATGAGGGCTGCCATAGATTTCGGCTTTTCCTGTCCTAGGTGCCGGGCAAGCCATTCATCTCGGATGTTGTGCCTGAAGGCTGTGAGGGCCTCGGCGTCCGAACAGTCGACTATTTATTTCTTGGTTAGGAACCATGTCCAAAATTGCCTGGCCGATTCCTCTGGCTGCTGGATTATGTGGCTTATGTCATCGGCGTCTGGTGGTCGCACATAAGTGCCCTGGAAGTTGTCAAGGAATGCGGACTCTAGGTCCTCCCAGCAACTAATTGACTCAGCTGGCAAGCGTTAAGCCAATGCCGAGCTGGTCCTTTAAGCTTGAGCGGGAGGTATTTGATGGCGTGTAGATCATCACCACGGGCCATGTGGATATGAAGGAGATAATCCTCGATCCATACCGCGGGATCCATTGTGCCATCGTATGATTCAATGTTTACGGGTTTAAAACCCTCGGGGATTTGATGATCCATTACTTCGTCTGTGAGGCATAGTGGGTGTGCGGCGCCCTTGTACTGGGCTATATCGCAACGCAGCTCAGATGAGCTTTGTCTGTTGTATTCGGCCTAGCCGTTATCATATCCGGCGTGGCGGTTGTCGTCACGTGATGTGGGGCACCCACACGATCTGTAGATCGATCTTGTTTGCCTTGCCTTATCCTCCAATATGTCTCGCAGGTCTGTTGCGTTTCCCCGTGCTCTGGTATTCTTAGAGCGGCGCCGGGGTGCGGCTTGTATTGAGGGCCGAAAGGCCTCTCTGTCGCGGCCACGGGGTGGCCGATCGGGCACATCGTACGCTGGTGATGTAGGTTTAGTTGCTTCCTCCTCTAGTTGGGGTAGCAGCCTGCGCTTTGGGTAACTCTTGGAGGGGCGTTCGAGTTTATACTCTTCGGCCGCCAGGACTTCAGTCCATCTGTCAGCTAGCAAGTCTTGGTCAGCTCTAAGCTGCTGCTGTTTTTTCTTGAGGCTGCTCACCGTGGCCATAAGCCTGCGTTTGAAACACTCTTGTTCGACGGGATCCTCTGGCACGACGAATTCGTCGTCGTTGAGGCTTGCCTCGTCTTCGGAGGGAGGCATATAATTGTCGTCCTCGACCTCTTTGTCCGCCGCTCTCTCAAGAGGGCTGGCTCCTTCGTCCTCCTGCGCTGAATCCTCCTAGAGGGGGTTGTCTTCGGCACTGTCCGGGGTGTTGATGTCTCTGGTGTCGGATTCGCCGTTCTTGCTTTGGCGGGATTTAGAGCAGCGCCGCTGACGTTGGCGCTTGGGTTGCTTCTTGGAGGAGTCGTCCTCCGCTTTTTCATCGCCATCCCCTACTTTGGGTGTGTCCACCATGTATATGTCATATGACGAGGTGGCCTTCAAGTGCCCTATAGGTGCTGGTTCTTGGTCGTCTCCTTCATCGGCGTCCATACCGTCGATGTCTTCGGAGTCGAAGTCGAGCATGTCGGTTAGATCGTCGACAGTGCCTACAAAGTGGGTGTGGGTGGGTCTCGAATTTCTTTGTCGTCCCGCATCCCAACCATGCTGGCCATAGTTCAGCCAGGGCTCTCCTGACAAAGAGAGAGACTTTAGTGAATTCAGGATATCGCCAAAGGGCAAGTGCTGAAAGACGTCCGCGGCGGTGAACACCGTGATTCGAGCCCAATCGGGTTCGACCGGAAGGGGTGCGGAAGATTCGGAGTCCGGAACGGAGTCCGGCACCTTGGAGTCACGGGCCTTGCAAAGGACTAGGCTGGTGTTTGGCTCTATCACCGCAGAGATTGCGGCTCCTAGGGCAGCGTCCAACCGACCGTCCCCGACTGGCGCAGCCGGCTCCGAGCTGGTGGTCGGAGCAGGCACCTAAGCGGCGCTCTGGGCACTGTCCAGCGGCAGAGTTAGATCATGCCCAACGTGACAGTGCGGAGCGCTCGGCCGTGGCTCGAATCGTTCGAAGATCAAGTCCCCGCGGATGTCGGCCGTGTAGTTTAAGCTTCCAAACATGACCTGATGGCCAGGGGCGTAGCTTTCGATCTGCTCCAGATGGCCAAGCGAATTGGCCCGCAGTGCGAAGCCGCTGAATACGAAGATCTGTCCGGGGAGAAAAGTCTCACCCTGGACCGCGTCGTGGTTGACGATCGAAGAAGCCATCGGGCCTAAGGGTGACGACACAGAGGAACTCTCAATGAAAGCACCAATGTCGGTGTCAAAACCGGCGGATCTCGGGTAGGGGGTCCCGAACTGTGCGTCTAGGCGGATGGTAACAGGAGACAAGGGACATGATGTTTTTACCCAGGTTCGGGCCCTCTCGATGGATGTAAAACCCTACTCCTGCTTGATTAATATTGATGATATGGGTAGTACAAGAGTTGATCTACCACGAGATCAGAGAGGCTAAACCCTACAAGCTAGCCTATAGTATGATTGTTGTTCGTCCTACGGACTAAAACTCTCCGGTTTATATAGACACCGGAGAGGGATAGGGTTACACAGAGTCGGTTACAATGGGAGAAGATCTTCATATCGCATCGCCAAACTAGCCTTCCACGCCAAGGAAAGTCCCATCCGGACATGGGACGAAGTCTTCAATCTTGTTTCTTCATAGTCCAGGAGTCCGGCCAAAGGTCATAGTCCGGCCATCCGGACTCCCCCTAATCCAGGACTCCATCACCTACACTAAACACGACACACCCAAGGTTCTAGAGGTCACTCCTCCCTCCACAGACATTGACAGATAAACCGGAGATTGTTGTTGAGCCGCCAACTTAGGAGGCAGCTCCGCCTCACATCGCGCTCTGCCCTGGTCCACCAAAGCCTGAGCATCACTACAAGCATGCGGCGGGTCAGGCCTACGAGGATGATTGCGGTGCTACTCACTGCTTGACACGTCCGGTTCATTAATATGTCTGATGTAACTCCGGCTTGGTTGAATGAATCCGACCGCGACTATATGAATAAGCCGCCTGTTGGGCCACAGCCGTCTGAGAAGTTCTCCCGCTCTCTGTATTTCCATCATCGTTGGCAACTCATCCTGAACTAGGAGAGCCGCCAATCGAGTAGCCGCAGCTATCATGTTATCCAAAGGATTAGAAAAATGACCCGAGGGCATCGGAACCTACTGAGGAAGGGTCAAATTCAAACGTGGGGGGTCTCCAGCGCGAGGTTGAACCGATTCTCCAGCCGCCGGTGCCTCAACGGCCTGATCCACACCAGGCGGGCTACTGGTTCCTGCCCCAGGCATATTGAAAAGGTTCCTCGCATCGTAATCCGGGGGTAACCAACTCACATGCCTTCTATTAAATACATCGTTCAATGCATCCCGATCTGAGCTCAAGCGAAAGCCCTCTGCCTCAAGCCTTTCTGCTTCCCTCTGTAAGGCGGCTCGCTCTATCGCCATCTGGGTGTTTTCCGTTTTAAGATCCTCCTTGGCTTGGGCTATCTCGTCGTGTAACTTTGCAACATCCGCGTTATGCTGAGTTTGGTCCGCCTTTACCTCCGCTGTTAACAATGTTGCGAGGGCATCTAACAGATCAGATAAAACTTGAGTCGGTGGGCGCATAGGGCCTCCTGCCCTGGCTGCCATTGCTGATCCGAAGATCATTGTTGAACAGTTGAAGAATTCTGCCCTAGCTGTGTACCGGCCATGAAGATCGTGACCCGAATTGGTGACTGCTAGGGGTCCGGGATACTGTCACCATTGGGACAGCCCCCCAAGCCCACCATCTTGAACCTGATACATGGAATTGGTCTCGCCGGTTGAGGACCCATCGCCTAAATATACGGTCGTCTCACCACTGGATTCAGATCCTCCTTCCAGATCCACTCCTTGAGTAAAGCCAACAAAAACATGCTTCATGGCGGCTTGAAACTTAGCGGGTCGCGCGCGGCGAGCCGTCTCGATGATGTCAGTGCCGGTGTCCGGCTCAACTTTTGACTCACAAATCTTGCCGATGAAGACATGAATTCCGCCAAAGGGGACCCGGTACCCGTACTCGATTGAGCCAGCCTCGCGGCCCCAACCTGCGTCGTTGATGTAGAGCTTGCCGCACGACTCTTGGCCATCTGGCCCATACTGTATCCCTTGAGCCCTACGAATCTGCCCTTCAAGAAGTCAAAATTACCACCGTGCGCTAGCCCCATGGTGGGCACGAACTGTTGTGGCATTGTCATAGCAGATGCCCTAGCATGAGGACTTAGGTGTGAAGCCATCACAACGTAGTTAGCTTGAAGGGGTTAAAACAGGACAAGGGACACAAAGAGTTTTACCCAAGTTTGGCGCCTCAGAACGAGGTAAAGGCCTACTCCTGCTTTAGGTTGTATTGCTTGGGTTTCGATTACTAGGGAGCGAATACGCTTGACCTAGTTCTCGACTTGTTGTTCTTGCCCCAACCCACCGCCGGGTCACCCCTTTATATACATAGGATGATGCCCGGCGGCTTACAGAGTCCCGGCCGGCTCATACACAATGTGTCCGGCTTAGCGACAGAACTAAACCTTCCTTATCATACAAGTTAAACATATGGCTGTTTATGCCCGTGGGCCTCATGTCTCCTCCGGGTCTTGGGCCTTCTGTAAGCTTGCTTCATGAACCGCCATCTTCAACATCTTTTTGGGCCCTCTCATCGTGAACCGCCAGTGGTATGACCAGGCCCCTCCTGGGCGGGTCATACCCAATAGTTATATCCCCAAGACTTTCCATGTTTGTACAATTTGTATATACAGGTGAAGATATCAAGCACATTGATATACTTTACTAGAACTAACCGTTCAGTTTTACTATTTTTTTAGACATTAATTGTTTTTAGTCTTCATGTCTATTTAGACAGAAAGGTATAACAAATCAGTTGCATAAGAAGCACCGGCATTTTCTTAGTTCTCATGACATTCGTTTGAGGACAATAACACTGCAAGGATATGCATCCAACCATGCAAACACTAGCTTTGTCACATTCTTCCTGTTGAATGCGAGAGTACTATTGTCCATGAGGATTAAGTTTTTTGACAGACACTTTATCACAGATGGACACGTTGAACAACATAAAAAGAAGTTTCAGGTGGACAAAAGTGCTTCTGAACGTGCTCGGCTTCTATTTACAACAACTTATTATCACGTACCAGTAGATTTTCTGGTCCAGGATCTTGATTTTGTGTTTCAGACCGATCCATTTTACTATGACTGCTCAAAACTTTGGTTGAGTTAGTTGGTATTTTCCTTTTCAACTCGGCTTTGACCCATATTTTCTTTCATACAAACCGAAGCTTCTATCAAGAAGCCTCATGGTTCCGAGAGAGAACTTGGTCACATGATCTGGTCGTGAAATGACATATGCTGATCTTCCCGCCTTGATTTATTTTACAGAGGCAACATGCAACGGTGCTAAACATATGAAATTATTCAAGGTTCATTTCGCCTTTTTATACATTGATTTTCCGAGTCATTTATAACAAATAGCCACCATGTTATTATCGCAAACGGTCATATTAGTCAAACCGTGGGTGTTCAACTAACCATTTACTACTGCGGGCAGCTGTTTGATTAGACGGGACGACTTTGAGCAGTCCGCCACGCACGCCGCGAGAGCTGCAATTTATTGCTGGTTTTGGAATTTTGTTTCGGCCGCCTCGGGAAGGTACGTAGAGCAGTCCTCCGTTCTCATCTACAAGCACTGCCGCCGAGGATCGCCACCTACTGCGAGATGGAGGACGAGCCGGCCAACAAGCGGGGGTGGGTCGAGCCAGAACCGCAAGAGCCTCCGACGAACGTGGACTTCATCAGCAGCCTCCCAAACAAGATGGTGGTAACTATCATATCCCATCTCCCCGTCAAATATTGTGTGCGGACCATTGTCCTCTCGCGGCGGTGGCGCCCTCTCTGGCGCTGCACCCCCTGGACCTCATCGTCGACCACGAGTTCTGCAGCGGGGAGTAGCAACGCCTGAATGCATTGTCCCACTTCCTCGACACGCACCCTGAGCCAATCAGACGCCTTGCTATCGGCAGGCTCAAGCCCCACAACAAGACCGAACCCAGGTGATGTGGAGCATCCAATGGACATCACCATGTCAAGAGTCCGTTCGGCGAGTGACACGTGCGACATTTACTTCACATACACAAAGGTGAATCATCTCCTTTACACGTGCTCACTTGAGCCCTTCGAGGATGATATACTACTTGACACTTCTCCCGTGTGCATGCATAGGTATTGTCGGAGCTTCACGAATGTCGAGTAGGAGAGCAAGCACCAAGGAACAACTACACCATCTGCGAGGGAAGCCTGGAAACGACGACGGAAGAAGATGGAGCTGCTGAAGCTATAGTGGCCGGACATCCGGGCTAGAGGCCGGACATCCAGCGCGTGGGCAACCGACCAGGAGCTTCACCAACACAGACATCCGGCGCCTCAGCAATGCCCAGACATCCAGCAGCCACCCCTGGAAATCAGGCGACGACTATCCAGAGAAGAATGGAATGGCTTGTTCTAGGCCGGACATCCGGCCCATGCCCCGGACATCCGGCCTCCCGCGAATGGCCGGACATCCGGCCCCCATCCCGTACATCCGGCACCTACCTGCACACAACCCCGGGCTAGAGGTCCATGTATCCCCTCCTCACTTAACCCTTCGTGGACTAGCCTACATGTACTTCATCCCCTTTATTTAGTTAGGGTTAGGAAATATGATAGCTCATTTGTATGTGAGCTTTGCTCCTACCTTCTCCTCCTAAGAGAGAGAGAGACTACTCCATTGGAGGCCAAGACCTCCCAGGAGAAGATCCCGAGGGGTATCAAGACCCCTTTGAGGAAGGATCTATCTAGATCATCAAGACCCCATCTCCTTTGGATTTGGGATGAACTTTACCTTGTATCTTTCCTTTTGTTGTTCATGTACCTCGTGGATCTTGTGTGTTTGATTGTCTAGTGGATGTGTAATTGGACTTGTTCTCGAGTGTTTCCCCTTGAGATTTCTCCCCGTTCTTCCCGTGTTCTTCGTGTTCTTCGAGGGAATCCACTCCAATCGTGAAAAATCGGCCTACACCGAGTTAGCCCCGTATCATATGGTATCATGAGCCACGTTGATCACGTAATTGGAGTCCCTCCCATTGTTTTCTAGCGTTCTTTTGTGTGATTTCGTCCTAAATTTCGAAAATCCCCACCATAAATAGCCCCTAATTTTTTGTGATTTGTTGGTTTGATGATGTTTTGTTGATTTTGATCCATGGATTTTCTTGGTTTCAAGTGGATCTAGCTTTTCCCCAAGTTTACCCACATTCCATCCACGAAATCCGTCAAATTTTGCCCCCGAAATCATCAATTTCTGCCCCAAATCGAGTTTCGAAGTCCAAATCCTGATCTGAAATCGTCGGGCCGGACATCCGGGCCATCGGTGCGGACATCCGGGCCCCAAGCTGGACATCCGGCTCTTGGAGCACAAAATCTGCACGGCTCTGGACATCAGCCCCCGAATATCCGGCCGCCAGCCCGGATGTCTGACCCCTGGGATTTTCAGCCTTTCATGTTTCACCGTTTTGACCATAACTTTCACACCCGGAGTCCGATTTTGACGTTCTTTAGCTTGTTTTGAAGCTATTGACATCCCTCATCCCACAAAAATACTACCATCACCATTTGACTCCATCAAATTTTTGGAACGTTGCCATCTTCGCCTAGGGCTTCCACCATAACCTTCTCTATACCGCCACCGACTTCCGCAACCTAACCCATTTTGTCCCCCATCGCATTTGAGGTTGTTTGAGTTGTGATTCGAGTGTCCTAAGGTGTTTTGTCTACTTAGGGACGGTTGCTTTTTCATCAACCACCACCATAACTTCAACATAACATTGCCCACCATACACTTCCGCCACCCCAACTTAACCCATTTTTGTTTGAGCTTGTTTGACTTGTGGCTTGTGTCTCCTAAGGAGTTTCGGCTACTTAGGGACTGTCACTTCAACTTCAACTTGCATAACCCATCACTCCACTACCGCATTGTCGAGTGCAACCACCACCGCTTTCCGCTATCACCATTTGACAATTGACATTTTAGATTTTGAGTTCGTGGTTTTTCCACTTCCTAAGGTCTGTCGGCTAATTAGGGACGGTTTGACATTGAGAAGACTGCCACTCATAATCACCATGAGGTCGTCATCGTACATAAGGGCAGTAACCTCGATGACACCATTGTATATTCTCCTTGCCATTGTATTGATAACCCTAGGCCATTTTGCGTCACTTGCCTATCGAGACTAGCCTTTGAGTATTGCTGGCAACGTTACTTGTGCACATTAGCGATCAACGATCCGCCCTTCCATTGCATACATACCATATCATATTGGTATCATCTTGGTATCATATCATCTCTTGTGTCACAAGTTTGTTCCTGCATATATACAATTGATATCTTGGTTTGTGCATTTCGCAAAGTGGCCAACAAAAAAAGAATAGGCTTTTAAGAAAAGAAAAACAGAGCAAAGAAGCTTGTAAGCAAGAGCCATAGCATTGCATCATAGTACATTACAATATATCATATGGTATCATACTTGATCATTTTGGATAATTGTGTGAGAAACACCGGGAACCATACATACATAGCATACTTGGGATAGAAAGTTTATCAATTTTGCATCTTATAGGTTGCGCACAAGTGTCATATCCGCCTATTGAACAATCTGCTAGAGTCTCTCTTGAGTTGTGCAACATGAGCGTTTTCCGTGGACTCCACATTTTGTGCTTATTCTGTGGTCGCACAATGTCGGCATCCTGGACTTGGGGGTATCCAGTCCTGCCTGCATGCGGCCCACCACGTGGCTCCATCGACGGCCTGGTATGGCCCAGCTTCGGCATCAGCACCACAAGACCTTCACGAGGGGCCGAGCCTCTCGAGGCGGGCAACGCCAAGACCGCCGAAGGAGTTGGCCTCCTCAGGAGGGCTCTTGAGGGACGGAGAGATCTATGCAGCTACCTCATGAGGCTTAGCTGACGTGAGCCATGACGACCAAGGCCAAGCTGGCGCCAGGCAGGTGCAGAGCACAGGTTTCCTCTTCGGTGCAAGGGAGGCAAGATACATGCGCGGAGTCCCAAGGAATCAGCCAAAGGTTTCCATTCTGGTGCAACAAGACCAAGACCGCCAGGACGGCAAGACAGAGGTAATCACCGAGCCCACCGCGGCGTCATGGCCAGAGGCTTTTCGCAGGCGAAGACTACTTTTGTCAGGATAGACTGTACTACTTGTCCCATTTCAAATCCCGTTGTTGTGGAATCCCTTCCTGCTCATATTTGGGAAGAGGACCAAGGCACTATATATAGGGCTTAGCCACCACCATGGCAAGGGGAGAGATTGATTCCACCCCGAGGATGACACCAGCTCAAGAACACCTCACCTCCTGAGGCTTGTTCATCTTTTGTACTAGTTCATCCATAGCCCCTCGAGGCAATCCACCACACCACACTGGAGTAGGGTATTACACCACAACGATGGCCTGAACCAGTATAAATCTCTATGTCTTTGTGTCTCTGTGAGCTCTACGGGCTAGGCTAGGGAGGATCGCGAGTAGGCAGGCTGGGTGTAATACCCACGATGCGGCTATATCTCCCACGTGTCGAAGCACGACTTAGAGGCATAACCGCATGGTGGTTTTGTCCTAAGAAGGGTCATCTTCACACAATCCCATGTAATGAACAAGAATGGGATAAGAGAGTTGGCTTACAATCGCCACTTCACACAATAAATAATTAAGATCATACATCATTCAAAATACACTCATAGACTGGCTACGGCCAAATCCAAATGAAAAGAAGACAACCCCAAATGCTAGATCCCCGATCGTCCTAACTGGGCTCCACTACTGATCATCTGGAAACGAAACATAGTAACGGCTAAGGTCCTCATCAAACTCCCACTTGAGCTCGGTTTCGCCACTTGCGCTGGTATCCTCGGCACCTGCATCTGTTTTGGTAGAATCTGTGAGTCACGAGGACTCAGCAATCTCACACCCACGAGATCAAGACTATTTAAGCTTGTAGGTAGGAAAAGGGGTAATATGGTGGAGCTGCAGCGAGCACTAAGCATATATGGTGGCTAACATACGCAAGTGAGAGCGAGAAGAGAAGCTACGCATCGGTCGAGAAGCTAGAAGTGATCAAGAAGTGATCCTGAAACTACTGACGTTCATACATGACCCAAACCGTGTTCACTTCCCGGACTCCGCCGAGAAGAGACCATCACGGCTACACACAAAGTTGATGCATTTTAATGAAGTCAAGTGTCAAGTTTTCTACAACCGGAGTTTAACAAATTCCCATCTGCCTCATAACCGTGGGCACGGCTTTCGAAAGATAATACCCTGCAGGGGTGTCCCAACTTAGCCCATCATAAGCTCTCACGGTCAATGAAGGATATACCTTCTCCCGGGAAGACCCGATCAGTCTCGGAATCCTGGTTCACAAGACATTTCGACAATGGTAAAACAAGACCAGCAAGACCACCCGACTGTGCCGAAAAATCCCGATAGGAGCTGCACATATCTCGTTCTCAGGGCACAACGGATGAGCAGTCCGTACAACTAAAACCAGACTTCGAGTTTCCCCAAGGTGGCTCTACAAAGGGCTCTAGTTTGGACCAACACTCGGAGGAGCACTGGCCCCGGGGG
>NC_041385.1:376745986-376748222 GCF_002162155.2 Triticum dicoccoides
AAAGATGACCCTCGGGCTCGCGAAAACCCAAGGGAAAAAGGCTTAGGTGGGAAATGGTAAAACCAAGTTTGGGCCTTGCTGGAGGAGTTTTATTCAAAGCAAACTGTCAAGGGGGTCCTATAAATCACCCAACCGCGTAAGGAACGCAAAATCAAGGAACATAACACCGGTGTGACGGAAACTAGGGCGGCAAGAGTGGAACAAGAAACCAGGCATAAGGCCGACCCTTCCACCCTTTACCAAGTATAAAAGGTGCATTAATTAAACAGGAGATATTGTGATATCCCAAAATATCCATGTTCCAACCAGGAACAAACTTCATCTTCACCTGCAGCTAGCAACGCTATAAGAGGGGCTGAGCAAAAGCGGTGACATAGCCAAACAACGGTTTGCTAGGACAGGATGGTTAGAGGCTTGACATGGCAATATGGGAGGCATGATAAACAGTGGCAGGTAGAGCTAACATAACGATAGAGCGAGCAACTAGCAAAGCAAACATAGAAGTGATATCGAAGGTATGGTCATCCTGCCTGCAAGGTTCTCAGAGTTGTCGAAGGCTTGATCCTCGTAAGCGTTCTCAACCGGTTCCTCATTCACGTACTCATCTCCCGGCTCTACCCAAAGCAAGAACACAAGCAATGGAACCACAATAAATCACGGTGCAATGCACAAGCAACATGATGCAATACATGACATGATATGCGAGATGTGATATGCAATGCATATGCGTGCTCTGGAAGGGAAAAAGATGAACAAGGCATCAACTTGGCAAACCAAGTATGCCGCTAGAAAGATGAGATGATTTTGGTTGAAATCGATATAAAGATCACCGGAAACGGATGCATGGTTTGCAAATGGCAAGCAAAACAAGAATGCCACAAATCTGCGATTAACAGCACGATGCTACTTGGCATGCAACAAGAAACTATGCTACAGCACCCCAACATAATAACAAAGCATATGGCAGTGAACTATAGGAGATGCTTGACAAAACAGGAACACTTAGCTACGGCTAAATCACACCATAACAGGTTCAAACAAGCACGGCAAAAGTACAAAAGATATCAGCTTGGACATGGCATAAACAGCATCAGGTAGCAATGTTCAGAGCAAGCAATCAACATTCTACAGGAACTTATAATATCCAAACAACACATGGCATGATTCTACTCAAATCATAGAACAAAATTCCCTTACTAACCATGAGCCAAAAAGGATCAAAAAATATGATGGCACCCATGTAAACATAGCAAGTTCCGTTAACAGATTCAACAAACAGAGCATGGCATTGAGAGAATTATGAAGGCATCTTCGCGAGCTCGATTCACTCACCACAAGTCATTGCATGACAAGATAAGCATAGCATCAGCAAGAATACATGTTTATAAAGCTATCCATGGCAAGAACAAGTTTATAGCATGCAAGGATCAACTACAACAACCTTGGCAAAATTGAATAACGTGTGAACAATCTGCCAGAAAACATTTTATAGCAAACGTAGAGCACGAAAATGACATGCTAGGTTACTCCATAATTCCAAATAGGGGCATGGATGGATAAAGCATAACCATATGTTCAAATCATCCTTACTGAAGTATCTCAAAATAAGCATGGATCTCTCTGTAGCATCAGGTTTACATGGCATAAAAATAACAGCAGAACAAGGACTAAAAACAGCAACATCATGAAGCCTAGTTTGCATGCTTGTGCTAGTCACCTCATTAATACACGACAAGCACCTCTGTAAAGATGGCATGGCATAGTCCAAAACACGTGTAGAGCTCATGCCCATAAGATGCACACAATAAATGTAGAAAAATGACAAATGCCCACAATCTGTTAAGAAACAGAAACTAACATTATATAGCACTCTTGCATCAGAGATTTGGGCATTGAGATGACCTCAAATGAACATGGGCCAATAGAACAAAATGAAGAGCACATCCTGATGAACATTTTGATATAATATGCGCATGAAACAAAGCTACGATGACGGAGTTATGATGCGATGAACAGAGCTATAAAATAATGCAGACTTAGAGGATTTCGGGGTCAACCCTAGGTTTGACCCGATCCAGATCTGGGGCACGGACGCCGAGGCGGGAGGCGGCTCGCCGGAGCATGGCCGGAAGGAGGCCGGAGATGAGGTGGTCCTGCCGGGGCGACCGGATCCGGCCGGGGCGACGGAGGGCGGCGTGCGGGATGAAGGCGGCCGGGGCGCGCGGCGACGGCGGCC
>NC_041385.1:376748587-376764912 GCF_002162155.2 Triticum dicoccoides
CGACGGCGGCCGGGCGGCGCGAGGAGGCTTGGGGCGGTGGAGATCTGGCGCGGCGGCGCGGCGATACGGCGCGGCGGCGCGAGGAGGCGGGGCGCCGCGCGGGCCTCGGGGGCCGGCTGCGGGCTCGACGGGCCGGGGCGGCGCTCAGTGGCCGGGTGCCACGTGTCACGCCCTGGTTCACCGGGCGGCGGCGGCGCGGATGTCCCTCCCGGAACGGACACGTCCGGCGGCGCGGAGGGAGGCTTGCTAGGCTTGGACTGCGAAAATTCTGGGGGGAAGCACATATGTATAGGTAGAGGGAGCTAGGAGACTCCAAATGGAGTGCGGTTTTCGCCCACACGATTGTGATCCGACGACAGAGAGCATGGAAGTGACTTAGATGGGTTATTGGGCTGTTTTGGAGGGGTGTTGGGCTGCAACCCAAAAGAGGCCTTTGCGGATACCCGGTTAACCGTTGGAGTATCAAACGACCTCCAAATGGCACAAAACTTGACAGGTGGTCTACCGGTGGTGTACCAAGGCCACTTGGCAAGCCTCGGTCCATTCTGAGAATGTTTAACACCCGCACACGAAAAGAGACAGGAGGGGTGCGCCGGTGCATGTGGGAGTGTCGGATTGCAAAACGGACAACGGGGAAAATGCTCGGATGCATGAGACGAACACGTATGCAAATGAGATGCACATGATGACATGATATGAGATACATGACATGAATAAAAAGCAAAACAAAAGACAAAAACCCAACCACAAAGGGAATATCATAACACATAGCTAAAACTGGCAAGAGTTGGAGTTACAAATATGGAAAGTTACATCCGGGGTGTTACAACACTCCACCACTACAAGCGGATCTCGTCCCGAGATCTAGGACTGAAAGAACTCCGGATATTCGGAACGGAGGTGATCCTCGCGCTACCAGGTGGCTTCTCGGTCGGAATGGTGTGACCACTTCACTTTCAGGAATTTGATTGACTTGTTGTGAGTCTTGCGCTCGGTTTCTTCAAGAATAGAAACGGGGTGCTCATGATAAGAGAGATCTTCTTGGAGGTCAATTTCTTCGAAGTTGATAGTGCGCTCAGGAGTCTTGAAGCACTTGCGAAGCTGTGACACATGAAACACATCGTGCACGTTTGCAAAGTTGGACGAAAGCTCAAGTTGATAGGTGAGGTCGCCTCTTTTACCAATGATCTTGAAAGGGCCCACGTATCTAGGGGCAAGCTTCCCTTTGATACCGAAGCGACGAGTGCCTTTCATTGGAGAGACGCGGAGGTAGACATGGTCTCCGATTTCAAAAGCCACATCACGGTGCTTGTCATCATAATAGCTCTTCTGGCGCGATTGCACGGCTTTGAGATTCTCACGAATGACTTTGAACATCTCTTAGGCTTCTGTGATCAAGTCATTGCCAAGTAGTTGGAATTCACCTGTCTCGGACCAATTGAGAGGAGTACAACACTTTCTGCCATAGAGAATATCGAATGGGGCCTTGCCCGAACTCGCTTGGAAGCTGTTGTTGTAGGAGAACTCGGCATATGGAAGACAATTTTCCCACTTCATACCGAAGGAAATGACACAATCCCTGAGCATGTCTTCGAGGATTTGATTGACTCGCTCGACTTGGACACTTGTTTGAGGATGGAAAGCTGTGCTGAAACGAATGTTGGTGCCCATGGCCTTCTGAAAGGAGTCCCAGAACTTAGAAGTGAAGATGCTTCCACGATCTGAAGAGATCCATTGTGGAATACCGTGCAAGGAGACAATTCTAGAGGTGTACAGCTCTGCCGGCTGAGCTGCTGTGATAGATTCTTTGATAGGAAGGAAATGAGCCACTTTAGTAAGCTTGTCAATGACAACGAAGATAGCATCATTTCCACGTTTGGACTTAGGAAATCCAGTCACAAAGTCCATCTCGATATGATCAAACTTCCATTCCAGAATAGCAAGAGGTTGGAGGAGACCACCTGGTCGTTGGTGTTCTGCTTTCACCCTTCTGCAGACATCACATTCATTCACGAATTGAGCAATTTCTCGCTTCATTCGAGTCCACCAATATGACTGCTTGAGGTCATGGTACATCTTCGTACTTCCAGGATGAATCGATAGGAGGGAATTGTGTGCCTCGTTCATGATGACTTTTCTCAGATCCCCTTTAGGAACCACAATACGATCCTCGAAGAAAAGAGTATCTTTGTCATCCAAGCGATAGCACTTGTATTTGGGAATGCCCTTGTCAATACCACATTTCACCTTCTTGTCACATCCCTAGTTCTGACCATGCCTAGTGCTAGCATCTGGTGTTGCATCATGTTTACTTTTCACAAAAAGTTGAAATGGGGATGACAGAACCCCCAGCACGTGTTTACTAATATCTTTTTGAATGAACCTGAAATGCCCTTCTAAAATGTCCATCATTTTTGTCCTGGGTTAGAACCTCTGGCAAAATTGGTTTGCATTTTTCTAGGACAACATTGGGTCACTGAATTAAATCATACTCTATTTTCATTTGGGCATTTAAATGCTATTAAATATTTAAATGCTCAAATAATCATAAACTAAAATGTTTACTGTTGCTTATATTCTAAACAGTATCCATGATTAGTTTCATGATGTTTGGAAATGCTCTGGCATTTTTAATAAAGCCCAGAACAAAATAACAAAATAGAAAACAGAAATAAAGAGAAAGAGAGAGAACTTACCTGGCACTTACCTAGCAAAGCCCACCTGGCCTGGCACTGTAACAGCCCAGTCGGTCGAAACTAGCCCAGCCCACCAGGGGCTCCTCCTTGTCGTCTTCCACCTCCTGCCAGTGGGCAGGAGGGCGTGTGGCCGCCGTGCGCGCACACGCGCCCCAGCCACCTCCTGCTTGCCGCTCCCCCTCGACGCCCTGGCTTTCTCTGGTGGTGCCACGCACCTCCCTGCCTCTCTCCCTCACTCTTCTTCACTCATCCCCCTCCTCTGCTCTCTTCCCGCACATGCCCGAGCGCAGCCGACGCCGCCGACGAGCACCACCACTGCCACAGCCACCCCCTCGCTCCCTCTCCGCATCCCTGAGCTTCGCCCCGACCCTGTGGAGCTACACACCAGATGCACGCGACCAGAGGAGGCCCTAGTCGACCGGAGCATCGTCGTCTTCATCTCCGGTGCCGGAGATCGCCTCCGTCAATTCTCCGTCGCATAAGCTTCCTCGAGCCTGCCGAGCTTGTCTTCTGACCCCCAGTGAGCTCCTCCGTCTCCCCCCTCACTCCCCGTGCCCTAATATGTGCGCTAGCCACCGCCCCGCGAGTCCCGAGCGCCGTCGTCCGCCATGGCCGATGAGGTCCTCGCTCCTGAGCACCTCTGCTCGGTCCAGTGGCACCAGTGTGCCCCTAGAGCTCCCAGGAATCCGCCTCGCCGCTTAGCTCGCTCGTCAACCAAGCGCAGCGCCTCACCCGTGCTAAGCCGAACTCCGGCCGCCGCCTGGCTTGACGCCGGCGTCATCTCCGGCCACCCCCGCACACACCACCTGCACCACTCGACGTGCGAGTCCACCAGCAGCACGTAGTGCATCTCCATCGTCGATTTGGTCGACGGAGGACCAAACCCGAAGCCCTCCGCCGCATCTAGCCTCGCCGGCGGCTAAACGCCGGCGAGTTAACCGCTTTGACCGGCAGGGTTTGACCCCGTCTGCCCAGAGGTTTGACCCCTCGCTCTCACTGACGAGTGGGCCCATGCCCCTATTTAATTAGTGTTAGGTTTAATTAGTGTTAATTAACTTGTTAATTAGATGATCCACTAACACGTGGGCCCCGCACTGCAGACAGCTTAGTTAGGGCTAGTTTAGCACCAATTATCTCAGTTAGTTAACTAAGTCACTGACCAATGGGTCCCACAGGTCAGGTTTGACCTGGCCGACCAAGTTGACCTGCTGACGTCACACCGACGTCATGCTGACGCAGTAATCTATTTTCTGGATTTTAAATAAATCTAAAATGATTTATTTTTCCAGAAAATATCCAAAACTTCAAAAATTCATATTAATTCAACGTAACTCAGAATGAAATAATTTATATATGAAAAATGATCAGAAAAATCCAATCTATCCATCTGTACCATTTTCATGCATGGTAGAACAACTTATAGCTACTGTTTAGGACAAATCATATAAATGGCATTTGATTATCCACATATGGAGTTTGAATTTGAATCCTGGATTCAAACCAACTCCATTTAACTTGCTGCTAGTTGCATTAGCTCAAACCACAACATATTGCCATGTCACGTTCATGCATCATATTGTGCATTGCATTGATTATGTTCTTCCTTGTTTGCCGGTATTTTTCCCCTCTCAGAAGACGACTTTCCGATGATGAGTTCGATGACACCGATGAAGAACTATATTATCTTCAGAAGTGTCAGGCAAGCAAAAACCCCTTGTTCATTCCGATACAATCCCACTCTCATGCTCCTGCTCTCTTTTATTGCATTAGGACAACAACGATTCAACTGTTACATGCTGCGGTAGTTGAACCCCTTTCCTCCGCATGACCTGTCATTGCCATAGTAAATAGATGAAACCCACTAGCATGAGTAGGAGTTGTTTGAGCCCTGATGTGCCTACTCATTCATGCTTGTTTGTCATGCTTGCTACTTCTTAGAGTTGAGTCAGGTCTGATTCATCGGGGATGAATTGGAGGTGTGTGAACATGTCCTACTATGTGTGAGCTAAGTGTGTGAACATGATTTGGTAAAGGTAGCGGTGAGAGGCTATGTAGGAGTACATGGTGGGTTGTCTCATTGCAGCCATCCTCAGGAACTGAGTTCTGTTTTTGTGATCCATGAACAGCTACTACCACACATTGGGATCCTTAATTGACTCTCTCGACTTATTAATCAACATGATCTCTGTCCAGGAGTTGCAACTAGTTTATGGTGTTTGTAGGTAGTGTTAGTACTCTACCAAGTGGCACCCGGTACAGGTGGGCTTGGGACAGACTAGGCACAGTGGCCCGGTGTACCAAGTGGCACCTGGATGGTGGGCTTGGGAACCCTGCACACATCATTTGGGGCCGTGAGCGACACCCCGGCCGGATCTCCTTGCGGATGGAACCCGAATAGGCGATAAACCTATACGAGAGACTTGTGTGGTTAGTCAGGTCGTCGCCGACACCCTCGCTGGGCTTCCACTTGAAGGTTGTGGAGTACATGTCGTGTAAACGGCGGTAAGTGGTGAGAGCGTGTGTGAAGAAGTCCGCGGTAAAGGACTTCTGGGTTGCTTGTATAGTTCATAGACAAGTGAAAGTGGATACTCTAAAATACGCAAGATAAGCGTGAGTGCTATTGATGGCGTTCTCGTAGGGAGACGGGAGCGGATCCATAGTGGTGTATTGATATGGTGAATATGTGGACTCGTGTGCGCCACCTCAAAAGAGTTACTTGCAGTCGTAGTTCAGGATAGCCACCGAGTCAAAGCTGGCTTGCTGCAGTTAAACCCCACCACCCCTTTGTTGATAATGATGCATATGTAGATAGATCTGATGTAAGTCTTGCTGGGTACATTTGTACTCACATTGCTTAATTTATGTTTTTGCAGAGAGACTTCAGTCTCACTAGTAGTTCCACATGGACTTCAGTGTTTAGCTTGTTACCTCAGCTACGATCTTGTGCCCTCGGCATGATCTGGTAGATAGTCAGGCTTCTCAGCCTTTTTCATTTGTAGATGTCTATACTCAGACATGTTAAGCTTCCGCTTGTGCTTTGACTTGTATGCTCTGGATGTTGGGTCATGAGACTCATGTTTGTAATATCTCGCTCCTCAGAGCCTATTGGATGAAGTACTTGAGTCGTAGAGTCATGTTGTGATGCCATGTTGTATTTGCACATATCGAGAATATTGTGTGAATGTTATTGAAATGCTTGGTATGTGTGTGATCTGACTATCTAGTTGTTTATCCTTGGTAGCCTCTCTTACCGGGAAATGTCTCCTAGTGCTTCCACTGAGCCTTGGTAGCTTGCTACTGCTCCGGAACACTTAGGCTGACCGGCATGTGTCCTTCTTCATTCCTGTGTCTGTCCCTTCGGGGAAATGTCACGCGGTGTCTATCGGAGTCCTGCTAGCCCAGTTGCTACAGCCCGGATTCACTCGCTGATGACCGACACGTTCGTTGCTGGGACATGTATGCATGTCCCTGTAAGTTAGTGCCACTTTGGGTTCACGACTAGCCATGTTAGCCCGGGTTCTTCACCATATGGATGCTAGCGGCACTATCATATACGTGAGCCAAAAGGCGCAAACGGTCCCGGGCCAGGTAAGGTGGCACCCGTGGGATTACCGTGCGTGAGGCCGCAAAGTGATATGATGTGTTACATGCTAGATCGGTGTGACTTAGGATCGGGGTCCTGACAAGTTTGGTATCAGAGCTTGACTGCTTGTAGGATTACCAAGCCAAACTGGTCGAAGTTGAGTCTAGAAATTCCTTAGTTATATAAGGGAATTGATTGTGGGATGGAACGTAAGGCTCTTTTACTCCTTATACCTTATGCCCTTCTGATCCGAGTCATCTTATCTTTCTTACGGGGTTAAGGAACTAGGCTATGTCTTCTTTCTATCAGGATCACGTGTTACTAATCCGTAGACTTATAAGATTGTTGGATTTAAGCCTCAGTCCAGTTTCTACTATTTCTGTGTATTCATAGTTGATCTCAGAACCTTGATATTATGATGATCGAGTGGTCATGTGATGCGGAGCATCCTACGGTCATCACCATGTCAAGAGTCCGTTTGGCAAGTGACATGTGCGACCTCTACTTCTCATACATAACGGTGAATCTTCTCCTTTACACGTGTTCACTTGACCCCTTCGAGGATGGTATACTACTTGACACTTCTCCCGTGTGCATGCATAGGTATTGTCGGAGCTTCACAGATGTCGAGGAGGAGTGCAAGCGCCAAGGAACACCTACACCATCCACGAGGGAGGCATGGAAGAGAAGACGGAAGAAGACAGAGCTGCGGCGTCTACAGCGACCGGACGACCGACGTGCCTCCGGACGTCCGACACTCTACAACGGTCGGACGATCGACGACCTCCGGACGTCCGACAAGTACCAGGGACCGGACGACCGACGCCGACCGGACGACCGACACCACCTGTCCATAGCCAAAACGTCGGATGTCTGACGCCCTCCGGACGTCCGGACCCCCGCGAGCGACCGGACGTCCGACCCTGACGGGACGTCCGATAGTGCCTGTGTGCAGCCCGGCCTTTGGCCTTGTATCCGTCTCCCACTTACCCCTTCATGGCTTAGACTATAAATAGACCTTCCCCTCATCCTTTCTCGGGTTAGCAAATATGATAGCTCATTCTTAGGTGAGCTTTGCTCCTACCTCTACTCTTGAGAGAGAGAGAGAGACTACCACTCCCGTGGAGTTCAAGACCTCCATGTGAGAAGATCCCGCGGGATTCAAGGCCCCCTTCGTGGGAAGATTCAAGCCCTCATCTCCTTCATAGGATTTGGGATGAACTCTACCTTGTATCTTTCTCTTTATTGTTCATGTACCTTGTGATCTTATGTGTTTGATTGTCTAGTGGATGTGCGATTGGACTTGTTCTTGAGTGTTTCCCCTTGTGATTTGTCCCCGTTCTTCCCCGTGTTCATCGTGTTCTTCAAGGGATCCCACTTCAAACGTGAAAGATCGGCCTACACCGGGTTAGCCCCGTACCATATGGTATCATGAGCCACGTTGATCACGTTTTGGAGCCCCTACCCCTCTTTTTCTAGCTTGATTTTGTTGTGTTCTTCCCTAAATTCAAAAACCCCACCAAAAATAGCCCAAATTTCTTTTGATTTGTTGGTTTGATGATGTTTTGTTGATTCTGATCCATGGATTTGCATGGTTTCAAGCGGATCTATCATCTCCTCAAGTTTCCTCATCTTTCATCCATGAAATCCCGCGAATTTTGACCCCGAAATCTCCATTTTCCGCCCAAAATCGCGCCCCAGAACTCAATTTTCGCGTTGACTCCAACCCACCGGACGACCGGACTTTTACGGACATCCGGACCCAACGAAGCACCGGACGTCCAACCTTTTCCGAATGACCGGAACCCCTAACCCGAGCTGAAATTTCGGATTTCCGACCCTTCCGGACGTCCGACGCCCCGGACATCCGTCCATTTACGGACGTCCGTAACCTGTAGATTTTGACTTCGGCTGATTCTTGTTTCGGCCATAACTAATTCATCCGAACTCCGATTTTGACGTTCTTTAGCTCGTTTTGAAGCTCTTGACATCCCCTATCCCACAAAAATACCACCAACACAATTTTACTCCATCAAATTTTCAAAATTTTGGCAAGTTTGCCTAGGCCTTCCACCATATCATCCGCATAGCCACCACCAACTTCCGCAACCTAACCCATTTTGTTCCATATAGCATTAGTGGTTGCTTGAGTAGTGATTCGAGTCTCCTAAGGTGTTTTGGCTACTTATGGACAATTGCTTCTTCATCAACCACCACCACCACTTCCGCATTGCCAAGTGCAAACCTCCACCGCTTTCCGCTTCTACCATTTGACATTTGCCTTTGAGATTTTGAGTTTGCGGTTTTTCCGTTTCCTAGGGTGTTTCGGCTAACTACGAACGGGTCAACATCGGCAACACCGCCTCTCATCATCGCCAAGGACGGTAACCTCGACGACACCATTGTATATTCCCATTGCAATTGCATTGTTAACCTCTAGCCCATTTTGCGTTACTTGCCTATCGAGACTAGCCATTTGAGTATTGCCGGCAACGTTACTTGTGCACATTAGTGATTATACTTCCCATAGCATACATACCATATCATCTTGGTATCATATCATCCATTGTGTCTCAAGTTTGTTCCCGCATATACACAATTGCTATATTGGTTTGTGCAAAGTGGCCATAAAAAAGAAGAAGAAAGAAATAAAGCTTTTAAGCAAAGAAAAAGAGAGAGCAAAGAGCTTGTAAGCAATATCCATAGCATCAGAATATATCATATGTTATCATACTCGGTCATCTTGGATCATCTTGTGAGAAACACCGGGAACCATACATACATAGCATACTTGGGATAGAAAGTTTATCCATTTTGCATCTTATAGGTTGTGCACAACTGTCGTATCCACCTATTGAGCAATCGTACTAGCATCTCTCTTGAGTTGTGCAACACGAGCGTTTTCCGTGGATTCCACATTTTGTGCTCATTCCTTGGTTGCACGACCCCATTTATCTATCCGTGTGTGTGTTTCCCTGTGCCACATATTGCTATTGGTCTACTTGTTTCACTTGCGAATTTGTGAATCTCTTTCAACATTATTGACTCTTGCTAACATTTTGCATCAAATTTTTGTGCCACTATCCTCACCGAGCTACACCATAAGCTTTACTTGATAGGTGTGAGTGAACAAGTCCGGTACCAATTCCACTATTCTTTCATCTCACATTGAGTGAAACGGGATACATCCTCAACATTGGGAAAAGGTAACTTGGTATTGTTTATCTCATTTCCTACTCACCTCTACTCGATTCTTGTGATGGATAGGCAAGGCATTTCACAATCGGTCTACAACAACAACGACAAGTTCGATGCCACGAACAACAACTCCGACGCCAAGATGCAAGCTCAAATGGAGGAGACCAAAGCCCTCATCAAGTCCTACAAGCAATCTTCCTCATCTTCGAGAAGACGCTCAAGAGCACATTCTTCCAAGCTACCATCTCCGGCAAGATCACATCGACATCGACACCATCACCATCAAGAACGTGAAGGTCAAGAGCTCTACATCAACAACCGCTCAATGACTTCACCATCTCCCTTGGCATCTTCGCCAAGCGACTTCAAGGCATCTTCGCCTACGGACATACGACATCTTCGCCAACAAGCACCCCAAGACTATGCTCAAGAGAAGCACCCCAAGCTCAAGTCCGCGAATTCCACGAGCTACTACGACCTCGACATCGACCACGCGATTCCTTTCTATGGAACTCAAGAACCTGAGGAGTACCTCGAGTGGGAGTGTTTGATGGACGACTACCTCAAGCTACATCAAGTCCCTTCCGAAGATCAAGTGAAGTGCGCCACAAGAAACTTCCATGACTACGCATTGGCATGGTGGCTTCACACATCTTCGGAGTACTACTACATGAGTTGGCCCAAGACGAAGAGAGCTTTGCAGCGAGAGTTCGTGCCTCCAACCTACACGGAACAACTTCGACGCCAATTGGAGAACACCATCCAAGGATCCAAGTCCATCGACGCGTACTTCAAGGAGATGAAGATTGCCTTGCGACGAGCCGGCGTGGACGACCCCATTTTGACGAAGTTTCACTTCATGATGGGATTGAACAACGACATCTCCAAGACTATCTTCCTCGAGAATTACAAGTCCATCGACGACTACTACATTGGTGCTCTCAAGGCGCAACAAGAACTCATGAAGGCCAAGGCTTCTCCACCCCAAGCAATCTTCACGGCGACCAAGCTCTACGATAAGCATGAGGCTAGTACCACCAAGATGTCCAAGCCCGACGAGCTACAAGATGATGCTCCCAAGTTTGACTTCATCGCCATCCCTCTTTGTGGCATTGATGATGCCGAGTCTACCTTGACTCTTTTTCAAGATGGCGCAGCGACGAGTACGACTACGAAGACCTTCAAGGACCAACCTTTGGAGGTGAGCGACAAGGCGGCGAGCAAGGATGATGCTTCCATCTTAGGAGGCGAGAGTGATGATGTTCCATCTTCGGCCTTCATCCACGGCGACAATGACAAGATGATCGAGCATGGGATTTTCCCTTCGGTCATGGAGGAGAGTGATGATGTTCCATCTTTGGCCTTCATCCATGGCGACGGCGATGAGATGGTTGAGTATTTCACCTCGACCACGGCGACGTATAATGACTTGAGTGACTTTTGCCACCATATTGAGAGTGAGAGTGACTTCACCACTAGCCCCATATATGATGTGTTGCCACAAATCCCATGTGAGGAGAGCCACAACCCCCACCACTTGAGTGAGATGAGTGACTCCACCATACATGAGTTTGAGTGCACCTATTTTGAGGGAGTGAGTGAACCACCACATAGAGAGAGTGAGATAGTTGATAGGTCATGTGAGGCCACTTTCAACACTAACGACTTGACCTCTACCTCTATTGTGCCTTCTCATTTGGTGCTAGGTCCCATTTATGATGACGCGCCGATCCCCGACGACTTCGTCCTCCCTTTGGACAAGACGATGGCCATGGTGGAATATGATGCACCCCCCACATGGTTCCATCAAGATGAAGATGACCACCATTTGGTCTTTCCCACCTCACCTACACCACTTGAGTGGAATGACAAAGGTAACATAGGTGAAGGTGATGGTCTAGTCCCACTAGTGGACATTCTTGACATTGATTGCTTGCATGATGTTGATCCACCTAGTACCTTGCTTCATGCTAGTATGATTTCCCCATGTGATGATTTTCCCATTTATGATGAGTATGATGATTCTCATGTGGAGTCTATTAGTAGTGATGCCATGTTACATAGGATTTCTTGTGACAATTCTTTAGGTCACATCATGTTTGCTAATCCGCTTGACTTGTCATATGCTATGCATGAGATCAATCATATGTCATATTTGCAATCTCTTCATAGTGACTATGCATATGCCATTAAAGTAAACCCAATTTGCACTTATGGCATAGATGAAAAACCCATGGTTACTGGCATTTGTTTTTCTTGTGATGATATTGATATGCTCCCTTTGCATAATTTATCTCATATGCCATGCCATGCCCACCTAGCTTCGGATATGCATTGTTTTGGATGTTGTCCATTTTCTCCATGTGATGTTTCCGATATTGCTCATGAGGAGACCCCCATAGTTTCCTCATGCATTGTAGGAGATTTTGATCCATCCCATTCATTGCATGATCCAAATACTTGTGTGCACCATATGCTCCCCATGAATGAAAATCCTATTGATGTGCCATATAATTGTATGCTCAATTTGCATCCCCATCATGTCATACATAATAACTATTCTTTCATGATGGATGACATGTTCTTATACCATGCATCAAATTTCTTTGAGCATTTCTTATCTTGTGCTAACTCACACGTGCACATACACATCATGATGGATGATGTGTACATTTACCACGCACACAATTTCTTTGGTTTGTGTCTCTTTTGTGTAGGTACCCATGAATACTTGTCAACCTCGCAATCTCACGAGTTGACAAAACGAGCTCTAGAGAGCAACAATGATTTGGGATCCCATGGATTGTCTTTCCCACTGCTCTCTTCGCACATAGACGTCGCGCATTCATCTACATGGCCCTCACTTGGCTATGGGTTATTGTTCATTACATATCATATGCCCATCTTGCCATGTTCACTTTGCATGATATGCTCATTTCTATGCCTTTGACATGCATTTGTGACCCATGCTTTGCATTACACATGATGATTGATTCTAGTACTTATATGTGTATTTGCAAGCTTGGTGGAGATATTGCTTGTTCTTGCCATGTTCCTTTAGTGCACCATTCCTATGATGACACTTTCATCTTGCTTTGTGTTCGTGCTTGCGATATGTCATGTGCATTCCCTATGCCTATTATTTGCTCACATGACATGATTGCCATGACTTATTATAGTGTGTTGCATGTTCGCTCCACTAGTTTGCATGACTTGATTACTATGCTTGCTTATGTTGCATCACCAATGACTCATACTTGCTCATTTCATGCGGTTGATGACAACCATCTACATGCTTTGCACATGATTGTTATTGCTTCTTGTCACATATCTCCATATGTTTCCTCTCTCATGCTAGATTTGCCATGTATTGAGTGCAACCATGCTATTAGTCTTGCTCATGAGTTTACCCCCATAGCATTCTCACATATGCTTGGAGATTTTGACATATTACTTGTGAAGCATGCTTGTCTTACTTATTTGCACCATATACCTAGTGCCATGAATATTGCCATTGTTGCATCATATTATTCATTCACTTTTGCTTCTAATGGTTATGTGCAAGAAAAGAAAACCATCATGATGGATGATGTGTTTGTCTCCCATGCGCATACTTTCTTTATTTTGTTTTGTGCATGTGTAGGATACTTGGACTTTGTGTCGACTTCCACTTCACGTGAGTTGACCATTCGAGCTCTTGAGAGCGAGCCTCATACATTCTACCACGACTCGCTTCTACATCGTATTTGCTTCCACTTCGGCATTGTGAAAAATGCACAAGGACACACTTTCAAGGTGACATACTTCTTGATCTTGGATATTGTGGATCATACTTCATGTGTTGCTTGCACAATTTGCACGCATGTTCGAGACATTGCTTTCAACCATGATTGCCACATTTCCATGCTTCATGACATATATACCTTGTGTGTTGCATCCAATTCTTGGACTACTTGCTACTATCATATGGTTGGTTGCACCAATATCATTTCTTCACATATGCCATGTCCCTTTACTTGTCACATGATTCACTTGATTGCCTCACACATGGTGAACAATTGCTCTTTCTATTGTGTTGAGTGCCACACTATATTCACTACACCCTATGCACATTATGCTTGGATTGTCTTGCACTTGACCCATGTGTTTAGACATCTCATCTTATTTGGTGTTGTGAATGATTCCTATGCCTACCATCGACCATTTGTCGAGCATTTTATGCATGATTGCTATGATCTTGAGGTAGATGCTTATTCTCTTGTCACACATCTTTGCATCTCTACCTCACATTTGCATACTTGTCCACATGATATTTTTAGTTGTGCTCGATTAATATGCTTACATCCCATGTCACAATCCTTTGTCACACCTGATGCTATGCTTGATGATGACACTTGTTTGGTGAGTCACCTCTTGAATGCTTGGTTTTGCACTAACGCTAACCACATTTATTTTTCCAAGTGTTTGTTGTTCTTGCTTCTTTTGAAGGAATCACTAGACGGTGCGACATTGGAGAGTGCCCATTTCAAGTTTCAAGATGATGAGTGCTTGGTGACCGACCACTTCGACACGGCACCACCATCTCTCTCCCATGGTGATTTGGTTTTCGATCCGAGGTTGGATCTTTTCCAAGGGGGAGGGGATGATGCGGAGCATCCTACGGTCATCCCCATGTCAAGAGTCCGTTTGGCAAGTGACATGTGCGACCTCTACTTCTCATACATAAAGGTGAATCTTCTGCTTTACACGTGTTCACCTGACCCCTTCGAGGATGGTATACTACTTGACACTTCTCCCGTGTGCATGCATAGGTATTGTCGGAGCTTCACAGATGTCGAGGAGGAGTGCAAGCGCCAAGGAACACCTACACCATCCGCGAGGGAGGCATGGAAGAGAAGACGGAAGAAGACGGAGCTGCGGCGTCTACAGCGACCGGACAATCGACGTGCCTCCGGACGTCCGACACTCTACAGCGGTCAGACGACCGACGACCTCCGGACGTCCGACAAGTACCAGGGACCGGACGACCGACGCCGACCGGACGACCGACACCACCTGTCCAGAGCCAAAATGTCGGATGTCCGACGCCCTCCGGACGTCCAGACCCCCGCGAGCGACCGGACGTCCGACCCCGACCGGACGTCCGACACTGCCTGTGCGCAGCCCGGCCTTTGGCCTTGTATCCCTCTCCCACTTACCCCTTCGTGGCTTAGACTATAAATAGACCTTCCCCTCATCCTTTCTCGGGTTAGCAAATATGATAGCTCATTCTTAGATGAGCTTTACTCCTACCTCTACTCTTGAGAGAGAGAGACTACCACTCCCATGGAGTTCAAGACCTCCATGTGAGAAGATCCAGCGGGTTTCAAGACCCCCTTCGTGGGAAGATCCTTCTAGGATTCAAGCCCTCATCTCCTTCATAGGATTTGGGATGAACTCTACCTTGTATCTTTCTCTTTGTTGTTCATGTACCTTGTGATCTTATGTGTTTGATTGTCTAGTGGATGTGTGATTGGACTTGTTCTTGAGTGTTTCCCCTTGTGATTTCTCCCAGTTCTGACCTGTGTTCATCGTGTTCTTCGAAGGATCCCACTCTGTCGGGGGAAAATGATCCACGAACACCTATGGGACCGGCGGACCGAGCCCCTTTCGGTTCGGCGGGGGCGGAGATCGCACGAAGAGCAGATCGAGGCGAAGCACACGAGCAGTTTACCCAGTTTCGGAGCTCTCCGGAGAGATAACACTCCTACTGCTGCAGGTCTGAGTGTATTGAGTTCTTGCTCGGGAGCGCTGAGTGCTAGAGTACACACTAGCTGCTAACGAGACCGTATGTGAGTGTTTTTCTGCCTTCGAACCCCTTTCTACGTTGCGCATGGGCCTCCTTTTATATGCTAAAGGGGTCACCGACAGGTGGCAACATAGACAAGGGTAAAAATGGAAAAGGAATTGTGGTTGGTACAGCTACCTGTACAGTGTATCCTACCTAACCCTGACGGCAGGGGACAAAGGCATTAGCTGCACAACCTCTTGCCACCGCGCACCATTAGCTGCACAACCTCTTGCCACGCGCGCCTGGAAAGGTCTCGGGGCGACACGTTGGTGGGTGTGCTGGAGCGCGGGTACAGAGTGGTAGTTTGTCGCGGCAAGCACCTTGCCGCGGTCGTTGTCTTGTCGCATCCGGAAGCTTGTCGCTCACCGGGCCTTGCCGGGACGCGTGGCGCATCGCGGCAAGTTCCTTGAGATGCCTTGGTTGACCTTCCCGGCAAGCTCCTCTTGCCGGGGCCTTGTCTCCTTGGCTTGAATACTTTGTTCTTGAATGGCTCCAAAGGAACCACGGAGGACCTTGGCGGTCACCCGGCAAGCCTTGCCGCGGGGTGCTGCAACTGCCCGTGCACAAGTTCGGGATACTAGGGTACCCCTACTCTAGTACACCGACAGGAGCCCCCGGGCCTGGGCCACACATGGTGCTGAGCGCTGTTGGGCCAGGCCCAAAACAGGGCACGGGCACGCGCGGCCTGGGTTACTCCGTATCCACCGCGCCCTCCTCGAACGGCACGCGTCGAATGCGGCGTCGTGGGAGAGATCGTGGGTGGTTTCTTTATTCGGAAAGACTGAACGCCCGCCCCCTCCCTCTTTATAAGCAGGGGAAACAGGGGCAGTTCGCCCATCTCGCCGGTTGCTACTCCAATCTCAGAAATCTCCGCCGCTCCCCCCTTCTTCCCAAAGCTGAAAGAGAGCAGCGCTCCGCCCCCCATCGCCACCAGCATCATCAACACCGTCGATCACCCCCACTGCCTCCGCCATGGCTCCGAAAGCCGACAAGGGGAAGGTCGTGAAGTCGGCCGAGG
>NC_041385.1:376765413-377028298 GCF_002162155.2 Triticum dicoccoides
GACGGAGACGCGAGCGCATCCGCGTACGAAGGTACTCCCGGCGGCCGCTTCGGAACTGGCTCCGAATGGGTACCCTTTCTTCGCGCTGTTCTTCTACTGCGGGCTCTGCCCGCCTTTCTCTGAATTTTTCTGCGATATCATGAACACCTACGGGTTCCGCCTCCTTGACTTCAACCCCAATGATGTTCTGACCATGGCAGTTTTCGCACATCTCTGCGAAAACTTTGTCGGAGTCTATCTAAATGTAGCTCTTTTCCGCCACTTCTTTATGCCCCGAGTTGAGAGAGGGGAGCCTTTATCCGGCGGAATCGCCTGGATCTCGAGAGCTGGCAAGAAGGAAGCTTATCTGGAGGGAGAGCTCCGCAGCAAGTGGGAGGAATGGAGAGCAGAATGGTGCTGGATTGTCGAGGAGAACCCGCAGCCATTTACCGCCCAGCGCCAAGCCCCAATGGAGCAACGTGGCCCCGAAAGACGATAGGCTGAAGATTGCCGTCACCCGGATCCTACGCCTCAGGCTGGCCGGGCTCACCGTAGGCGCCGTTGTCGCAGATTTTCTCCACCGCCGCAGCGCCCCCCTGCAGGAGAGGAGGAGACCCGCCTGGGAGTTCTAGAACGCGGCGGATATCATGAGGCTGCGCCCGGGCCTCAACTTCAACTTCACTGTCCTGGAACTGGACGCGATGATCCTGGAACTGTTCAAGCGCGATCCTCAGCATCCCGAAGCGTTCATGTTGCCGAAGGGTGTCGTTCCGCTGTGCAACAATTCCTCGCTCGACCGCATCCGTGCAATGATGCCGCTGTGCGATTCGCATGGAATTGTCCCAACTTGGCAAGAGCCTGCAGACGACGTCCTGCGGGAGTTCTTTGACGGATTGGTAGAAGTGCCGGTCCACTCCGATGAACAGAAGAGCCTTACTCACGACACCACCGATGCGGAGATGCAGCGCATCGCCACTAGGCTGGAAGAGGCGGCAGCAGCCGCTGCCGCGGGCGAGTTCGGATTCACCATGGAGGAGGCAGAGGCAGCAGAGGCGGCAAGCCTTGTCGAGCGAGAGGAGCTTGCCAGCGAGGAAGAGCTTGTCGGGCCTGAAGCTGAGTCGAGCGAGCCCGCCGAGGGCGCGAGCGACTCGTTGAAGATCGGCTCCTCCTCCTCCCCACCTTCAGCCAGCTCGCCGCAAGCGGAGCCCCCAGCTCCACCAAGAAGGCGTCTCCGCAAGGCCGGGGATGTAGCGGGGCGGCAGACGAGTCAACAGCCGCCGTGCCGCGCGACACGCTCTACCGCGGCAAGCACTGTTGCCGCGGGAGCGCCTCACGCCGCTGCGGCAACTGGAGCGGGGTCTTCCCGGTCCACCGCTACTGCTCCTGCCAAGCGGACAAGGGAACCTACTCCTCCGCCTCGTCGCACCGGAGGCGAGCCGGACTTCGATCTCTCCGCGCTCAGCTCCGATGAGGAAGAAGAAGAGTAAGATTCTTTGTTGTACTTGTAGTTCTTCAATTCTTGCTGTTTTGTCTTGTATCTGATTTGCTTCACTCTGAACCCATTCCTTTTCAGGACTCTGGCCCAGAGAGCGGCGAAGAGAGCCAAGGTCCTGGTGATTGTCATCGATGACGAACCCACCGCGACAGTAGGGGGCGTGTTCGAGACCACCTTGCCGGACCCGGCAACCATTCCTCAAAGCAGCCCCCAACATAAGTATATGGTTTACTTCCTGCTGTCAGGTGCGCATGGGTGCTCTTTCTTTGCTGATATCTGACTGTTGGTTTGTGTAGGAGCAGAGCAGCCTCACCAGGAGTGCCCGGAAGCCGCTCCCGAAATGCCATCTGCTTTGACTACACCGCCAAGGGAGGATTCCCCGGCAAGGGAGCGTTCTCCGGCAAGGGAGAATTCTCCGGCAAGGGACAGTTCTCCAGCAAGGGACAGCACCAGCGACCCTCCGGTGGTAGAGACCACAACTGCAGATCCTAGTACAGGTAATCCTCTTGCTTGAAAACTTCCCTTGGGTTCTTCTTCTTCTGAGTTTCTTTTTGGATATTTGCTTGACTTTTCTCCTTTTTCCGTTCGTCAGATCCATCTGCCACGGAGCCGATGGAAACCGAGGTCGCCGGCGAGGAGAACGCGCGCAGCAATACCGATGACGCTGTTGCCACCGAAGGAGAAGCCGGCGCTGATGATCTCACCGGCGAAGAGGCCGCCAAAGCTGCCGCCGGAGAAGCTGGCGAGGGATCCGGCGATCGCACTGACGGCCCCGAGGCCGCAGGAGCATCAGGCGCTACGCCGATCGCCGATCCCTCCGCCACTGCTGCAACGCCAGGCTCTATAGAGCCCCAGCCCGGCGCCTATTTGAAGGACGGCGACGGCATCTTCATCAAGCTCCCCTGGGCTTCAAGCTCCAGGGCGCCGGTTGAAGGAGAGATCTTGGATGGAGAGGTGCTCGCCTCCGCTGGGCTGACGCTGGTAGACACGCCAAGCAGCAGCAGCGACGAGCCTGAGGAGGAGCGGCTGCTGCGGAAGCTGCTGTCGCTCTACCGTGCCCGACAGGCCAAGCTGGCATCCCGAGAAGCGCTTGTCGCGAAGGCGGGAGTGGACATCGAGAAGCGCGTGGAGGAGCTCCGAGGCTTCAACCAGGAAGCTCTCCAGTCTCTGGCAGAGGAGCGGGAGCAACTCACCGAGGAGCATAAAGCCTTCTTCCTCGAGAAGGGTGAAGTCGAAGAGCAACAGCGGCTTGCTGCCAAGAAGCTATCTGCGCAGGAAGGCGAGTTGGCGCAGCGCAAGGTCAACCTTGACAGCCACGAGGAGGAGCTTGCCGCGCGTGAGCAAACATTTGGCGGGGCTCTCAAGGAAGCAGAGGATGCTGCCGCAGTTGCCGAGGCCGCCAAGAAGGAGCTGGAGACGAAGATGGCGCAGCTGGAGGCCGATCTCAAGGTGAGCAGCGAGGAGCTTGCTGCGTTCAAGCGTGAGCGCGAGAAGGACGCCGCCGCTCATGGCAAGCTGCAGGGTCGTCTCGCTGAGAGGAGCAAAGAGCTTAGTGCCGCCAAGGACTCCAACGCAGATCTTGAGTTGAAGCTAGTTACTTTGACTCAGACGCTGGACGGCGCCAGGGAGCAGGAGGTGGCCTTGAAGGAGAAGATCAAGGCCGACGAGGCGCTGCTGGCGAGTGCTGCTGACGCCCAGAATGCTTTTAGGGAGAACGTGGAGCACTGGACCGAGGGTCTCGTGGATGTTTCTGCAGCCAGCGGCGGGGAGCTGGCGCAGCTGGGGATGGAGGATCTCGGGTATTCTTCCGACGAACACCTCCAACCCAGCGCCAAGCTCAGCTTGTTCTTCAAAGGCGTGGCGACGGCCCTCCAGCGACTCCGGGAGAAGATCCCAAAGCAGCTGGCCGACGAGTCGCGCAAGATCTGCGCGGGAGCTCTTCAAAAGGTGCTGGTGAAGGTGGCCTTCCGCAACCCAGGCCTCAACCTCACCAACGTCCTCAGGTCCCTGCCGCCGGATGCTGATCTGGAAGCGCTCAAGGCCCTTGTCGCACCCATTGTGGACAAGGTGAGTGGGATCAAGAGGGTTGAGGGCGATCGCGTAGATTAGGCAGCCCGTTTTCTCTTTTTCTTGTCGCTGCTGGTCATGTTATGAGAACAATCTGTTAGAGCTGCGACAAGCTATCTTGTAATATGACTCTATTTCGGGTAGCGATTGCTATGTTATTTCCTTTACTTGATTCCTTCCTTTGTATGTTTTTGCCCTACGCTTTTAGGTAACTTGTCGGCGCAGGCACCTGGGCCGCGAGCGCTGAGTGCGGGATGTCAGCAGCCTGCTGGCGGTGCCGCTTCCGACAAGAAACCTTGTCGCAACTAGCCGCAGCCCACTTAAGTTGTTGAGCGGACTCGAAACAAAGTAAGGGCGCAACTAGCTACGAGTTGGTTCCTCCATGCATAGGTTTTCCATACAAAGCATGGTCGTTCGAGGAAGATAACTTAAAAATTAAAACTGATTGCTCAAACTTTGGCAACTTAGCTTTTCTGTCGTTTGCTTTCCGATAAGGCAAAACTTCCTTGAACGACGCCTGGTCCACACCATTATCTTCTCCTTCCCCCCCGGCAAACTTGTGGGCGAGGGAACCTTCCTTTCCTTTTTGAGAAAAAGAAAGAAGAGAAAATAAAGATATGGAGCCTTATGGCTCATTATTGCTTATCGGGGGTAGGCGCTGCACAAAGTGTCAGATAACGCATGCAAAAGAAGTAGAAAGCATGAAATTGACAAAGATGTGCGGAGCACATGAGCTTTACTTATGCACGGGGTCTACGCCCGGCTTTGTACAAAGGATTACATGCAACATCGGCAAGACTTGTACAAAAGGTGGTTGCTGGAACAGGTTCCGGCAACCGCGCCCTACGGGTAAAACTTACGAAGATGCTCAATGTTCCAGGAGTTGCTCACCGGAATGCCATCTTCGGTCTCAAGGCGGACAGCGCCAGGCCTAGTGACTCGTTTCACCCGGTAAGGGCCTTCCCACTTCGGCGTCAACTTGTTGGAATTCTTGGCGGACTGAACGCGCCGAAGAACAAGGTCACCTTCCTCGAAACTTCTGGCATTGACTTTGCGGCTATGGTAGCGGCGCAAAGCTTGCTAGTATCGAGCAGCTCGTACAGCAGCCTGAAGACGGTCCTCCTCAAGGAGCAGCGCGTCATCTTGTCGCAGCTGCTCTTGCTCAAGCTCATCATAAGCGAGCACTCGAGGTGACCCGTATACGAGTTCCGTGGGGAGAACTGCCTCTGCTCCATAGACTAGAGCGAAAGGTGTCTGGCCAGTGGCAAGATTTGGCGTCATCCTGATCGACCAAAGAACCACCGGCTGCTCCTCAATCCAGTTCTTTCCGCTCTTGCGCAGCCTGTCGAAAGTCCTGGTCTTGAGCCCGCACAGCACTTCAGCATTTGCCCTCTCCGCTTGACCGTTGCTTCTTGGATGAGCAACAGAAGCGAAGCAGACCTTGGCGCCAAGATCTTGGACGTACTGCATGAAGGTGCGGCTCGTGAATTGCGTGCCGTTGTCGGTGATGATCCTGTTAGGGATCCCAAAACGGCAATCAATCGACCTGAAGAACTTGACTGCTGACTGTGCTGTCACCTTCCTCATTGGTTCCACTTCCGGCCACTTTGTGAACTTGTCGATTGCAATGTACAAGTACTCAAAGCCCCCGACAACTCGGGGAAAGGGGCCGAGGATGTCGAGCCCCCAGACCGAAAATGGCCAGGATAAAGGGATTGTCTGGAGAGCTTGAGCTAGCTGGTGTATCTGCTTGGAATGGAACTGGCACGCTTCACACTTGGTTCCTTGTGCAGTTGCATCCTGGAGGGCCGTCGGCCAAAAGAAACCTTGCCGGAACGCTTTGCCGGCAAGTGCTCTTGCGCCAATGTGGTGACCACATATGCCTCCATGTATCTCTGCCAACAGCTTTTGTCCGCCTTCCCGGTGAATACACTTCAATTTCACACCGTTGAGTCTTCTTCTGTACAGTGTGTTGTCGACAAACTGGTACATACTTGACTGCCGGGCTACTCTTTCTACTTCTTCTTGTTCTTCGGGAAGTTCTCCTGTCTGAAGGAAACGGACAATCTGCTGTGCCCATGCTAGAGCTTGCGGCTCGACAACAAGGACTAAAGGCACATGTGCTGCTGCGGGAACATCCGCTTCTACGGCGAGAACCTGCGGCTCAGCCGGAGCTTGACGTTCCCCGGCAAGCTTCCCGGAGCAAAACTTGTCGGGAGCGTCTGCTTCAACGGAACAAACCCTAGGGCTTGCCGGAGCAGACTGCTCCTCAGCACCTTTGGTGTTGATCTTGGGGACCTTCTTGGCGGCGGCTTCGGGGAGATCTGCCAGAAAATAGTCACTAGAAATCAACTTCCTCTTCTTGCTCTGTCCAGTTGATGGCGTTACAGATGGTTGAGTCAGTTTGAGCACAAAGATCCCTGGTTCCACAGGTAACTTAAGTGCGGCGCACTTCGACAGGCCATCGGCAATGTCGTTCTGAGCTCTTGGAACATGTTCCATCTGTAGGCCGTCAAAGTGCTCTTCTAGCTTTCTCACCTCATCAACGTAAGCTTCCATCAACGGACTCTGATAATTCTTGTTCACTTGGCGGACAACAAGCTGTGAGTCACCCCTGACAATGAGCTTCTTGATCCCAAGGTCTGTTGCGATCCTGAGACCGGCAAGCAAACCTTCATACTCTGCGGTATTGTTTGTTGCCTGTGTTGGAAATATGCCCTAGAGGCAATAATAAAAGCATTATTATTATATTTCCTTGTTCATGATAATTGTCTTTATTCATGCTATAATTGTGTTATACGAAAATCATAATACATGTGTGAATAACAGACACCAACATGTCCCTAGTGAGCCTCTAGTTGACTAGCTCGTTGATCAACAGATAGTCATGGTTTCCTGACTATGGACACTGGATGTCATTGATAACGAGATCACATCATTGGGAGAATGATGTGATGGACAAGACCCAATCCTAAACATAGCACAAGATCGTATAGTTCGTTTGCTAGAGTTTTCCAATGTCAAAGTATCTTTTCCTTAGACCATGAGATCGTGTAACTCCCGGATACCGTAGGAGTGCTTTGGGTATGCCAAACGTCACAACGTAACTGGGTGACTATAAAGGTAGACTACGGGCATCTCCAAAAGTGTCTGTTGGGTGACATGGATCAAGACTGGGATTTGTCACTCCGTATGACGGAGAGGTATCACTGGGCCCACTTGGTAATGCATCATCATAATGAGCTCAGAGTGACCAAGTGTCTGGTCACGGGATCATGCATTACGGTACGAGTAAAGTGACTTGCCGGTAATGAGATTGAACGAGGTATTGGGATACCGACGATCGAATCTCGGGCAAGTAACATATCGATAGACAAAGGGAATAGCGTACGGGGTTGATAGAATCCTCGACATCGTGGTTCATCCGATGAGGTCATCGTGGAGCATGTGGGAGCCAACATGGGTATCCAGATCCCGCTGTTGGTTATTGACCGGAGAGTCGTCTCGGTCATGTCTGCTTGTCTCCCGAACCCGTAGGGTCTACACACTTAAGGTTCAGTTACGCTAGGGTTTTAGGGATATGTATATGCACTAACCCGAATGTTGTTCGGAGTCCCGGATGAGATCCCGGACGTCACGAGGAGTTCCGGAATGGTCCGGAGGTAAAGATTTATATATGGGAAGTGCTGTTTCGGGCATCGGGACAAGTTTCGGGGTTATCGGTATTGTACCGGGACCACCGGAAGGGTCCCGGGGGTCCACCGGGTGGGTCCACCTGTCCCGGGGGGGCCACATGGGCTGTAGGGGGTGCGCCTTGGCCTAATGGGCCAAGGGCACCAGCCCCACATAGGCCCATGCGCCTAGGGTTTGAAGGGGGAAGAGTCCTAGGAGGGGAAGGCACCTCCTAGGTGCCTTGGGGGGGGGAGGGAAACCCCCCTTGGCCGCCACACCCCCTAGGAGATTGGATCTCCTAGGGCCGGCCACCCCCCCTTGGCCCTCCTATATATAGTGGGGGAGAGGAGGGACTTCATACCTGAACGCCTTGGCCTTTGGTTGCCTCCTTCTCCCTCTCCAACACCTCCTCCACCTCCATAGTGCTTAGCGAAGCTCTGCCGGAGTACTGCAGCTCCATCAACACCACGTCGTCGTGCTGCTGCTGGTGCCATCTCCCTCAACCTCTCCTCCCTCCCTTGCTGGATCAAGAAGGAGGAGACGTGGCTGTTCCGTACGTGTGTTGAACGCGGAGGTGCCGTCCGTTCGGCGCTGGTCATCGGTGATTTGGATCACGTCGAGTACAACTACATCATCACCGTTCTTTTGAACGCTTCCGCTCGCGATCTACAAAGGTATGTAGATGCATCTAATCACTCGTTGCTAGATGAACTCCTAGATGATCTTGGTGAAATGAGTAGGAAATTTTTTGTTTTCTGCAACGTGCCCCAACAGTGGCATCATGAGCTAGGTCTATGCGTAGTTCTTCTTGCGCGAGTAGAACACAATTTGTTGTGGGCGTAGATTTGTCAACTCTCTTGCCGTTACTAGTCCTTTCTTGCTTCAGCGGTATTGTGGGATGAAGCGGCCCGGACCAACCTTACACGTACGCTTACGTGAGACCGGTTCCATCGACTAACATGCACTAGTTGCATAAGGTGGCTGGCGGGTGTCTGTCTCTCCTACTTTAGTTGGAGCGGAATCGATGAACAGGGTCCTTATGAAGGGTAAATAGAAGTTGACAAATCACGTTGTGGCTTTAACGTAGGTAAGAAAACGTTCTTGCTAGAACCCTAATTCAGCCACGTAAAACTTGCAACAACAATTAGAGGACGTCTAACTTGTTTTTGCGGCAAGTGGTTTGTGATATGATATGGCCAAAGTTGTGATGAATGATGAATGATCTATATGTGATGTATGAGATGTTCATGCTATTGTAATAGGATTCACGACTTGCATGTCGATGAGTATGACAACCGGCAGGAGCCATAGGAGTTGTCTTTATTCTTTTATATGACCTGCGTGTCATCAAAAAATGCCATGTAAATTACTTTACTTTATTGCTAAACGCGTTAGCCATAGTAGTAGAAGTAATAGTTGGCGAGCAACTTCATGGAGACACGATGATGGAGATCATGATGATGGAGATCATGGTGTCAAGCCGGTGACAAGATGATCATGGAGCCCCAAGATGGAGATCAAAGGAGCTATGTGATATTGGCCATATCATGTCACGTTTATTATTTGATTGCATGTGATGTTTATCATGTTTTGCATCTTGTTTACTTAGAACGACGGTAGTAAATAAGATGATCCCTCACAATAAATTCAAGAAGTGTTCCCCCTAACTGTGCACCGTTGCGACAGTTCGCTGTTTCAAAACACCACGTGATGATCGGGTGTTTTATTCAGACGTTCACATACAACGGGTGTAAGACAGATTTACACATGCAAACACTTAGGTTGAATTGACGAGCCTAGCATGTACAGACAAGGCCTCGGAACACAGAAGACCGAAAGGTCGAGCATGAGTCGTATAGAAGATACGATCAACATGAAGATGTTCACCGATGTTGACTAGTCCGTCTCACGTGATGATCGGACACGGTCTAGTTTAACTCGGATCATGTAATACTTAGATGGATAGAGGGATATCTAATCTAAGTGGGAGTTCACTAATAATTTGATTAGTTGAACTTAATTATCATGAACTTAGTCTAAAATCTTTGCAATATGTCTTGTAGATCAAATGGCCAACGTAGTCCTCAACTTCAACGCGTTCCTAGAGAAAACTAAGCTGAAAGACGATTGCAGCAACTATACGGACTGGGTCCGGAACTTGAGGATCATCCTCATAGCTGCCAAGAAAGATTATGTCCTACAAGCACCGCTTGGTGACGCACCCGTTCTCCCTGCAGAACAAGATGTTATGAACGCTTGGCAGGCACGTTTCGATGACTACTCCCTCGTTCAGTGCGGCATGCTTTACAGCCTAGAGCCGGGGCTCCAAAAGCGTTTTGAGAGACATGGAGCATATGAGATGTTCGAAGAGCTGAAAATGGTTTTCCAAGCTCATGCCCGGGTCGAGAGATATGAAATCTCCGACAAATTCTTCAGCTGTAAGATGGAGGAAAATAGTTCTGTCAGTGAGCACATACTCACTATGTCTGGGTTGCATAACCGCTTGACTCAGCTGGGAGTTAATCTCCCGGATGATGCGGTCATTGACAGAATCCTCCAGTCGCTTCCACCAAGCTACAAGAGCTTTGTGATGAACTTCAATATGCAGGGGATGGAAAAGACCATTCCTGAAGTATTTGCTATGCTGAAATCAGCAGAGGTAGAAGTCAGGAAGGAACATCAAGTGTTGATGGTCAATAAAACCACTAAGTTCAAGAAAGGCAAGGGTAAAAAGAACTTCAAGAAGGACGGCAAGGGGGTTGCCGCGCCCGGCAAGCAAGCTGCCGGGAAGAAGCCAAAGAATGGACCCAAGCCCGAGACTGAGTGCTTTTATTGCAAGGGAAGCGGTCACTGGAAGCGGAACTGCCCTAAGTACTTAGCGGATAAGAAGGCCGGCAAAACAAAAGGTATATGTGATATACATGTAATTGATGTGTACCTTACTAGTGCCCGTAGTGGCTCCTGGGTATTTGATACCGGTGCAGTTGCTCACATTTGTGACTCAAAGCAGGGGCTACGGAATAAGCGGAAACTAGCAAAGGACGAGGTGAGGATGCGCGTCGGGAATGGTTCCAAGGTCAATGTGATCGCCGTCGACACGCTGCCTCTGCATCTCCCTTCGGGGTTAGTTTTAAACCTTAATAATTGTTATTTAGTGCCAGCTTTGAGCATGAAGATTGTATCGGGATCTCGTTTAATTCGAGATGGCTACTCTTTTAAATCTGAGAATAATGGTTGTTCCATTTTATGAGAGATATGTTTTATGGTCATGCTCCTATGGTGAATGGTTTATTCTTTATGAATCTCGAACGTGATGCTACACATGTTCATAATGTGAGTACCAAAAGAAGTAAGGTTGATAATGATAGTCCCACATACTTGTGGCACTGCCGCCTTGGTCACATAGGTGTCAAACGCATGAAGAAGCTCCATGCTGATGGACTTTTAGAGTCTCTTGATTATGAATCATTTGACACGTGCGAACCATGCCTTATGGGTAAAATGACCAAGACTCCGTTCTCAGGAACAATGGAGCGAGCAGCCGACTTATTGGAAATCATACATACTGATGTGTGCGGTCCGATGAGTGTTGAGGCTCGCGGTGGCTATCGTTATGTTCTCACCCTCACTGATGATTTAAGTAGGTATGGGTATATCTACTTAATGAAACACAAGTCTGAAACCTTTGAAAAGTTCAAGGAATTTCAGAGTGAGGTTGAAAATCAACGTGACAGGAAAATCAAGTTTCTACGATCAGATCGTGGAGGAGAATACTTGAGTCACGAGTTTGGGACACACTTAAGAAAATGTGGAATAGTTTCACAACTCACGCCGCCTGGAACACCTCAGCGTAATGGTGTGTCCGAACGTTGTAATCGCACTCTGTTGGATATGGTGCGATCTATGATGTCTCTTACCGATTTACCGCTTTCTTTTTGGGGCTATGCTTTAGAGACTGTCGCATTCACTTTAAATAGGGCTCCGTCGAAATCCGTTGAGACGACACCGTATGAATTATGGTTTGGGAAGAAACCTAAGCTGTCGTTTCTAAAAGTTTGGGGATGCGATGCTTATGTCAAGAAACTTCAACCTGAAAAGCTCGAACCCAAGTCGGAAAAATGCGTCTTCATAGGATACCCAAAAGAAACTATTGGGTACACCTTCTACCTCAGATCCGAAGGCAAGATCTTTGTTGCCAAGAATGGGTCCTTTCTGGAGAAAGAGTTTCTCTCGAAAGAAGTAAGTGGGAGGAAAGTAGAGCTTGATGAAGTATTACCTCTTGAACCGGAAAATGGCGCAACTCAAGAAAATGTTCCTGAGGTGCCTGCACCGACTAGAGAGGAAGTTAATGAAAATGATCAAGATACTTCTGATCAAGCCCCTACTGAAATTCTAAGGTCCACAAGGACACGTTCCGCACCAGAGTGGTACGGCAACCCTGTCTTGGAAATCATGCTGTTAGACAACGGTGAACCTTCGAACTATGAAGAAGCGATGGCGGGCCCGGATTCCGACAAATGGCTGGAAGCCATGAAATCCGAGATAGGATCCATGTATGAAAACAAAGTATGGACTTTGACTGACTTGCCCGTTGAGCGGCGAGCCATAGAAAATAAATGGATCTTTAAGAGGAAGACAGACGCGGATGGTAATGTGACCATCTATAAAGCTCGGCTTGTCGCTAAGGGTTATCGACAAGTTCAAGGGGTTGACTACGATGAGACTTTCTCACCGGTAGCGAAGCTGAAGTCCGTCCGAATCATGTTAGCAATTGCCGCATTCTATGATTACGAAATATGGCAAATGGACGTCAAAACGGCATTCCTTAATGGTTTCCTTAAGGAAGAATTGTATATAATGCAGCTGGAAGGTTTTGTCGATCCTAAGAATGCTGACAAAGTGTGCAAGCTCCAACGCTCGATTTATGGGCTGGTGCAAGCATCTCGGAGTTGGAACATTCGCTTTGATGAGATGATCAAAGCGTTTGGGTTTACACAGACTTATGGAGAAGCCTACGTTTACAAGAAAGTGAGTGGGAGCTCTGTAGCATTTCTCATATTATATGTAGATGACATACTTTTGATGGGAAATGATATAGAACTCTTGGACAGCATCAAGGCCTACTTGAATAAAAGTTTTTCAATGAAGTACCTTGGAGAAGCTGCTTATATATTAGGCATCAAAATCTATAGAGATAGATCGAGACGCCTCATAGGTCTTTCACAAAGCACATACCTTGATAAGATATTGAAGAAGTTCAATATGGATCAATCCAAGAAGGGGTTCTTGCCTGTGTTACAAGGTGTGAAATTGAGCTCAGCTCAATGTCCGACCACGGCAGAAGATATAGAAGAGATGAGCGTCATCCCCTATGCCTCAGCCATAGGTTCTATTATGTATGCCATGCTGTGTACCAGACCTGATGTTAACCTTGCCGTCAGTTTGGTAGGAAGGTACCAAAGTAATCCCGGCAAGGAACACTGGACAGCGGTCAAGAATATCCTGAAGTACCTGAAAAGGACTAAGGAAATGTTTCTCGTTTATGGAGGTGACGAAGAGCTCGTCGTAAAGGGTTACGTCGATGCTAGCTTCGACACAGATCTGGATGACTCTAAGTCACAAACCGGATACGTGTATATTTTGAATGGTGGGGCAGTAAGCTGGTGCAGTTGCAAGCAAAGCGTCGTGGTGGGATCTAGATGTGAAGCGGAGTACATGGCAGCCTCGGAGGCAGCACATGAAGCAATATGGGTGAAGGAGTTCATCACCGACCTAGGAGTCATACCCAATGTGTTGGGGCCAATCAAGCTCTTCTGTGACAACACTGGAGCTATTGCACTTGCCAAGGAGCCTAGGTTTCACAAGAAGACAAGGCACATCAAGCGTCGCTTCAACTCCATTCGTGAAAATGTTCAAGATGGAGACATAGAGATTTGTAAAGTACATACGGACCTGAATGTAGCAGATCCGTTGACTAAACCTCTCCCTAGAGCAAAACATGATCAACACCAGAATTCCATGGGTGTTCGATTCATCACAATGTAACTAGATTATTGACTCTAGTGCAAGTGGGAGACTGTTGGAAATATGCCCTAGAGGCAATAATAAAAGCATTATTATTATATTTCCTTGTTCATGATAATTGTCTTTATTCATGCTATAATTGTGTTATACGAAAATCATAATACATGTGTGAATAACAGACACCAACATGTCCCTAGTGAGCCTCTAGTTGACTAGCTCGTTGATCAACAGATAGTCATGGTTTCCTGACTATGGACACTGGATGTCATTGATAACGAGATCACATCATTGGGAGAATGATGTGATGGACAAGACCCAATCCTAAACATAGCACAAGATCGTATAGTTCGTTTGCTAGAGTTTTCCAATGTCAAAGTATCTTTTCCTTAGACCATGAGATCGTGTAACTCCCGGATACCGTAGGAGTGCTTTGGGTATGCCAAACGTCACAACGTAACTGGGTGACTATAAAGGTAGACTACGGGCTTCTCCGAAAGTGTCTGTTGGGTGACATGGATCAAGACTGGGATTTGTCACTCCGTATGACGGAGAGGTATCACTGGGCCCACTCGGTAATGCATCATCATAATGAGCTCAGAGTGACCAAGTGTCTGGTCACGGGATCATGCATTACGGTACGAGTAAAGTGACTTGCCGGTAACGAGATTGAACGAGGTATTGGGATATCGACGATCGAATCTCGGGCAAGTAACATATCGATAGACAAAGGGAATAGCGTACGGGGTTGATAGAATCCTCGACATCGTGGTTCATCCGATGAGGTCATCGTGGAGCATGTGGGAGCCAACATGGGTATCCAGATCCCGCTGTTGGTTATTGACCGGAGAGTCGTCTCGGTCATGTCTGCTTGTCTCCCGAACCCGTAGGGTCTACACACTTAAGGTTCAGTTACGCTAGGGTTGTAGGGATATGTATATGCAGTAACCCGAATGTTGTTCGGAGTGCCGGATGAGATCCCGGAAGTCACGAGGAGTTCCGGAATGGTCCGGAGGTAAAGATTTATATATGGGAAGTCCTGTTTCGGGCATCGGGACAAGTTTCGGGGTTATCGGTATTGTACCGGGACCACCGGAAGGGTCCCGGGGGTCCATCGGGTGGGTCCACCTGTCCCGGGGGGGCCACATGGGCTGTAGGGGGTGCGCCTTGGCCTAATGGGCCAAGGGCACCAGCCCCACATAGGCCCATGCGCCTAGGGTTTGAAGGGGGAAGAGTCCTAGGAGGGGAAGGCACCTCCTAGGTGCCTTGGGGGGGAGGGAAACCCCCCTTGGCCGCCGCACCCCCTAGGAGATTGGATCTCCTAGGGCCGGCCACCCCACTTGGCCCTCCTATATATAGTGGGGGAGAGGAGGGACTTCATACCTGAACGCCTTGGCCTTTGGTTGCCTCCTTCTCCCTCTCCAACACCTCCTCCACCTCCATAGTGCTTAGCGAAGCTCTGCCGGAGTACTGCAGCTCCATCAACACCACGCCGTCGTGCTGCTGCTGGTGCCATCTCCCTCAACCTCTCCTCCCTCCCTTGATGGATCAAGAAGGAGGAGACGTGGCTGTTCCGTACGTGTGTTGAACGCGGAGGTGCCGTCCGTTCGGCGCTGGTCATCGGTGATTTGGATCACGTCGAGTACAACTACATCATCACCGTTCTTTTGAACGCTTCCGCTCGCGATCTACAAAGGTATGTAGATGCATCTAATCACTCGTTGCTAGATGAACTCCTAGATGATCTTGGTGAAACGAGTAGGAAAATTTTTGTTTTCTGCAACGTTCCCCAACAGCCTGGTCCTTGGGAAAGTGCATCTGGACTACGTACTTGAGGTGTTCTCCGGTGGGTGCAACAAGTAGCACGCCCGCACCGGCGCCTTGCAGCGAGAAGGCACCATCAAAGTACGTCAGCCATTCTTTGCTTGCTTCCTTGACGGGGATGCTCGTTTCTAGAATTTCTTCATCTTGTGTTGGCGTCCATTCTGCTATGAACTCCGCCAATGCTCTGCTTTGGATAGTTTAAGTGCTCTCAAACTTAAGGCCAAAGCTTGACAGTTCCAGTGCCCACTCGACAATCCTGCCTGTTGCTTCTGGATTTTGCAGTATCCTCTTGAGCGGAAAACGAGTGATGACTGTGATCTCATGTGCTTGGAAGTAATGGTGCAGCTTTCTCGAAGCCATGAGAAGGCCGAAAAGCAATTTCTGCACACCAGAGTACCTTGACCTAGCCCCCTGCAGAAGGGAACTGACAAAGTAAACTGGGCGCTGCACCATTCTTTTCTGCATCTTCTCACGCGCCTGTGCAGATCCATCTTTGTCGGGACCAGAGCTTGCCGGTTAAGTCCCTTGCTTGTCGTTGGATGCATCTGCCGTGGTTGCTGGCTCATCATCGGCCTCCCTTTCCGCTACTAACGCAGCACTAACCACTTGATTGGTTGCCGCTATATACAGCAGCAACTTCTCTTGTGGCTTAGGTGCGACAAGTGTTTGAGTGGAGGACAGGTATCTCTTCAAGTCCTACAGCGTAGCCTCCGCCTCCGGAGTCCATTTCATTGGACCTGCCTTTTTCAATATTTTGAAAAATGGCAGGGCGCGCTCAGCGGACCTAGAGATAAACCTGCTGAGAGCAGCTATGCAACCGGCAAGTCTTCGTACATCCTTGACGCGCTTTGGTGCTTCAATCTGCTCAATGGCCTTGATCTTGTCGGGATTGGTTTCAATTCCCCGCTGAGACACAAAGAACCCGAGAAGCTTGCCGGAGGGGACTCCAAACACACATTTCTCGGGGTTGAGCTTGAGGTTGATCTTGCGCAGATTTGCAAAGGTTTCGTCTAAATCTTGAATCAGGGTCGCCTTGTCCTTGCTCTTGACCACTATGTCATCCATGTAGGCTTCCACATTTCTTTGTATTTGTGGCTCAAAAGCGTCATGGACTACCCTTGCAAACGTTGAACCAGCATTCTTTAAACCGAAAGGCATCCGTACGAAACAGTATGTGCCACATGGGGTGATGAATGCGGTCTTCTCCTCATCCTCTTCTGCCATGAAGATCTGATGGTATCCTGAGTATGCATCAAGAAATGAAAGCAAGTCACATCCGGCTGTGGAGTGAACGATCTGGTCGATGCGCGGCAAGGGAAATGGGTCTTTGGGACAAGCTTTATTGACATCGGTAAAGTCGATACAAACCTCCATTTCCCGTTAGCCTTGCGCACGACTACAGGGTTGGCCAACCACGTAGGATGGAGCACTCCTCTGAAAAGGCCTGCTGCTTCCAATTTCTTGATTTCCTCTGCGATGAATTCTTGGCGCTCCACTGCCTACTTCCTGACTTTCTGCTTGACGGGCCGCGCATGAGGACAGACGGCCACATGGTGCTCGATTACTTTCCTGGGAACACCGGGTATGTCAGACGGTTGCCACGCAAACACGTCGACGTTCGCCCGCAGGAAAGCAACGAGCGCGCTTTCCTATTTAGGGTCGAGAGTGGCACTGATGGTGAAGGTACCACCAGTGCCGTCCTCCTTGGCGGATACCTTCTTGGTCTCTGGTGGAGCTGCCATTGCCTTCTTACACTTGCCGGTGGAGCTCGATGGTGCGTCCTCGACGGTAGCGTAGCACTCCGAAGAGGTGCGCTTGCCGGAGTGGGCATCAGAACTCTTGCCGGACTTGGTCTTCTTCTTCGCCCCGGGAGCTTCAACGGCAAGTGACTTGAGATCTGTTGCGGCTGCTGCTTCCCGGTAGATCTTGTCGACGCAAATAAGAGCATCCTTCTTGTCGCCAGGGACAGAGATGACACTTATCGGGCCTGGCATCTTCAGCATGTTGTATGCATAGTGAGAGGCTGCCATGAATTTGGCGAGTGCTGGACGGCCGAGTATCCCATTGTAAGGCAATGGAAAGTCAGCAACGTCAAAAGTGACCCTCTCAGTCCTGAAGTTCAACTCGCTGCCAAATGTTACCGGCAACGTGATCTTTCCCTTCGGCTTGCTCCTTCCCAAATTGATTCCTTGGAATGTGCCGGTCTCTTCGAGCTCGCTGTCAGGGATCTGGAGTTTCTGGAGTACCGCGGAGGAAATCAGGTTCAAGCCGGCCCCGCCGTCAACTAGCATCTTAGTGACCTTGATCTTGCGGATAGTTAGTGAAACCAACATCGGCAAGCACCCAACCGCAGTTATGCGATTAGGGTGGTCCTCAATATCAAAGATGATAGGCGTGCTGGACCATTTCAGAGGCTCGCGTGACTCGACGGGTGGTTCTGCCGCATTGACTTCCCGCACCCACTGCTTGAGCTGGCGGTGTGAAGTATGCAGAGAAGCACCACCGTCAACGCACAGGACCTCTGTGGCTTTCTGGAACTCCTGCTCATCGGTCTCTTCATCATCCATATCTTCATCGTCATCGTTATCTTCATCCTTGTCGCGGTCGTGGGGAGGTCTGTCTCCTTGCCGCTGCTTGGCCTTGCCGCGGCGTCCTCCTCGGCTGGGGCGTTTCTTGCCGGCTCCTCCAGCACCTTCATGGGCCTTCTCCTTGTCGCGTCGCTCGTATTCAGCCTTTTGCTGCTCGACAAGCTGCTCGACCTTCTTGCAGCTCTGGAGATCATGGCCCTTGGTGCGGTGGATCTTGCAGTACTGCTTGTTGGCGCCGTCCTGCTTGTCGGCGACTGCCACAGCCTGGTAGTTGGTGCCTGCGGCAATCTCCTTGCCGGAGCTCCCAGCTTTGGCTTTCTTGGCGCCACCTCCGTTGCCGGACTGCTCAACGACTAGCACATCTTTGCCTTTCTTCTTCCTGTTGTTCTGCCGCCGGTTTTTCTTTGCCGGGACAGCATCCTCACTATCAGATCCTCCTGCTTCTGTATTCTCTCCGGGGAGTTTCCTCCCTTCCTCAGCACGTGCACACTTGTCGGCCAGGGCATATAGCTCACTGATTTCTCTGATCTTGCACATCGCCATCTCCTCCCGCATCCTGCGGTTTCGCACGTTCTGATGGAACGCGCTGATTACCGCGGCAGGGTGGACATCTGGGATGTTGTGCTGTACGCGGCTGAATCTCTGAATGTACTTGCGCAGGGGCTCTCCTTCCTTCTGGGCGAGCAGATGAAGGTCACTCTCTTGGCCACGAGGTTTGTGGCCGCCTGTAAAGGCGCCGACAAACTGATGGCATAGATCTGCCCAAGAGGATATGGAGTTGTCCGGCAAGTGCATGAGCCAGGATCTGACATTGGGCTTGAGCACCAGCGGGAAGTAGTTGGCCAGGATCTTGTCGTCCCGCCCCCCGGCAGCTTGCACCGCGATGGTGTAGATGCTGAGGAACTCCGACGGGTGCGACTTGTCGTCGTACTTCTTTGTGCTGGGCCACTGGACTTGCCGCAGCTCACGAGTGAACGCAGGGCAACCTACCACGTACGGCAAGTGGCCTGGTTCCCCTGGTGCATGCATGTCGACAGAGGGCCCAGCGCGGTGGTCCGATTGACGCCGCGCTTCTCTTTGGCGCTCGATGCGAGTTCGAGCGTCTTCTTGCTGTCGTTCGTGAAGAACTTGGCGCTGATCGCGACAAGCTCGTGGATCTGATGATGCGGTGGAGTCGCTGTCGAGGTGGATCCAGCGAGTCGGCGATCTTGGCCTTCGGGGTGGAGAGTGCATGGTGGTTGCACTCCCACCGGTTTCGTCGCCATGGGCTCGTGCTTGGCAGTCCTGCCGCGGCAGCGATGTACTCGGCTGCCGCAGAGTGTCGCCGTTGGCATAGCCGATGAGGCTCTGAATGGTGGCCCTCCATTCATCGATCTTGTCTGTCGTTGGAGGGTAATCCAGGAGCAGTTGAGCTCGCGCCAAAGCTTCTGCTGGAGTGGTGGGCGGCAGTGGCAAACGGCGCGAGGAGCGGGATATGCTCAGACTTCTAACTATGTTAGAAGGAGCAGTATCCCATCCAGGCGACCGTGTCTCGCTCATGTCAGCATGTTGGCGTGCATGCTGGTCTTGAGCACCCCGAGATCCACCAGCTCGATCTTGGTCCAATAAACGTATGGAACTGCGAATACCATGACGTTGTCGGTCCTCTGCCTCCTGAGATGGGCGCGGTGCATGTACGGACGCCAAGGTCTGCGCAGCCTTGTCCTTGGACCTGGCAGCACCGTGAGCTCCCTCGTCGTTGTCCGTTCTTCCGCCGGCGTCTACCCCACCACCCTTTTGCTTCGGTGGTGGTGGGATCAATGTGGACGGTATAGCTGTCGCCGAGGCCTTCTTCTTCGGTGGCATGTCGATGAAGAAGGTGAAGATCTAGCTCGTTTGAACGCCGGATCAGGTTCTCACAACCTCGACGCCCCCTACCTAGCGCTCCAAAGATGTCGGGGGAAACTGATCCATGGTAATGCACAAGACTTCGATATCCCCGATGATGGTTCCCTACCGGGACTCGGTAGTGTTTTATTGTAAGACTACCATGTGATCATGGTTGTCTCGGACAGCGTGTTCACATGTGTGTAGTAGAACCAGCTCATGTTTTGGAGCTTGCTATCATAGTCCATTTCCCGAGAATCTCGCAACGTCATCTCGTCGATTTGTGTTGCAAACTTTCATTTTTCTTCCTAGACTCGATGAGTCTGGAATATCCTAACACCAACCAGATCTGAATCTCAAGCAGATATGATGGTTGGAACATATTCCAAGAACTATAATAATGGTCTCTCTGTAACCGGTTAAGTGGATATCGTGGCCAACACACCCAGCCGGAAGACCTATTATTGTAGTATCTTGATTGAGGAAGTTGGCCACCTCCCCATGAGGATTTCATATGAATTTACTTTCGTAGTTATTCCTTATGATTTTTGTGTTCCCAAAGTCCGACCTTTACTTGTTGTCCTAGATATCAACCCAGTTTAATAAATGGGTTGCGCTAGCACTTCAAGGAGAACATTAGAAGCGGAGTGCTAAATGTCTCTCGGTCGATCATCCAGATTTTGTCCCCTTGGCCCCGCCAAGGTGAAATTTGAGAAGGTGTTATCTTCCTTTGCATCTGCATCTTCTACCGGCATTCATCATGGTAGTATGTTGTGTTGCCAGGATCCTTGACACGGATATTGGTAATACCTTGATGAATATGGAAGTGCTCAAGTTCTTGAGAGCACGCACAAGCGCTAGGTGTTATCATCGGCACTAACTTGGATTGCTCTCAGTTTCCTCGGTTATGCTATAACTTTTCAAACAGTGGACTAACTCTCTACTGTTGAGCTTCTCCCCAGTTACTAAAATCATCCCTTGTGTTGTTTTCAACAAGGTAATCCACATCATCCATTCTAATCCGGGTATGCCATTCTACCGAACCCCTCTAAACGATCGCTCGAGAATTGCCTTAGGCTGATATGAAGAGTTTCAATGATTTATGTATCAAAGGTGATTCTTTTTGCCACTTAAGGGATAATTCTATGAGTCACCTCCTCTAAGGTGCCTCCTTATAGAATCATGGCAACTCAACTTCTCGCTACGTTGACAACCGTAGGAAACCTAAGGGAAAAAGGCTTAGGTGGCAAATGGTAAAACCAAGTTTGGGCCTTGCTGGAGGAGTTTTATTCAAAGCGAACTGTCAAGGGGTCCCATAAATCACCCAACCGCGTAAGGAACACAAAATCAAGGAACATAACACCGGTATGATGGAAACTAGGGCGGCAAGAATGGAACAAGACACCAGGCATAAGGTCGAGCCTTCCACCCTTTACCAAGTATATAAGGTGCATTAATTAAACAGGAGATATTGTGATATCCCAAAAGATCCATGTTCCAACCAGGAACAAACTTCATCTTCACCTGCAACTAGCAACGCTATAAGAGGGGCTGAGAAAAAGCGGTGACATAGCCAAACAACGGTTTGCTAGGACAGGATGGTTAGAGGCTTGACATGGAAATATGGGAGGCATGATAAACAGTGGCGGGTGGAGCTAACATAACGATAGAGCGAGAAACTAGCAAAGCAAAGATAGAAGTGATATCGAAGGTATGGTCATCTTGCCTGCAAGGTTCTCAGAGTTGTCAAAAGCTTGATCCTCGTAAGCGTTCTCAACAGGTTCCTTGTTCACGTACTTGTCTCCCGGCTCTACCCAAAGCAAGAACACAAGCAATGGAATCACAATAAATCACGATGCAATGCACAAGCAACATGATGCAATACATGACATGATATCCGAGATGTGATATGCAATGCATATGCATGCTCCGGAAGGGAAAAAGATGAACAAGGCATCAAATTGGCAAACCAAGTATGCCTCTGTAAAGATGAGATGATTTCGGTTGAAATCGATATAAAGATCACCGGAAACGGATGCATGGTTTGCAAATGGCAAGCAAAACAAGAATGACACAAATCTGCGATTAACAGCACGATGCTACTTGGCATGCAACAAGAAACTATGCTACAGCACCCCATCATAATAACAAAGCATATGGTTGTGAGCTACAGGAGATGCTTGACAAAAGAGGAGCACTGAGCTACGGCTAAATCACAACATAACAGGTTCAAACAAGCATGGCAAAAGTACAAAAGATATCAGCTTGGACATGGCATAAACAGCATCAGGTAGCAATGTTCAGAGCAAGAAATCAACATGCTACAGGAACTTATAATATCTAAACAAGACACGGCATGATTCTACTCAAATCATAGAACAAAAGTCCCTTACTGACCATGAGCCAAAAAGGATCATAAAGTATGATGGCACCCATGTAAACATAGCAAGTTTTGTTAACAGATTCAGCAAACAGAGCATGGCATTGACAGAATTATGAAGGCATCTTCGCGAGCTCGATTCACTCACCACAAGTCATTGCATGACAATATAAGCATAGCATCAGCAAGAAGACACGTTTATAAATCTATCCATGGCAAGAACAAGTTCATAGCATGCAAGTATCAACTACAACAACCTTGGCAAAATTGAATAACATGTAAACAATCTGGTAGGAAACATTTTATAGCAAAAGTAGAGCACGAAAATGACTTGCTAGGCTACTCCATAATTGCAAACAGGGGCATGGATGGATAAACCATTACCATATGTTCAAATCATCCTTACTGAAGTATCTCAAAATAAGCATGGATCTCTCTGTAGCATCAGGTTTACATGGCATAAAAATAACAGCAGAACAAGGACTAAAAACAGCAACATCACGAAGCCTAGTTTGCATGCTTGTGCTAGTCACCTCATTAATCACAAAAATACACGGCAAGCACCTCTTCAAAGATGGCATGGCATAGTCCAAAACACGTGTAGAGCTCATGCCCATAAGATGCACACAATAAATGTAGAAAAATGACAAATGCCCACAATCTGTTAAGAAATAGAAACTAACATTATATAGCACTCTTGCATCAGAGATTTGGGCGTCGAGATGACCTCAAATGAACATGGCCCAATAGAACAAAATGAAGATCACATCCTGATGAACATTTTGATATAATGTGCGCATGAAACGGAGCTACGATGACGGAGTTATGATGCGATGAACAGGGCTATAAAATAATGCAGACCTAGAGGATTTCGGGGTCAACCCTAGGTTTGACCCGATCCAGATCTGGGGCACGAAAGCCGAGGCGGGCGGCGGCTCGCCGGAGCAGGGCCGAAAGGAGGCCAGAGATGAGGTGGGCCAGCCGGGGCAGCGGAGGGCGGTGCACGGGACGACGGCAGCCGAGCGGCGCGAGGAGGCTCGGGGCGACGGAGATCCGGCGCGGCGGCGCGGCGATCCGGCGTGGGGCCGAGCGGGCGGCGCGAGGAGGTTGGGCGGCGCGTGGGCCTCGGGGGCCGGCTGCGGGCTCGGCGGGACGGGGCGGCGCGCAGTGGCCGGGTGGCACGTGTCGCGCCCTGGTTCGCCAGGCGGCGGCGGCGCTGATGTCCGGCCCGGGACGGACATGTCCGACGGCGCGGAGGGAGGCTTGCTAGGGTTGGACTGTGAAAATTCCGGGGGGAAGCACATATTTATAGGTAGAGGGATCTAGGAGACTCCAAATGGAGTGCGGTTTTCGCCCACACGATCGTGATCCGACGACGGAGAGCATGGAAGTGACTTAGATGGGTTATTGGGCTGTTTTGGAGGGGTGTTGGGCTGCAACCCAAAAGAGGCCTTTGCGGATACCCGGTTAACCGTTGGAGTATCAAACGACCTCCAAATGGCACAAAACTTGACAGGTGGTCTACAGGTGGTGTACTAAGGCCACTTGGCAAGCCTCGGTCCATTCTGAGAATGTTTAACACTCGCACACGAAAAGAGACAAGAGGGGTGCGCCGGTGCATGTGGGAGTGTCGGATTGCAAAATGGACAACGGAGAAAATGCTCGGATGCATGAGACGAACACGTATGCAAATGAGATGCACATGATGACATGATATGAGATGCATGACATGAATAAAAAGCAAAACAAAAGACAAAAACCTAACCACGGAGGGAATATCATAACACATAGCCGAAAATAGCAAGAGTTGGAGTTATAAATATGGAAAGTTACATACGGGGTGTTACACTAGGCAGGTTGAGATCTCCGGATGCACCCCAGTGTTCGAACCTCTCACGGGTTGCTAGATCCCGAAATCCTACATTTGGTGTGCAAGGTAGGGGTGCGTCGGATCCTCTCTTCCATCGTTCGATCCGCCACTGCTCTGACATCTCCATGGCCGACGCGCATAGGGCTTGCGTCAAGCGTCGGGCTGCAGTCGCCGCCCGCGTCGCTCAGAAGGCTCCAGCGGGTTACGGCTGCGCTAGCCACGCTCCTTCTCTGGTGGCCAACACCGCCATGGGCCATGCCGGCCACGAGCAGCAAGCTTCATCGCTGCACCCTTTGGTGCGCCGTGATGGCCGCATCGCTACTCCGTCGTTCACCCCAGCAGCTTCATCATCCCACGTGCGTCGCGGCCAGGTGGACGCGCAGGCCACTCTGCTCACAGCGTGGGAGCTCGTTCGCTACTGTCTCGTGGGTGATCTCTACGAGGACTGCCTCGAGCGCATTGCCGAGCTCATCAGCGTCGCCCACGGGGGCTCCGACGGGCCGGCTCACTTGTTGCCTCAGCACCCCCCGTGGTGTGTGGCTCCACGGCATGACACGCGGCGCCCGACGCCGGCTCGGGACGATGTGAGCTGCCAGGTGGTTCAACGTCCCCAAGGAGAGGCACACATGCTCCCAGCACCCCAGCACCAGGCTCGCAAGCCACCATAGGAGGTGGCGGCGCGCGTGCACCAGGACCACGTTCCACCCCCTCGACGACCTCCGGTGGCCACGGCTGGATGCCGTGCGTTCACTATAGAGCTCTGCAATGTCGTCTTGCTGATCAAGTTCAAGCCTATTTTTGGAGAAAAAAATAGGAGAGGAAGTTTCATCATGTTTTACGATATGAAGCGGCCGCCACTTCCTATTCTTCATCGGGAAGCCAGATCTGGAGCCCGTTTGGGGCTCCGGAGAGGGGGGTCTTTGGTCTTCATCATCATCAACCATCCTCCATCACCAATTTCATTACTCACCGCTGGGAGTGAGTAATTCCTTTGTAGTCTTGTTGGACGGTGGTGGGTTTGATGAGATTCATCATGTAATCGAGTTATTTTTGTTAGGGCTTGATCCCTAATATCCACTATGTTCTGAGATTGACGTTGCTATGACTTTGCTATGCTTAATGCTTGTCACTATGGCCTGAGTGCCATGATTTTAGATCTGAACCGCTTATGTTTTCACCATTATATCTATGTTCGTGATCCGATCTTGCAAGTTATATGCACCTGCTACGTGTTATGATCCGTATACCCCAAGGTGACAATAATTGGGATTCTTTCCGATGATTACTGTAGTTTGAGGAGTTCATGTATTCACTATGTGTTAATTCTTTGTTCCAGTTCTCTATTAAAAGGAGGCCTTAATATCCCTTAATTTCCTTATGGATCCCGCTGCCACGGGAGTGTAGGACAAAAGATGTCATGCAAGTTCTTTTCCACAAGCACGTATGACTATTGACGAAATGCATGCCTACGTTATATTTATGAACCAGAGCTAGTTTTGTATCGCCATAGGTTATGACTGTTATATGATGAATATCATCCAACGAAATCAGCGATCCAATGCCTACGAGCTTTTCACATTTTTGTCAGGACCCCGACTCAATGTCACATCGATCTAGCCTGTAACACCTCATATCACTTTGCGGCCTCACGCTCGGTATTCCCACGGGTGTCGCCTTACCTTTGCCCGGGACCGTCTGCGCCTTTTGGCTCACGTATATGATGATGTCGCTAGCATCCATATGATAAGGAGCCCGGGCTGACATGACTAGTCGTAAACCCAAAGTGGCACAGACTTACAGGACAGGCATCCATGACCCAGCATCGAACGTGTCGGTCATCAGCAAGTGGGTCCGGGCTGTGGCACTGGGCTAGCAGGACTCCGGTAAACCGGGCTGTAGCGGGCTAACAGGGCTCCGGTACTCAATGCGTGACATTTCCCCGAAGGGATAGACACAGGAACGAAGAAGGACACATGCCGACCAGCCTAAGTGTTCCGGAGCAGTAGCAAGCTACCATGGCTCAATGGAAACACTAGGAGACATTTCCCGGTAAGAGAGGCTACTAAAGGTAAACAACTAGATAGTCAGATCCCACACATACCAAGCATTTCAATCATACACACAATATGCTCGATATGTGCAAATACAACAAGGCATCACAACATGACTCTACAACACAAGTACTTTATTTAAAAGGCTCAGAGAGCCATACATAACATACATACAAGTACGGGTCACACGACCCACATTCAAGTCATACAGTCATACAAACCAGCAGCGGAAGTAACTTGTCTGAGTACAGACAACTAGTAAAATAAAAGAGGCTTGGAAAGCCTAGCTATACTACGTGGACCTTCACAAGCTCAGGATTACCACCTGGGCCTTAGCCTACTCGTCGATGTCAACGTCTATGAAGAACCCATCAGAAGGGGTTGCAGCGTCTTCTGTAAAATGTAAATTATAGCAACATAAGTACAAAGGTACCCAGCAAGACTTACGTCAGATCCTACATACATGCACATTATCAAGAAGGGTTGGTGGAGTTATTGCAGCAAGCCAGCTTTGACTCTTGGCTAAGCTATCCTACGAGACTCCAACTTGAAAAGGTTTTGCGTACACGAGTCCACTACTCACCACTTCAATACACCACCGAGGATCCACCTCCGTCTTCCTACGGAGGGCCATCCTCGGCACTCACGCTTATCTTGAAGCTTTTAGTAGTTTCCAGTTTACTTGTCTATGAACTGTATAGGCAACCAAGTAGTCCTTCACCGCGGACGCGGCTATTCGAATAGATTAGGTTAACCCTGCAGGGGTGTACTTCTTCATACACGCTCTCACCACTTACCGCCGTTTACACGACATGTACTCGGCAACCTTCAAGCGGAAGCCCAACGTAGGTGTCGGCCACGACCTACCTAATCACCTAAGTCTCCAATCCAGGTTGATCGCCTATCCAGGTTCCATCCGCAGGGAGTCCGGCCGAGGTTTCCCATACGGCCCCGAACGATGTGTACAGGGTTTCCGAGATACCTAACGGGTATCCGGTACACCGTGCCACGTACCTACCGCATCACAGCCCACCCCTACGGTCAGCGCTGTCCACGGCCTCCAGTAGGCTACAAACACCAGAAACTACTTGCAACTCTTGGACAGAGAACTAGGGTGAATAAGAAGCCGAGAGGGCCCATTGGTTTCCGGCCCAATGCATGGTAGTAGCTGATTCTTAAATCACACATACAGATCTCAGTGCTTAAGGTCGACTTCAATGAAACAACCCACCATGTACTCCTACATGGCCTCTCATCGATACCTTTACCAAATCGTGTTCACCACATCACTCTCAATACCGGCATGATCATTTCACTCTAGCCCATCACCCAGATGAACCAGACCTGACACGACTCTAAGCATAGCAGGCATAGCAAGGTAGGAACAACACATACATATGGCTCAATCAACTCCTACACATGCTAGTGGGTTTCATCTAGTTACTGTGGCAATGACAGGTCATGCAGAGGAAATGGGTTCAACTACCGTAGCACACAGCAGTTTGAAACACGTTGTCTTAATGCAGTAAAAGAGAGCAAGAGCGAGAACATGGGATTGTATCGATATGATCAACTGGTTGGTTGCTTGCCTGATGGATCGATGCACGTATACGGTTCTTCGCTGGGGTAATCACGGTACTCCTCGGAGGCAGAACCTGCCGCAAAGAACACCGATACACAACTATCACCAAACAATGTGCGACAATATGATGCATGCATGAAGCATGGCAATATGAGTGTGTTGGGCTAATGCAACTAAAACCAGATGGGTTTGAATCAATTTGAACCAAAGATTAAAATTTCAAACTCATAAATGGCCCTTTAAAGTGTTTTATCTTGTTCTGCACTAAACCTCAAGTTAGTTTGTTTAAACATGCATGAAACTAGTACAGATGGATAGATTGGATTTTTCTGATCATTTTTCATATATAATTTGTTTGATTTGGAGCTACGATTGAATTTATATGAAATTTTGAAGTTTGGGTTATTTTCTAGAATTTATGAATCATTTTAGATTTATTTTAATTCCAGAAAAGGTTTACTGCATCAGCATGAGGTCATGCTGACCTCAGCAAGTCAACAGACCCGGTCAAGGTCAAACCTGACGCGTGGGTCCAGGGTGTCAGTGGCTAATTAACTAATTTAATTTAGTTTAAACTAATCTGGATAATTAGCAGAAGGGGGCCCCACCTGTCATTGAGTCAACAGAGTCAACCAGGGCCCACCCGTGGTCAAAGTCAACACGGCTGCATCGGCGTTTAGCCGCCGGCGAGCCCGACGCGGCGGCGGAAGTGGTTTTGGCCGTTCCGGCCACCAAATGGGTCGCGGAGGGCATCGGGGTGGAGCTGAGGACGAGCCGCGGCTCTTGGTGGAGTCAGTTGGGGTCGGGGTGGCCCGAGTTGGCGCCGGCGACGACCTAGGCGGCCACCGGAGTTCGGTTGGGGACGAACTCGAGGCTAGGGTGTGCGGTGAGGTGCGGGGAGTGCACGGTTGGACCCAACGCAATGTGGTGAGTGCGTTGGACACCGTGAGGTGACCGGAGGATGGCCGGGAGCACGTCGGCGACGAGATCCACGGCGGTGCGTGCGGGTGATCTTCGTGTGGTGGCTACACGGCTCGGGGGCGAGAGAGGAAGAGTAGGAGGGGTAGCTAGCCTCACAGAGCACCCGTAGAGGCCACCGGCAGGGTCGGGGATGAGCTGATGCAGCGACGGCGTTGAAGGGGATCTCCGGCGACGGCGGACTCGGGCGAGGTCGGTGCGGTGGACTCGGGCCTTGCGAGCACACGGGGCTCGGGTAGCTCGACGAAGTGGACGGCCGCGGAGCTCCTGGACACGACAAGACGACGCACGGGCAGCGGGGAGCGCGGCTACGGCGATGGAGCGGCGGCGGTGGCGTCGGCCATGGCTGGGGAGCGCGAGGGGGAGGAGCTGGAGAGGAGAGGGGACGTCTGGGGGGTTCGGGGGAGAGAGAGGGGTCGATCCACGGCGTTAGCCGGGCGAGTGGAGCGGCGAGGCGGCGAGCAGGTGCTTGGCACCCATGCGGTGCTCGCCGTCGAGCACCTGCCTGCCTGCCTGGCTGGGCAAGCAGCTCGCTGGCGCGGCGCTGGGCTGGGCCGGCAGGTGGGCCGGTTAGCGGGCGCCAGGTAAGTCTTTCTGTTATTTTCCTTTTTCTATTTTTCTGCAACTTTGTTGAATTTTTAAAAATACCTAGGCAACTCCTAAAATCACCAAACTGCTTCTGGTCCATAGTTGGATTATTTCTAACATGAAACATTTCAGTTTAGGAATATTTGAGCATTTGAAATATTTTATATAATTTAAAATGCCCAAATTCAAATACTTATCATTTAATTCAAAGACCCTAAGATGACCTAGAAAATTGTGCAACACTTTTGGCAGAGGTTCTGAACCAAGACAAAAATGATGGACATTTTAGAAGGGCATTTCAGGTTCATTGAAAAAGTTTTTAGTAAACCCTAGTTGGTTTCAGAGGGGGCTGGGGGTTCTGACATCCCCATTTCAAGTTTCTGATGAAAGGATAGACATGATGCAACACTCTAATGCCTGAACTAGCTAGGGTGTGACAACTCACCCCCACTCAAAAGAATCTCGTTCCGAGATTTGGGTTCCTCTGGGAAGAAGGCGGGATACTCGAGTCAAAGACGATCCTCCCTTTCCCAAGTTGCTTCATTCTCAGAATGGTGCGACCATTGAACCTTGAGAAACTTGATATTATGACGTCGAGTGGTACGCTCAGCTTGATCGAGGATACGAACGGGGTACTCTCGATACCTGAGATTATCTTGGAGATCAAGCGTTTCGTAGTCTACTCCACGGATAGGATCCGAGAAGCAACGCCTGAGTTGAGAAACGTGGAAGACATCATGGACTTTGGAGAGATGCGGAGGTAGTTCCAATTGGTAGGCAACTTCTCCTCGTTTTGCGAGAATGCGAAAGGGTCCAATGTAACGAGGAGCCAATTTGCCTTTGATACCGAAACGATGGGTTCCCTTCAGCGGAGTAACCCGAAGGTAAGCCTTCTCGTCAACCTCAAAAGTCATAGCCTTATGTTTTCGGTCATATTGACTCTTTTGACAAGATTGGGCTGTTTTCAACTTTTCACGAACGATGCGAACTTGCTCTTCTGCTTCCTGAATCATATCCGGGCCAAAGAATTGTCTTTCCCCGGTTTCTGACCAGTTAAGAGGCGTTCGACACCTTCGTCCATACAGAACTTCAAAAGGGGCTTTGCCCAAGCTGGATTGATAGCTGTTGTTATAAGCAAATTCGGCAAATGGAAGGCATTTCTCCCACTCCATTCCGAATGAGATAACAGAAGCTCGAAGCATGTCTTCTAGAATCTGGTTGACGCATTCTACTTGACCACTTGATTGAGGGTGGAAAGCGGTACTAAAAGAAAGGCGGGTTCCCATAGCATTTTGGAAACTTTCCCAAAATCGAGAGGTGAAAAGACTTCTTCGATCCGAGTTAATTTCCAAAGGAACACCATGGAGAGACACTATTCGGGAGATGTACAAGTCTACTAACTGACTAGCAGTTATACTCTCACGAACAGGTAAGAAATGGGCCACTTTGGAAAGACGATCGACAACGACGAAGATAGCATTATTCCCTCTTGGTCCTGGGAAAACCGGTAATGAAGTCCATACCAATTTTATCCCATTTCCATTCAGGAATAGCTAGGGGTTGAAGGGTGCCAGCAGGCCGTTGATGCTATGCTTTTACACGACGGCAGACGTTGCAATTAGCAATATACTGAGCAATTTCTCTCTTCATCCTAGTCCACCAGAACCTCTGGCATAGGTCCTGATACATCTTAGTGCTACCGGGATGAATAGTGAGAGGAGATTCATGAGCTTCCTTAAGGATCAATCGCCTCAGGTTTCGCACCTTGGGGACCACTAGCCGATTCCCGAAGTATACGACTCCTTGATCATTGATGGAGAAACAATTCACAACTCCTTTCTTGATGTTTCTCTTGATGCGGGAAATTCACGGATCTACTTTCTATGCTTTGATGATCTGATCCGTAAGGGTAGGTTTCGCCACCAAGGTGGAGAGAAATCCTTGAGGAACAATGTGAAGGTTAAGCTTCCGAAATTCCTCATGGAGAAGCGGTTGACTTTGTTGTAACATCAGGTTGTTACAATAAGATTTACGACTTAGCGCATCAGCCATGACGTTGGCTTTCCCTGGGTGTAAGTTATTCCTAAGTCGAAATCCGTGATCAACTCGACCCAACGTCTTTGCCTGAGATTTAAATCCGGTTGGATGAATATATACTTCAGACTTTGGTGATCAGTGTAGATTTCGCAACGATTACCGAGAAGATAATGTCGCCATGTTTTGAGTGCATGGACTACAGCTGCAAGCTCTAGATCATGAGTGGGGTAGTTTTCCTCATGTGGGTGTAATTGCCGTGAAGCATAAGCAATTATGTGTCGATCTTGCATTAGAATATAGCCTAGTCCTTGTCGCGAGGCGTCGCAGTAGATAACAAAATCCTTGGAAAAATCCGGTGGTACCAGTACAGGAGCAGAGGTTAAACGTCTTTTCAATTCCTGGAAACTGTGCTCACATTGTGGAGTCCATTAGAACTTTTTATCTTTCTTGAGGAGTTCAGTTAGAGGTTTGGCAACTTTGGAGAAATTCTCGACAAAGCGACGGCAATAGCTCGCTAAGCCCAGAAAACTCCGAACTTGCTTGACCGATTCAGATGGAGTCCAATTAAGGACGGCTTGAACTCGCTCAGGGTTAACGGCAATGCCTTTACCAGAAATTACATGTCCAAGATAGGTCACTTATGACAACCAGAATTCACATTTAGAAAATTTGGCATAAAGGCGATGCTCTCGAAGTTTCTTCAACACTAGCCTTAGGTGTTCGGCATGTTCTTCCTCGTTCTTGGAGTAGATGAGTATATCATCGAGGTAAACCACGACGAATTTATCCAAATACTCCATGAAGATTGAGTTCATCAGCCGAGAGAAGGTGGCTGGAGCGTTGGTTAAACCGAAGGACATGACGGTGTACTCATATTGGCCATAACGAGTAACAAAGGCCGTTTTCGGAATGTCCCCGTTTCTGATTTTGATTTGATGGTAGCCCAACCTCAAATCCATTTTACAGAAGGCTGAGGATCCAGCGAGCTGATCATACAGGTCGTTGATCCTGGGGAGCGGATACTTGTTCTTAATTGTGACCAAGTTGACAGGTCGATAATCTACAACCATCCCGTCCGTACCATCCTTCTTCTTGACGAAGAGGACGGGGCAAGCCCAAGGAGATGAACTAGGTCGGATGAAACCCTTTTTCAAGGACTCCTCGAGTTGTTTCTTAAGCTCGGCTAGTTCAAAAGGTGCCATCTTGTAGGGTCTTCTGGAAATCGGGATAGTTCCTGGAATGAGATCTATCACGAATTCGACATCTCTGTCAGGCGGAACACCTGGCAATTCCTCTGGGAAGACATCCGGAAAATCACGGACTACCGGAACGTCCTCAAGGTCTGGCAAAGGGCTGGCGTTAAGAGAATATAACTGTCGCTTGGCTATTCGGGTCAAGACATTGACTATCTTCCCCGAAGGATGGGTGAGTTGAACAGTCCTAGAGAAGCAATCAATTTTGGCATGATGGGCTAACATCCAGTCCATACTCAAGATGATATTAATATCCGAAGATTTGAGGGCTATCAAAGATGCGAGAAAAACAAGTCTGTTGACTCGAATTTCATTTCCATGGCTTACTCTAGAAGTTTGCCATTTGGATCCCGGAGTTTGAATTACCATGGAGGTGGGCATCTCACAGAATGTGGTGTTATGCAGACGAGCATAGCTTTCGGATATAAATGAATGAGATGCTCCTGTATCGAAAAGAACAGATGCCGGGTGGCAATTAACAAGAAGCGTACCGAGAACGACGTTGGGATCTTCTTGAGCCTCTTCCGCAGAAACACAATTAACATGGCCACAAGCAGTGGTGGCCGGCTTGGCGTAGAACACTTTCCCTGTCGGCTTGCCGCGGCCAACAGCTTTTGCAGATTGGTTGGGGTTGGTCTGGGGACACTCGCGCATATAGTGGCCTGATTCCCCACACTTGAAACAAGTCACGGAACTGGTACGTGGAGGGGCATTGTTGTTGGACCACCATAGGGCTTGGCTGGTGCATATTGCTGAGCTGGGCGAGGCGCCTGGAAGGATGGCCTCGGTGTAAACCTGGGCGGCAAAGCAGTGTTAGGCACCCATACGCGGCGCTTCTGAGAACCAGCACCGGATGAGGAACCCAAGTCACGGCCATGCTTGCGTGTTGCTTCATAATCAGTCTGACCAGTCTCAGCACTGATGGCTTTGTTAACAAGCTTCTGAAAAGATGTGCACTCATGCAGACGGAGGTCGCGATGAAGCTCAGGACTAAGCCCCTTATGGAACCTTGCATGCTTCTTGGCATCAGTAGAAACTTCCTCCGTTGCATAACGGGCAAGGTTACCAAACTCCCTGCTGTAAGCGTCAACAGAGAGTCGACCTTGAGTGAAACTACAGAACTCCTCACATTTATGTTCCATGAGACCCTCCGGAATGTGATGTTCACGGAAAGCCTCGCTGAATTCAGCCCAGGTAGTGACATGGTCCGCTGGGCGCATAGCTCCATAATTCTCCCACCACAGACTGGCGGGGCCTTCGAGATGATATGCAGCAAAGGTGACCTTGTCAGCCTCAGGTACTAGCGCAGAATGCAGTTTGTGAGAAATACTGCGAAGCCAGTCATCAGCGTCGAGAGGCTCGACGGAGTGGTGGAACGTGGGTGGATGTAACTTGATGAAATCACTGAGTGACACCAAGTTAGTCCTTGATGGTGTGTTGTGTTCTGTTCAATACGCTGCAACAAGTGGTTGGTCTCCCGCTTGTTTCTCTGAGCCTCTAGCATAACTTCTGCCAGAGAGGGAGGGTGAGGCAGATTTGTATCCCCAACTCTGCTGCCTTCGGCCTGCTCTGGGGGAGCAGGGTTGTTGCGGGTGTTGACCATCCTAGGAAAAACAAGACAATGGTTTAGTCCAACATGACAAGATTCCGACATGGAATGTAGAATGTAATGGACAACTCAGAATGCAAGATGATCATCCGTATGACATGGTAGATACAGAAACTACTTCTTTTATTCCATCGTCATACACACCATACGAGGTTAGTACAAGACCAACAAGTACCACTATGGTGAGAGGAGGATTACATATCATCGGAGGCATCCCAAGCTCCTATACATTATTTTTCCTACACCCCCGGAATTACTGCACGCTAAGTCATATTCCACAAGTCACGCAGGACGGTGGAAATACAACTATTACAATACCTAGTCGAACTACTACTATCTCAGTCATCTCCGTAGTAGTTCTCATAGAAGTCTCCTCCATAGCCTGGAAGTTCAACGTGAGCATCCGGAAACAAACGGTCCTGAGGAGCCTGTGGACCAAAAGGGCTAGGGTGAGGTCTTGGACCAACAAACGGTGGCCTGCGAGGACCACGAGGTGGGGTGATGCCTCCCACATCACGCCAATCCATCATGTCCGGTAGAGCAGACCTAACAGGATACAGATCTCTCATATCCATGCATCCAGCTTGCACAGCCGGTGCAAACCGAGTCAAGGTGGCCCAATGATCGGCGCGGGTGTTGAAAAGCTCCATTCTCAAGGCCCGATTCTCTCGGTCCTTATCCTCGAGCAACTCAGCAGTGGTGCGAGTTAGTGAGTCCTCCTGACTGGGGTCAGCATAGATAGCCCGGCGATAACCGTGCGCTCCAGGAAGTGAAGCTGGCATATACCGAATGTCGGTGTTGCGAAGCAGGCCAGTCTTGACTCGCATGATGGTCATCATAGAATAAGCCGCATCTTGCACAGCCATCTCAATGGTAACACCGATCCCATAGGAACAGTGAAGAGCCTCGGTAGAACCGGGATAAGAGGGAAATATCCGGACGGTGCAAAGATACTGGCTTTGGTTAAAATCTCGAAACTGCTCTTCGACCGTGTATTCGGGATACCAACGGTAACCCGTCTCGATCATCACTCGGACTAACATGGCCGTATGACCGGTCACACCAATGCATCGGGTCAGGCGAACCACTTGATTTTGGTCGCGAGTGGACATCTGAAATCACAATCATAATGCAAAGGCATTAGAATTTCTAGCAAAATTTCGACAGCATAACGGCTGTAAATGCTCAAGAAGGGTTTGAGACATTTATCAAAAAAATTGCATAGACACCAATAATATCATATCAAGGTTCTGGGTTCAACTTATCAGCATAACAAGGTAGTAGAACTGAACTAGGCTTGTAGTCATCAAACCTATAAGGTACTACTGATTCGTAACACGTGAACCTGATAGAGAGAGAAGATCCTAATCCTTAATCCCCGGTAGAAGAATGGACTGACTCAGATCAGAATGCCATGAGGTAAAGAAGTAAAAAGAGCCTTACGTACCATCCCACAATCAATTCCCCTACAAATAACTAAAGCATTTCTAGACTCAACATCGACCAGTTTGGCTTGGAGAACCTACAGGCAGTCCGGCTCTGATACCAACGCTGTCAGGACCCCGACTCAATGTCACATCGACCTAGCCTGTAACACCTCATATCACTTTGCGGCCTCACGCACGGTATTCCCACGGGTGTCGCCTTACCTTTGCCCGGGACCGTTTGCGCCTTTTGGCTCACGTATATGATGATGTCGCTAGCATCCATATGATAAGGAGCCCGGGCTGACATGACTAGTCGTAAACCCAAAGTGGCACAGACTTACAGGGACAGGCATCCATGACCCAGCATCGAACGTGTCGGTCATCAGCAAGTGGGTCCGGGCTGTAGCACTGGGCTAGCAGGACTCCGGTAAACCGGGCTGTAGCGGGCTAACAGGGCTCCGGTACTCAATGCGTGACATTTCCCCGAAGGGACAAACACAGGAACGAAGAAGGACACATGCCGGCCAGCCTAAGTGTTCCGGAGCAGTAGCAAGCTACCATGGCTCAATGGAAACACTAGGAGACATGTCCCGGTAAGAGAGGCTACTAAAGGTAAACAACTAGATAGTCAGATCCCACACATACCAAGCATTTCAATCATACACACAATATGCTCGATATGTGCAAATACAACAAGGCATCACAACATGACTCTACAACACAAGCACTTTATTTAAAAGGCTCAGAGAGCCATACATAACATACATACAAGTATGGGTCACACGACCCACATTCAAGTCATACAGTCATACAAACCAGCAGCGGAAGTAACTTGTCTGAGTACAGACAACAAGTAAAATAAAAGAGGCTTGGAAAGCCTAGCTATACTACGTGGACCTTCACAAGCTCAGGATTACCACCTGGGCCTTAGCCTACTCGTCGATGTCAACGTCTACGAAGAACCCATCAGAAGGGGTTGCAGCGTCTTCTGTAAAATGTAAATTATAGCAACATGAGTACAAACGTACCCAGCAAGACTTACGTCAGATCCTACATACATGCACATTATCAAGAAGGGTTGGTGGAGTTATTGCAGCAAGCCAGCTTTTACTCTTGGCTAAGCTATCCTACGAGAATCCAACTTGAAATGGTTTTGCGTACACGAGTCCACTACTCACCACTTCAATACACCACCGAGGATCCACCTCCGTCTTCCTACGGAGGGCCATCCTCGGCACTCACGCTTATCTTGAAGCTTTTAGTAGTTTCCAGATTACTTGTCTATGAACTGTATAGGCAACCAAGTAGTCCTTCACCGCGGACGCGGCTATTCGAATAGATTAGGTTAACCCTGCAGGGGTGTACTTCTTCATACACGCTCTCACCACTTACCGCCATTTACACGACATGTACTCGGCAACCTTCAAGCGGAAGCCCAACGTGGGTGTCGGCCACGACCTACCTAATCACCTAAGTCTCCAATCCAGGTTTATCGCCTATCCAGGTTCCATCCGCAGGGAGTCCGGCCGAGGTTTCCCATACGGCCCTGAACGATGTGTACAGGGTTTCCGAGATGCCTAACGGGTATCCGGTACACCATGCCACGTACCTACCGCATCACAGCCCACCCCTACGGTCAGCGCTGTCCACGGCCTCCAGTAGGCTACAAACACCAGAAACTACTTGCAACTCCTGGACAGAGAACTAGGGTGAATAAGAAGCCGAGAGGGTCCATTGGTTTCGGGCCCAATGCATGGTATTAGCTGATTTTTAAATCACACATACAGATCTCAGTGCTTAAGGTTGGCTTCAATGAAACAACCCACCATGTACTCCTACATGGCCTCTCATCGATACCTTTACCAAATCGTGTTCACCACATCACTCTCAATACCGGCATGATCATTTCACCCTAGCCCATCACCCAGATGAACCAGACCTGACACGACTCTAAGCATAGCAGGCATAGCAAGGTAGGAATAACACATACATATGGCTCAATCAACTCCTACACATGCTAGTGGGTTTCATCTAGTTACTGTGGCAATGACAGGTCATGCAGAGGAAATGGGTTCAACTACCGTAGCACACAACAGTTTGAAACGTGTTGTCTTAATGCAGTAAAAGAGAGCAAGAGCGAGAACATGGGATTGTATCGATATGATCAACTGGTTGGTTGCTTGCCTGATGGATCGATGCACGGATACGGTTCTTCGCTGGGGTAATCATGGTACTCCTCTGAGGCAGAACCTGCCGCAAAGAACACCGATACACAACTATCACCAAACAATGTGCGACAATATGATGCATGCATGAAGCATGGCAATATGAGTGTGTTGGGCTAATGCAACTAAAACCAGATGGGTTTGAATCAATTTGAACAAAAGATTCAAATTTCAAACTCATAAATGGCCCTTTAAAGTGTTTTATCTTGTTCTGCACTAAACCTCAAGTTAGTTTGTTTAAACATGCATGAAACTAGTACAGATGGATAGATTGGATTTTTCTGATCATTTTTCATATATAATTTGTTTGATTTGGAGCTACGGTTGAATTTATATGATTTTTTGAAGTTTGGGTTATTTTCTGGAATTTATAAATCATTTTAGATTTATTTTAATTCCAGAAAAGGTTTACTGCATCAGCATGAGGTCATTCTGACCTCAGCAAGTCAACAGACCCGGTCCAGGTCAAACTTGACACGTGGGTCCAGGGTGTCAGTGGCTAATTAACTAATTTAATTTAGTTTAAACTAATCTGGATAATTAGCAGAAGGGGGCCCCACCTGTCATTGACTCAACAGAGTCAACCAGGGCCCACCCGTGGTCAAAGTCAACACGGCTGCACCGGCGTTTAGCCGCCGGCGAGCCCAACGCGGCGGCGGAAGTGGTTTTGGCCGTTCCGGCCACCAAATGGGTCGCGGAGGGCATCGGGGTGGAGCTGAGGACGAGCCGCGGCTCTTGGTGGAGTCAGTTGGGGTCGGGGTGGCCGGAGTTGGCGCCGGCGACGACCTAGGAGGCCACCGGAGTTCCGTTGGGGACGAACTCGAGGCTAGGGTGTGCGGTGAGGTGCGGGGAGTGCACGGTTGGACCCAACGCAACGTGGTGAGTGCGTTGGACACCGTGAGGTGGCCGGAGGATGGCCGGGAGCACGTCGGCGACGAGATCCACGGCAGTGCGTGCGGGTGATCTTCGTGCGGTGGCTATACGGCTCGAGGGCGAGAGAGGAAGAGTAGGAGGGGTAGCTAGGCTCACAGAGCACCCATAGAGGCTACCGGCGGGGTCGGGGACGAGCTGATGCGGCGACGGCGTTGAAGGGGATCTCCGGCGACGGCGGACTCGGGCGAGGTCGGTGCGGTGGACTCGTGCCTTGCAAGCACACGGGGCTCGGGTAGCTCGACGAAGTGGACGGCGGCGGTGCTCCTGGACATGACGAGACGACGCACAGGCGGCGGGGAGCGCGGCTACGGCGATGGAGCGGCGGCAGTCGCGTCGGCCATGGCTGGGGAGCGCGAGGGTGAGGAGCTGGAGAGGAGAGGGGGCGTCTGGGGGGTTCAGGGGAGAGAGAGGGGTCGATCCACGGCATTAGCCGGGCGAGTGGAGCGGCGAGGCGGCGAGCAGGTGCGTGGCACCCATGCGGTGCTCGCCGTCGAGCACCTGACTGCCTGCCTGGCCGGGCAAGCAGCTCGCTGGCGCGGCGCTGGGCTGGGCCGGCAGGTGGGCCGGTTAGCGGGCGCCAGGTAAGTCTTTCTGTTATTTTCCTTTTTCTATTTTTCTGCAACTTTGTTGAATTTTTAAAAATACCTAGGCAACTCCTAAAATCACCAAACTGCTTCTGGTCCATAGTTGGATTATTTCCAACATGAAACATTTCAGTTTAGGAATATTTGAGCATTTGAAATATTTTATATAATTTAAAATGCCCAAATTCAAATACTTACCATTTAATTCAAAGACCCTAAGATGACCTAGAAAATTGTGCAACACTTTTGGCAGAGGTTCTGAACCAAGACAAAAATGATGGACATTTTAGAAGGGCATTTCAGGTTCATTGAAAAAGTTTTTAGTAAACCCTAGTTGGTTTCAGAGGGGGCTGGGGGTTCTGACATCCCCATTTCAAGTTTCTGATGAAAGGATAGACATGATGCAACACTCTAATGCCTGAACTAGCTAGGATGTGACAATTTTGTTCTTGCCAAGTTATTATTGGTATTGCTACTGTTACAACTATTACCGTTACCGCTGCAATTGTTACTACTAGTATCAAACTATCATACTACTGTGCTACTGATCACTTTGCTGTAGATACATAATCTCCAAGTGTGGTTGAATTGATAACTCAACTGCTAATACTTACAAATATTCTTTGGCTCCCCTTGGGTCTGATGTCTACTACACAACCTCCTTCTTGTAGACTCGTGTTGGGCCTCCAAATGTAGAGTTTTGTAGGACACTAGCAAATTTCCCTCAAGTGGATGACCTGAGGCTTATCAATCCGTGGGAGGCGTAGGATGAAGATGGTCTCTCTCAAACAACCCTGCAACCAAATAACAAAGAGCCTCTTGTGTCCCCAACACACCCAATACAATGACAAATTGTATAGGTGCATTAGTTCGGTGAAGAGATGGTGATACAAGTGCAATATGGATGGTAGATATAGGTTTTTTTATCTGAAAATATGAAAACAGAAAGATAACGAGTAGTAAAAGTGAGCAAAAACGGTATTGCAATGCTTGGAAACAAGGCCTAGGGTTCATACTTTCACTAGTGTAAGTTCTCTCAACAATGATAACCTAATTAGATCATATAACAATCCCTCAGCATGCGACAAAACTCACTCTAAAGTTCCTATCGCGGAGAACATAAGATGAAATTGCTTGTAGGGTACAAAACCACCTCAAAGTTATTCTTTTCGATCAATCCATTGAGCTATTCCTATAAGTGTCACAAACAGCCCTAGAGTTCATAGTAAAATAACACAACATGACACACATCAATCAACCCTAATGAAACCTAGATACTCCAATGTCACCACAAGTATCTGTGGGTCAATTATACGATATGCATCAAACAACTTCGGATCATAATATTCAATCCAACACAAAGAACCTGAAGAAGTGCCCCAAGATTCCTACCGGAGAAACAAGGACGAAAACGTGCATCAACCCCTATGCATAGATTACCCCAATGTCACCTTGGGAATCCGCGAGTTCAGTGCCAAAACATACATCAAGTGAATCCATATAACACCCCATTGTCACCACGGGTATCCCATGCAAGACATACATCAAGTGTTCCCAAATCTATAATAGTATTCAATCCGATAACAGTGAAACCTCAAAGGTAAAACTCAATTCATCACAAGAAGACAGAGGGAAGAAACACCATATGATCCTACTATAGTAACAAAGCTCGCCGTACATCAAGATCGTGCCTAATCAAGAACACGAGGGAGAGATCAAACACATAGCTACTGGTACATACCCTCCGTCACGAGGGTGAACTACTTCCTCCTCGTCAAGGAGAGCGTCGAGATGATGAAGATGGCAACTGGTGATGGATTCCCCATCCGGCGGGGTGCCGGAACGGGCTCCCGATTAGTTTTTCGTGGCTATAGAGGCTTGCGGCGGCGGAACTCCCGATCTAGGTTTATATCTGGGGGTTTCTATATTTATAGGAATTTTTGGTGTCGAGAACAAGTCAGGGGTTACATGAGGCCACAACAAGACAGGGGGGGCGCACCCCAGGGGGGGCGCCCTCCACCCTTGTGGAGGCCTCGTGGCTCTTCTGGCCCAACTCTTTGCTTCGTGGGCTTCTTCTGGTCAAAAAAATCACCATAAATTTTCAGCTCGTTTGGACTCCGTTTGGTATTCCTTTTGTGTAAAACTCAAAAACAAGGAAAAAAAATGAAACTGACACTAGGCTCTAGGTTAATAGGTTAGTCCCAAAAATAATATAAAATAGCATATAAATGAATATAAAACATTCAACATGGATAATATAATAGCATGGAACAATCAAAAAAATTAGATACGTTGGAGACATATCAAGCATCCCCAAGCTTAATTCCTACTCGTCCTCGAGTAGGTAAATGATAAAAATACTATTTTTGATGTGGAATGTTACCTAACATATTTGTCCATGTAATTTTCTTTGTTGTGCCATGAATGTTCAGATCCATAAGATTCAAAACAAAACTTCAGTATTGACATAAAAACAATAATACTTCAAGCATACTAATAAAGCAATCATGTCTTTTCAAAATAACAAGGCCAAAGAAAGCTATCCCTAGAATATCATATAGTCTGGCTATGCTCCATCTTCATCACACAAAATAATCAAATCATGCTCAACCACGATGAAAAGCCAAGCAATTATTTCATACTTTTGATGTTCTCAAAACCTTTTCCACTTTCACTCAATGCATGAGCGTGAGCCATGGACATAACACTATTGGTGGAATAGAATATGGTGGTTGTGGAGAAGACAAACAGAAGGATATAGTCTCACATTAACTAGGCATATCAACGGGCTATGGAGATACCCATCAATAGATATCAATGTGAGTGAGTAGGGATTGTCATGCAACATGCACTAGAGCTATAAGTTTATGAAGCTCAAAAAGGAACTAAGTGGGTGCGCGTCCAACATGATTGCTAATGAAGACCTAGGGCATTTGAGGAAGGCCATCGTTGGAATATACAAGCCAAGTTCTATAATGAAAAATTCCCACTAGTATATTAAAGTGACAAAACAGGAGACTCTCTATCATGAAGATCGTGGAGCTACTTTGAAGCACAAGTGTGGAAAATGTTAGTAGCATTGCTCCTTCTCTCTTTTTCTCTCATTTTTTGGGCTCTATCTCTTTTTTTGCCTCTTTTTTCATTTTTTTTATTTTTATTTTTCGTCCAGAGTCTCATTCCGACTTGTGGGGGAATCATAGTATCCATCATCCTTTCCTCACTGGGACAATGCTCTAATAATGAAGATCATCACACTTTTATTTACTTACAACTTGAGAATTACAACTTGATACTTAAAACAAAATATGACTCTATATGAATACCTCCGGTGGTGTACGAGGATGTGCAATGAATCAAGAGTGACATGAATGGAAATTATGAACGGTGGCTTTGCCACAAATACTATGCCAACTACATGATCATGCAAAGCAATATGACAATGATGGTATGTGTCATAAAAAACGAAACAGTGGAAAGTTGCATGGCAATGTATCTCGGAATGGCTATGGAAATGCCATAATAGGTAGGTATGGTGGCTGTTTTGAGGAAGGTACATGGTGGGTGCATGGTACCGGCGAAAGTTGCATGGTAATAGAGAGGCTAGCAATGGTGGAAGGGTGAGAGTGCGTACAATCCATGGACTCAACATTAGTCATAAAAAACTCACATACTTATTACAAAAATCTATTAGTTATCGAAACAAAGTACTACGCACATGATACTTGGGGGATAGATTGGTAGTAAAAGACCATCGCTCGTCCACGACCGTCACTCATAAGGAAGGCAATCAATAAATAAATCATGATCCGACTTCATCACATAATGGTTCACCATACATGCATACTACAGGAATCACAAACTTTAACACAAGTATTTCTACAATACACAATTACTCACTAGCATGAATCTAATATCACCATCTTTATATCTCAAAACAATCATAAGGAATCAAACTTCTCATAGTATTTAATGCACTTTATATGAAAGTTTTTATTATATCCCTCTTGGATGCCCATCATATTAGGACTAAGTTCATAACCTAAGAAAATTACCATGCTGTTTAGAGACTCTCAAAATAATGTAAGTGAATCATGAGAGTTCATCAATTTCTTCAAAATAAAACCGCCGCCGTGTTATAAAAAGATATAAGTGAAGCACTAGAGCAAATGACAAACTACTCCAAAAGATATAAGTGAAGATCAATGAGTAGTCGAATAATTATGTAACTATGTGAGGACTCTCTAACATTTAGGAATTTTAGATCTTGGGATATTATTCAAACATAAAGCAAAACAAAATAAAATAAAATGACATTGCAAGCATAGCACATGTCATGTGAAGAAGCAAAAACTTAGGCTCAACCAAAACTGACCGATAGTTGTTGAAGAAGAATGGTGGGATGCCAACCGGGGCATCCCCAAGCTTAGATGCTTCAAACTTCTTAAAATATTAATTAGGGATACCTGGGCCATCCCCAAGCTTGAGCTTTTGTGTCTCCTTAATTCCTCTCATATCATGGTTTCCCTAAATCTTAAAAACTTCATCCACAGAAAACTGAACAAGAACTCATGAGATAAGTTATTATAAATCCATGCAAAACTTTAACATTCTCTACCGTAGAAAGTCACTAAAATTATAATTTGACATTTCATACTAAATGCCTCTGCATATTTAATACCCCATCCTCAAATAGAATCATTAAACAAGCAAACATATGCAAACATAACAGCAATCTGTCTAAACAGAACAGTCTGTAAAGAATGCAAGAGGAATCATACTTTCCCAACTCCAAAAATTCTGAAAAATTACCACACTATAGAAAATTTGTTGTTACTAATTGTGTAAAAATTTCAAGATTTTATAGTGTTCTGACTATTCACCAACATTCAAAACATAACAGCAAACGTTCTGTTTTCAAACAACAACATATAGACTTGCAAAATAAGAATGGTAAAGGCTATACTTGACATTTTTATTGAACGAAAACATAGAAAACATGTCTCTGAATAACAAGAAGCAAATATAAACAAAATAAAACAATGCTCCAAGAAAAATACATATCATGTGGTGAATAAAAATATAGCCTCAAGTAAGGTTACCGATGAACGAAGACGAAAGACGGGATGCCATCTGGGGCATCCCCAAGCTTACTTGCTTGGACCTTCCTTGGATATTACCTTGTGGTGCCTTGGTCATCCCCAAGTTTAGGCTCTTGCCACTCCTTTTTCCATAGTTTATCGAAACTTTACCCAAAACTTGAAAACTTCACAACACAAAACTCAACATAAAATCTTATGAGCTCCATTAGTATAAGAAAATAAATCACCACTTAGGTACTGTTGTGAACTCATTCTAAATTCACATTGGTGTTATATCTACTGTATTCATACTTCTCCATGGTTCATACCCTCCGATACTACTCATAAATTCATCAAAATAAGCAAACGACACATAGAAAACAGAATCTGTTTAAAACAGAACAGTCTGTAGTAATCAGGAAACTTCGTATACTTCTGTAACTCAAAAACTTCTGAAAAATTAGGAAAACGTAGAAAATTTGTAAGTCAATCATGTGTCAAAAATTCAGATCAAAAGAACATTCAAGTGAATTTTTAAAATTCCTGGACTAGGGGAAAAAGTTTATATTTTTGCACAGAATCAAGTCAACTATCATTGATACGTCTCCAACGTATCTATAATTTTTGATTGTTCCATGCTATTATATTACCCCTTTTGGATGTTAAAGGGCTTTATTTTACACATTTATATCATTTTTGGGACTAACCTACTAACCGGAGACCCAGCCCGTATTGCTGTTTTTTTGCCTATTTCAGTATTTCGAAGAAAAGGAATATCAAATGGAGTCCAAACGGAACGAAACCTTCGGGAGCGTGATTTTTGGAACGAACGTGATCCTGAGGACTTGGAGAGCAAGTCCAGAAGCAGCGGAGGCGGCCACGAAAGGGTAGGGAGCCCCCCACCTATAGGGCGCGCCCCCTGTCTCGTGGGCCCCTCGGGCGGCCACCGACGTACTTCTTCCTCCCATATAAGCCTACGTAGCCGAAAACATCCAGAGAGCCAACAAAACACAATTTCCACCATCGTAACCTTCTGTATCCGTGAGATCGCATCTTGGAGCCTTTACCGGTGCTCCACCGGAGGGGGAATCGACCATGGAAGGATTCTACATCAACACCACAGCCCCTCCGATGAGTTGTGAGTAGTTTACCACAGACCTACGGGTCCACGGTTATTAGCTAGATGGCTTCTTCTCTCTTTTTGGATCTCAATACAATGTTCTCCCCCTCTCTTGTGGAGATCTATTCGATGTAAACTCTTTTTGCAGTGTGTTTGTCGAGATCCGATGAATTGTCGGTTTATGGTCAAGTTTATCTTTCAGAAATATTTGAATCTCCTCTGAATTATTTTATGTATGATTGAGTTATCTTTGCAAGTCTCTTCGAATTATCAGTTTGGTTTGGCCTATTAGATTGATCTTTCTTGCCATGGGAGAAGTGCTTAGCTTTGGGTTCAATCTTGCGGTGTCCTTACCCAGTGACAGCAGGGGTTGCAAGGCACGTATTGTATTGTTGCCATCGAGGATAAAAAGATGGGGTTTATATCATATTGCATGAGTTTGTCCCTCTACATCATGTCATCTTGCTTAAGGCGTTACTCTGTTCTTATGAACTTAATACTCTAGATGCAGGCATGAGTCGGTCGATGTGTGGAGTAATAGTAGTTGATGCAGGCAGGAGTCGGTCTACTTGTCACGGACGTGATGCCTATATACATGATCATGCCTAGATAATCTCATAACTATTCGCTTTTCTATCAATTGCTCGACAGGAATTTGTTAACCCACCGTAATACTTATGCTATCTAGAGAGAAGCCTCTAGTGAAACCTATGGCCCCCGGGTCTATCTCTTATCATATTTGCTTCCAATCTACTTTTATTTGCTTCTTTACTTTTTGCATCTATATTATAAAATACCAAAAATATATTTATCTTATCATACTATCTCTATTAGATCTCACTTTCGCAAGTGGCCGTGAAGGGATTGACAACCCCTTTATTGCGTTCATTGCGAGTTCTTTGTTTGTTTGTGTAGGTGTGTGGGACTTTGAGGAGCCTCCTACTGGATTGATATCTTGGTTCTCAAAAATTGAGGGAAATACTTACGCTACTATTGCTGCATCACCCTTTCCTCTTCAAGGAAAACCAACGCAAGCTCAAGACGTAGCAAGAAGGATTTCTGACACCGTTGCCGGGGAGGTCTTCGCTCAAGTCAAGACATACGAAGTACCCATCACTTACTCATCTCCCTCGCATTTACATTATTTTCCATTTGCCTCTCGTTTTCCTCTCCCACACTACACCGTTGTCGTTTTATTCGCCCTCTCTTTCCCAATCTCCTCCTCTCTCTTTCGCTAGCCCTTTTTCTGTTTGCTCGTGTGTTGGATCTTTTACCTTGTCGTCATGGCTAGTCCTCCTATCCTTGTTATCACTCCCGGACATGAAGTTCTTAATTTTAAGAAAAGGGAGGGAGAAAATTTAAAAGATGCTTGGCATAGAATTTGCAATGCTCAAAATAGATCTACTAGGAAGCTTTCTACTTCCGTTCTTCTCTACAATTTTTATGTAGGCATCACTCCTTGGAATAGATGTGTTCTTGATACTATTGCCGGAGGTGATTTCTTGAGTAGCCATACGTTTGATGCTTATAATGCTATGTTAGATTTGTTTGGCCCACCACCTCTTTTGGTTAACGGAACGGTTTTAACTTTAGAACATGTGATGCAACGACTTGATATTATTGAAAATAAAATGGCCACTATTGAGTTGATTGAAAATTTGGATAAAAAGATCCATAATCACATTACCCAATATGGATCTAGGGTTGGAGTTACTTTGAAAAATGTTAAAGAGAAATAACCTATAGTTAATGAAAAAATAGATCTAGATTTTGAAAGAATTGGTAAACTTGAGGATATCATTACCAATTTAGGTTCCGCATTTTCTTCCATGAAAAACACTCCAAAACCCCCTACCAAAACTACCAAGTTTATTTATGTTCCTAAAAATAAGGGGGAATCTTCTAGTAAAGGAGAAGCAGATCTCAAATCCATAAGTGTTCACCCCAATTGCCTCTCTATCGTTAAGGAACCTTTTGCTACAAACGAATTTCTTGAATTTTTGCCTAAAGGTTTAATCATTGCTAAAAAGGGAGAAACCCCTAAAGATAGTGCTCTATTCAGGAATTTAGTGCCAAAGATGGCACTACTTAGATCTATCTTCGCTTTTATGCCTAGCTAGGGGCGTTAAACAATAGCGATAGTTGGGAGGCAACCCAATTTTCTTTGTGTTTTTTGTTTTTGATCCTGTTTAGTAATAAATCTTGCATGTTCCTCCTATTTAGATGTGTTTTTATCTTTTAATTAGTGTTTGTGCCAAGTAGAACCTATAGGATAACCTATGATGATAGTTGACTTGATTCTGCTGAAAAACATAAACTTTGCACGCACGAATTTAGTTTTGTTAAATCACAGAAACGTGATTTTGCGTTTATTATTTTTGCTGCTGATCAATAGACAAATTTTCCAGGACTTCCTATTTTGGTAGGAATTTTAGAGTTCCAGAAGTTTGCGTTAGTTACAGATTGCTACAGACTGTTCTGTTTTTGACAGATTCTGTTGTTCGTGTGTTGTTTGCTTATTTTGATGCATCTATGGCTAGTAAAATAGTTTATAAACCATAGAGAAGTTGGAATACAGTAGGTTAACACCAAAATAAATAAATAATGAGTTCATTACAGTACCTTATGTGGTGGTTTTGTTTTCTTTCACTAACGGAGCTTATAAGATTTCCTGTTGAGTTTTGTGTTGTGAAGTTTTCAAGTTTTGGGTAAAGCTTTTATGGACTATGGAATAAGGAGTGGCAAGAGCCTAAGCTTGGGGATTCCCATGGCACCCCAAGATATTCAAGGATAGCCAAAATCCTATGCTTGGGGATGCCCTGGGAAGGCATCCCCTCTTTCGTCTTCGTTCATTGGTAACTTTACTTGGAGCTATATTTTTATTCACCGCATGATATGTGTTTTGCTTGGAGCGTCATGTATTATATTAGTCTTTGCTTTTTTGTTTACCACAATCATCCTTGCTGTACACACCTTTTGGGATAAGCCTACTTGATTAGGATTTTCTAGAATACTCTATGTGCTTCACTTATATCTTTTGAGCTTGATAGTTTTTGCTCTAGTGCTTCACTTATATTTTTTAGAGCACGGTGATGACTTAATTTTGAAGAAATTGCTAGTCTCTAATGCTTCACTTATATCTTTTTGAGAGTCTTTTAGAACAGCATGGTATTTGCTACGGTTACGAAGTTGGTCCTAGAATGATGAGCATCCAAATTGGGTATAATAAAAAATATCATAGAAAAGTATTGGATGCTACGATCAATATGATGCTTGATAATTGTTTTGAGATATGGAGGTAGTGATATTAAAGTCATGCTAGTTGAGGTGATTATGAAAAGTACTTGTGTTGAGGTTTGTGATTCCGATAGCATGCACGTATTTATTTAGTGAGTGTTTTCCTTATGAGTGGCGGTCGGGGACGAGCGATGGTCTTTTCCTACCAATCTATCCCCCTAGGAGCATGCGCGTAGTGCTTTGGTTTTTGATGACTTCTAGATTTTTGCAACAAGTACATGAGTTCTTTTGACTAATGTTGAGTCCATGGATTATACGCACCTCACCCTTCCACCATTGCTAGCCTCTCTTGTGCCGCTCAACTTTCGCCGGTACCATACACCCACCATATACCTTCCTCAAAACAGCCACCATACCTACCTATCATGGCATTTCCATAGACATTCCGAGATATATTGCCATGCAACTTTCCACCGTTCCGTTCATATGACACGCATTACTTTTGTCATATTGCCCTTTGCATGATCATGTAGTTGACATTGTATTTGTGGCAAGGCCACCTTCATAATTTTCATACATGTCTCTCTTGATTCATTGCATATCCCGGTACACCGCCAGAGGCATTCATATAGAGTCATATCTTGTTCAAGCTTTGAGTTGTAATTCTTGAGTTGTAAATCCATAAAAGTGTGATGATCTTCATTATTAGAGCATTGTCCTAGTGAGGAAAGGATGATGAAGACTATGATTCCCCTAGAAGTCGGGATGAGACTTCGGACTTTACAAAAAGAAAAAAAGAAAAAAAAAGGAAAAAAAAGAGAAAGGCCAAAAAGAAAAAAAAGGCCAAAGAAAAAAAAGACAAAAAAGGAAGAAAAGAAAAAAAATAAAGAAAAAAAATAAAATGAGAGAAAAAGAGAGAAGGGACAATGCTACTATCTCTTTTTTACACTTTTTCTTCAAAGTAGCACCATGATCTTCATGATAGAGAGTCTCATATGTTGTCACTTTCATATTCTAGTGGGAATTTTTCATTATAGAACTTGGCTTGTATATTCCAATGATGGGCTTCCTCAAAATGCCCTAGGTCTTCGTGAGCAAGCGAGTTGGATGCACACCCACTTAGTTTATTTTGTTGAGCTTTCATATATTTATAGCTCTAGTGCATCCGTTGCATGGCAATCCCTACTCACTCACATTGATATCTATTAAAGGGCATCTCCATAGCCCGTTGATACGCCTAGTTGATGTGAGACTATCTTCTCCTTTTTTGTCTTCTCCACAACCACCATTCTACTCCACACATCGTGCTATGTCCATGGCTCACGCTCATGTATTGCGTGAAAGTTGAAAGAGTTTGAGATTATTAAAGTATGAAACAATTGCTTGGCTTGTCATCGGAGTTGTGCATGATTAAATACTTTGTGTGATGAAGGTAGAGCAACAGCCAGACTATATGATTTTGTAGGGATAACTTTCTTTGGCCATGTTATTTTGAGAAGACATGATTACTTTGATTAGTATGCTTGAAGTATCACCATTTTCATGTTAATATGAACTTTTATTTTGTATCATTTGGATCTGAACATTCATGCCACAATAAAGAAAATTACATTGAGAATTATGCTAGGTAGCATTCCACATCAAAAATTTCTTTTTTTATCATTTACCTACTCGAGGACGAGCAGGAATTAAGCTTGGGGATGCTTGATACGTCTCGAACGTATCTATAATTTTTTATTGTTCCATGCTATTATATTACCCCTTTTGGATGTTTATGGGCTTTATTTTACACATTTATATCATTTTTGGGACTAACCTACTAACCGGAGGCCCAGCCCGTATTGCTGTTTTTTTTTGCCTATTTTAGTATTTCGAAGAAAAGGAATATCAAACGGAGTCCAAACGGAATGAAACCTTCAGGAGTGTGATTTTTGGAACGAATGTGATCCAGAGGACATGGAGTGCAAGTCAAGAAGCAGCCGAGACGGCCACGAGAGGGTAGGGCGCGCCCCCTGTCTCGTGGGCCCCTCGGGCGGCCATCGACGTACTTCTTCCTCCTATATAAGACTACGTACCCCGAAAACATCCAGAGAGCCAACAAAACACAATTTCCACCGCCGTAACCTTCTATATCCGCGAGAACCCATCTTGGAGCCTTCCCCGACGCTCCGCCGGAGGGGGAATCGACCATGGAGGGCTTCTACATCAACACCATAGCCCCTTCGATGAGTAGTGAGTAGTTTACCACAGACCTACGGGTCCATAGTTATTAGCTAGATGGCTTCTTCTCTCTTTTTGGATCTCAATACAATGTTCTCCCCCTCTCTTGTGGAGATCTATTCGATGTATACACTTTTTGCGGTGTGTTTGTCGAGATCCGATGAATTGTGGGTTTATGATCAAGTTTATCTATGAGAAATATTTAAATCTCCTTTGAATTCTTTTATGTATGATTGAGTTATCTTTGCAAGTCTCTTCGAATTATCAGTTTGGTTTGGCCTACTAGATTGATCTTTCTTGCCATGGGAGAAGTGCTTAGCTTTGGGTTCAATCTTGCGGTGTCCTTACCCAGTGACAGCAGGGGTTGCAAGCACGTATTGTATTGTTGCCATCGAGGATAAAAAGATGGGGTTTATATCATATTGCATGAGTTTATCCCTCTACATCATGTCATCTTGCTTAAGGCATTACTCTGTTCTTATGAACTTAATACTCTAGATGCAGGCAGGAGTCGGTCGATGTGTGGAGTAATAGTAGTAGATGTAGGCAGGAGTCGGTCTACTTGTCACGGACGTGATGCCTATATACATGATCATGCCTAGATAATCTCATAACTGTTCGCTTTTCTATCAATTGCTCGACAGTAATTTGTTCACCCACCGTAATACTTATGCTATCTTGAGAGAAGCCTCTAGTGAAACCTATGGCCCCCAGGTCTATCTCTTATCATATTTGCTTCCAATCTACTTTTTGCATCTTTACTTTTTGCATCTATATTATAAAATACCAAAGATATATTTATCTTATCATACTATCTCTATTAGATCTCACTTTCGCAAGTGGCCGTCAAGGGATTGACAACCCCTTTATTGCGTTGGTTGCGAGTTCTTTGTTTGTTTGTGTAGGTGCGTGGGACTTTTGAGGAGCCTCCTACTGGATTGATACCTTGGTTCTCAAAAACTGAGGGAAATACTTACGCTACTATTGTTGCATCATCCTTTCCTCTTCAAGGAAAACCAACGCAAGCTCAAGACGTAGCAATCATCCACACTATCCCAAATGTCGGTGTACAAAAGTATGGGTACTTCTGTACCCCTTACTTGTGCACGGGAAGTCGTAGCCACACCTGCGGCAGGGCTTGGCAAGGCAGAGGAAGATAAAACACAAAGACTACCAAGACAGATACTCGAAGAACAAGGAGCAGAAGGCGAGTTGGACCTCCCGCCGCAACACCCTTGCCGGGGGAACCTGCGCAGCACCAGCAAGCCCATCACCCTTAAGGCTGAGAGCTCTGACACCATCGACAACGTCAAGACCAAGATCTGAGAATGCATGCGTGGTAGCATGCAGATCTTCATGAAGATATACAACCTACGGGTTCACGTGGAACCAGAAGATGAAGACCCCAGGCAAGACCCTTCTCGGGGACGACTACGAAGCCCCCCGGCAAGCCTTGCCAGTGACGATCACTGGGCTGCGGCCAGGCCCGCGCCTCGCAAGGGTTTTCCACTTCACCACCACTCTAGTGCGACGACCAGGGTGCCAACTAAGCAGGCGCCTGCGTGGCGGCATGCAAATATTCGTCGACGCCCTACCATCGTGCCAACACAGTAGCTAGTTAGCCAGCATGGCGCTGCATGCCTTGTCATCCTGGATGCATGTCGGAGCAAGGAGGAGCGGCGACGGACGGGATCGCTTCTGTTGTCGTCCCCGATAAAGTAAGAGGGCTCGTAGGCAACGCATTAAATGTGTTTGTCCTACGGTACCAAGCGATAAGCTCGTACACTGTAGCTTGCCACCTCCTGTGTCCCACTGTGGCAACCCCTTTACGTATAAAAGGAGGTCCAAGGCATACAGAGAGAGGAATCGGACTTTTGGACCGTGCATGCACGGCAGCTAGTTCAAAAGCTCAAGAACACATATATCCAAAGAAGCAGGACTAGGGCATTACACATCTTTGTGGCCCGAACCTGGGTAAGATCCCCTTGTGCTGACTGCTAGAACTGCTCTTCGTGCAGCTAACCCCCCGCTGAACATAGAAGGGATCCTTCTGATCCCATAGGTGTTCATTTCCCCGACATCTTTGGCGCGCCAGGTAGGGAGAATTAGTTGTCAGAATCAGGTCTATTAGTTAGTGCAGTAGTTTCTTCATCACCATGGCACCAAAGAAGAAGTCGATCACAGCGGTCGACCCGTCCGTGGCCGCTCCGCCTGTGCCCGCGCAAACGAGTGACGGGAAGGTGCCAGTGGTGGTGGAGATCAAGATCATCCACGCCGCCCTAGTGCGAGAACCTAGGTGAGCGGCTTCGTCTGCAGCCGCGACGGTGACCCGCACAGCAACTAAGAGCTAAGTCATGACAAACCGTGAGTAATTCTTCCTTCTATAAGGTTATCTTCCTCAATGGTTTCCGTCCTTGTATGGAGAACCTGCACGCAAAAGGAACCCTGCCACGATTGGCAACACCCCTATTCTGTTTTGAGTCCGCTCAACAGCTCAGGTGTTGCGCTCTGCTAAGGACGGCGGGGTACCTTGCCATAATCAACAACGCCCCTGTTCTGTTTCGAGTCCGCTCGACAGCCCAGGTGACTGCGCCAAGAACGACAAGGTAACTTGTCGTCGACACCCTCTTCAACCAACTAAGGATCCGTCCTTCTAGCGCCTGCGGCAAGGGGTGCACGTGCCGGCAGGCCTATCCAATTAAGCATAGGGGCAGAACATACAAGGATGAACTAAACAGGAAGATAACATGCAATCAGTTCAAGGAATAACAGAGTTATATTACATCAAAAGTTGCCACAATTCTAACTTAAGATAAATTGTCTTGGGTGCGAACTCGCAGCGGCAACAAGGAACAAAGCAGTTAGTCCTGACTCTGGCCCTCTAGCCTCACGACTCTGCTGACGTAGCTGATGATGGGCTCGATGCGCTCCCTGAGCGCCTGGAGGTCGACGCCCTCCGAGAAGCTGTCAAGCGCCTGAGCGGGGTCAACGCTAGGATTCCAATACGCCACTTTGGTGAGCACCTTGGTCAAGGCGCCCCGGCAAAGCTTCTAGGACTCCTCGGCCAGGTAGGCAGCCCCTATTGGAGTGGAGCAGCTTTAGGGCGTCGAGGACATGCTCAAAGAACAGAGTCAACCTGGCGCTGTCAGTCACGTTCACCTCATGGGAGAACCTGAAGCTCGGCATGTCCATGGCGGACAGCTGTGCGGTGAGCCTCTCTGCGACATCCATGAGGTGGCTAGTCCAAAGTTTCGTGCCCGCCTTGAGCTCGTTGTGGGAAGTGACGGTGGTCTGCAGCAGCAGCTGCTCGTCTGGGAGCTCCCTGGTAAGGGTTAGCTCGCGAGCCTGGGACTCTGAGAGCATCTTCTCCTGGGTGTCCAGCTTTAGCTTTAGATCAGCAATGGAATTGTTGGCCTTAGAAAGAAGATTGGTTTTGTCAGATATGGTGGTCTGCATCTTTGCCAGGTCGTAGAGAGTTTTCTCTCTGTCGTCCTTCAGCATGGAGAGCTCCTTGCCAAACTTCGCCAGGTCCGCCTCCGGTTTCCCCACCTTGCCGGCTAGCTCAACCTTGGTGGCCTCAGCACCGTCGATGGCCTCCTATAGTTTGCTGGCGTGGTTGAGGACCAGAGCATCCAGTGCTTCTTTGAGCTTCTGCATGAGATCTTGGGTCCGCTGCGCGACGAGCTTCTCAATTTCTTCGTCCTTGGCGCGAAGTGTGGCGGCAAGCGTCACTTCATGAGCAACCAAGTCCTGCTCCAGGGCATCGAGCGAGATGCGGTGCTGCGTCTGGTCAGATTTGTCCTTGGCGGCCTTCGCCTTCGCCTCCTCCTGAGCCTTCTCGATGTCGGACTGCTCTAAGAGGAGCTCGCGCTGGCGCTCGTCCAGCTGGTCCTGGGTGGCCCTCAGATCTTGCCGGGCCTCGGCAAATCAGCCCTGCATCTGAGTGGCACGCTCTTGGAAGTCCGCCTCGGCCTTGTCAACGGCCTCCATCCTGGACTCCACCTTCTCCTTGCGAGCCCAATGGAGAGCTTGGAGCTTGTGGAAATTGGCGCTCATGGCCTGAAGGATTTGATCGTCTGTAGAACCACCACTGCTGATGCTCGGTTCGTCAACAAACTGGAGCCCGACGGCGTTGAGGATCTCTTCATCGAAGACCTCCCCTTCAGTTGGTGCTCTGGTACTTGCCGCTCCTGGGATGCTGACAAAAAGATAATCACCAACCTTCAAGTACCTGCTTGGGGTAGAGGCTGAGGAGGAGGAAGGCTGGTCATTGGCCATCTCCTCCCCGGCAGGATCCTTGCCGGCCACCCCGGCAGGCCCTGTGGCGGCCTCCTCGGTGGTAGCCTTGCCGACCTCCTTGGCAGGCTTCTTGGCGGCCTCCCTAGTGGCGGCCTTGCCGGCCTCCTTGGCTGGCTCCTTGGCGGCCTCCCCAGTGGCAACCTTGCTGGCCTTCCCAGTAGGCCCCTTTACGGCCTCTTCAGTGGCGCCCTTGTCGACCTCCTCAACGGATCCCATGGTGGCCTCCTCAGAAGCGATGTTGGCGGCCTCAGCCTCGGCATCCTTGGCGGTTTCCACAATCATGGCGTCGATGTCCGCCTGGTTTACCAGGGGAGCATTTGAGACCAAAAGGGGGAGGTGAGGCAAGGCCAAAAACAAAACAGTTCAAGACAGAGAAAAGAAAAGAAATCAAGGCGGCGATGGCAAGAAGCGGAGGCAAGTAGTTTACCTGCGACAAGTGGGGAGGACACCCCCCCTCCTCGGCAACATCCGTTGTCGGGACGGGGTCACCAGCACCTGTGCCCGCCACCTCCTCCTCCATGCGCATGGGCTCATCAGTGGTTGCCCTTGCCGGGGATGCCCCTCTGGTTGGCGTGGTTGATGGGGGCGGCGTGTCGGGGGTGGCCCCTAGTGGCCCCTCCTGCTGCTACTCTCCTCCTGTAGGCCCGACAAGATCATCAATAAGTATACGCGCTCCAATGCCCGCCACCGAGAAATTGGTAACAAACTACGCTGGGGGCTGGAGTGGGGGCTGCACTCGGGGCTGGACTCCGGGCTGATGAAGATCATCCCCGACGCACGTGGAGTGCTTGCCGGGGGCTTGTCGCCCGTTGAAGCTTTGGCTCGCTTTGCCACCTACCGAGCCAACGTCTCCATGTCCCTGTGAAAGACAAGATCAACTCAAGGCAAGACAATCAAAATGGAAGATCAAAGGATACACGAGGGTGCAAGGTGCTTACTCGTCTCCCTCTTCAGCCCTCCTTTTCCTCCTCGGGCTGAAGGACCCAAGGTCATGGTCGGCCACTGGGATGGTGCCCGCGGGGGAAGGGGATAGGGTCCTTGCGTGCTTGGAAGGAGAAGGCAGCAGTCGTGGCTTTCTTCGTCGCCACGGTCGTGGCCTTCTTTGCCACCGCGACTTCTTTCTCTGCCGCTGCGGCTGTGCGCCTCGTCTGGTGCATGGGTTGCGCCTGGGCCTCTTGCCGTTGTGTGGCCCTGCTGGACTAGATAGGCTCGCTGGAGCCGGTCTGCTGCAGGACGCATTTCTTCTGTGGATGCCTCCTCGGACGGCCCTTTGGCCGCCTCCACAGCAGGGGGAGCCCCGGCACCGGAGCCGCTGGTCTCCCCGGCGGGCCCCGCCCACTCCAGGAACCTCTGCTCCTCCTCGGCTCCTTCGGCCTCTTTGTCCACAGTGTCGAGGCTGCCGGCCTGAGCGGAAAGCTCCGCCTCCTCCGACCTGGCGGTGATGTATGCCACCTCTTCATCAGTGGCGGGGCGGATGAGCAGTCGCTCCTTGCGGATGGTCCTCTCCGACAAATTGTCAAAGAATCCCTACACCAGTTCTGCTTTTGGCTCGGCCCAGGTTAGATCGAGGCCGTGCGCATTGAACGCTAGCATCATGGTGATGATGCTTGTTAGGAGGGAGTTATTGCTCGATGGGACCACCCCCGCCGCAAACCTGAATGGATTTTTGGTGTTGCCGGTCTTGGCGGCCTTGCCAGTCCTCTCTGCTTTGCCGGTCTCGTCGACGCTGAGCTGAAAAATCCTCTGGCAAAGATGCGCATGCTGCATCACCATGAAGATATGATTCAGGCCAGGGCGAAGCCTCATGATATCGGGTGCATTCTTGTAATCCTAAGCCGGCCTCCCCTTATCGTGCAATGGGGCAATGCAGCGACGGATAAAATCAGCCCAGACCATGTCAAGTGTGAGCCCAGCTGCTGCAAGGCAATGAATCATGGTGATGGCAATCATGAGCTTCTTGTCGTCGGCGTCGAGATCACTCCAGTGTGGACCATGGACCGGCGAGCTCTAACAGACCTCGCAGAATGGTCGTGGCTCCTCCTCTACAATCCAGCACCACCGGCCCCGCCATTCGTCCCACCTCTCCTTTTGGGCTCCCTCTGGGTACGCACCTTTGCACAGAGCCCTTGGGATCCAAGCAATGCAGCCAGAGAGGGCATCCCCTGGCTGGATGCGAGGAAGGAAATAATGGCAGAAAAGTGTCGTGTTGGGATGCACCCTGGCAAGGCCCTCACAGAGGTGAGTAAAAAGGGCCATGCACGCCATGGCATTCGGCGTAAAATCCAAGATATGGAAGCCATAGGTGTACATGATGTCATTGAAGAAATCTAAGAAAGACGGGCAAAGGCCGTAGGAGAAGTAGTCGATAAAGAAAGAATAAGTTTTCGGGCCGGGCACGACAAAGGGAGCGGGGACGACTTGCGTGGCGGGATGCCTCGTCTTCTCTCTCCCCCACAGGCACCGGAACTGGTCCCTGAGCATGAGCGCGTCGATCGTCGAAGGGAAGAGGGTGTGCTTCTTCCGCAGCTTCATCAGCTCGTTTTCCGACACCTCTCTCCCCTCGGCGGCCTTGGCCGCACCCTTGCCCTTGCTTGCCTTTGGCGCCATGGCAGTTGAGAAGAGGCAAGGGATCCAAAAGCAATGGAGGTGCGGCGACAGCGAGGAGAAGCAAGAAATTTGTTTTTCGCTCAAAGAAGAAGAAGGGGAACGACGGTTCCAAGATTGGGAGAAGTAGAGAGGGTAAATGAGCAGTGCCCCTGCAGATTTCCCTTTTTATGGGGAAGGCGTGGGCCACCTCTTTACCAATTACTACGGGGTGACACATGCGTGCCACACCCATCCCATGTGTGACCTCCACGTCACCCGGTCAATGCGGGTCGTGGGGAAGCACAACTGACAAAAATATTGCGGCGATCTATCTCTGCCACGCCCGCCCGCGCACTGCTTTGGGCCTGCCCAACTACACCTTGTGCTTATGTGTGGCCTAGGCCCGGGCGCTCCTATCGGTGTACAAAAGTATGGGTACTTCTATACCCCTTACTTGTGCACGGGCAGTCGCAGCCACACCTGCGGCAGGGCTTAGCGAGGAAGAGGAAGATAAAACATAAAGACTACCAGGACAGATACTCGAAGAACAAGGAGCAAAAGGCGAGCTAGACCTCCCCGGCAACACCCTTGCCGGGGCAACCTGCGCAACACCAGTAAGCCCATCACCCTTGAGGCTAAGAACTCTGACACCACCAAAAACGTTAAGACCAAGATCTGAGAACGCCTGTGTGGTAGCTTGCAGATCTTCATGAAGATATACAGCGTATGGGTCCACGTGGAACCAGAAAACGAAGACCCCCAGCAAGACCCTTGTCGGGGATGACTACAAACCCCCCGGCAAGCCTTGTCGGGGATGATCGGTGGGCAAATGCTTGCTAGTATACAACCGTTTGATATTGATGAATTCATCACCGACGGGTTCCCTAGTGTGGTTCGTGTGCAATGTGATATGCTCTCTCTACACAACATCCATTAGCCATTGGGCGACGGGCGGTCATCCAGGTACGCCATAAGGATACGAAGAGGCATCCTATATCAGCAAGGACTAGCTGTTCCACGAATAGCTCATCTAAGAGAACTCTCAACTTAACTGTCTCAGGATGGAGCAGCCATCAGATAGGTGACTGTATGGGAAGTTGTCTTGACGTTAAATTAACTGATGGGATAGGTCAAAGAGGTCAAACTAAAAGACCTATATGATCCATCCCATTAGTTAAACCTCGAGGTCCTTGTTATTTTATTTTATTTTATTTTTTAACACATGTTAAAGAAGGTCTACCACATTACTTTTTGACAACGTGCGATACGTGACATAAGTTGATCCATCCGAGCTGCTTGTGATGGAATAAGTCTTGTGTATTGTGGGCAAAGGCTTGCTGGCATACAATCGTTTGCAATTGATGAATTCATCACCGACGGGTTTCCTAGTGTGGTCTGCGTGCGATGTGATATGCTCTGTTTCCACTACATCTATGCTCTGTGTACAGAAGATGAACATATATATATACTTATAGCAGGACATGATTGCAAAACCAAATTAAACATCCAATTATGTTATATAAAAAATATCATAAATATTGCAAGGTTCAAATTCAAATATTACAAGGTTCAAACTATTCACACACATAAAATTCCTCTTCTTCAAAATCTTTTTCATGCATTATTTCTTCGAAAGGATCAGCCACCGAGAAGTCATATAGCGGCTCGATACAGTGACTTCCGAATAATCTGTCGTATGAAGTTACAAACTGAAATTGAGCTTGTGCAAAGCCTTTTCCATTCAGTTGTAGATGTCCGCGCTCTTTCGTAGTCTATTCACTTCTGCGTAGTAAATATAGGGCAAACCTCATTACCTTGAGCAACCTTGCTTTCTCAACAAAGAACCCAGCGAATTTAATTTCTGGCATGGTGCCTCGGTACTCATTAAAAGTAATTTCTATGAGATGAAGATCAAGGCATTCAAAGTGATTGGTATATTCCCCAACATTTTCTACTTTTGGGCCTGCTAGTATCTGCAAACGAAGACAACATATTAGTGCATAGTTGCAGATTTGAACACTTTGGGCCTATTCGATTTGCAGGATTTCTAAAATACACGAAAATAGTGAAATGCCACCTTCAATCTTTCATGATAAACTTTTATAACGAAAGCATGTCGGGAGAAGGAATAAAACGCGTACAACACTAGCATCTCAAAAAAAATATGTATTGAAATCCTCCAAATTTCCTTTAGAAATCATTCTACACTTGTCATTGTAATCATGGGTAAAAGTATAAAAAATGAGGTCCATTGTGGTTAACAATTAATAGGAAAGCAGCATCACCTTGATGTATAGCTTCTCTGTGCAAAGAAAGCATCTAAGGAATCTAACAACTTCATCCAAATCTGGGCCGGCAGATTGTAGTGCCCAGAGCTTCACTGTGTGTAGAGGCCGGGTCAAACTTGTGGGAATCATTTTCTGTATGACAGGCGAACATATAGATCAACAGTAATTAGATAAAATGTGTTGTCCGATAATATATAAGAAGGAGAAGAAGAAGACTGTTGTACCTGAACGGATAATGATCCAGTAACAAGTTCGTTGAATTCAGCACACAGCTCCACAATGTCAATTTCGGTGCGTGAATGACCCTAATTCTTGCTGGACCTAATTTATCATGTACATACAATTTCTCAAGCAAAGGCACATTCTCAATGACAATATCGTGAAACACCTCAACTGACAGCCTTGGGCGACACCAGCAATGCACATAAATTGCACGAACATTCGTGGAGGTGATGCGGAGGCTACTGAACCCATCCATCACACGAAGATGAAGGTACTCAAGCATTGTACAACCGATGATCAGGCGCTCCAAATCTTCCTTCAAGATGCGGACGACAATGAGCATGAGGTGCTTAAGTTTAGGGAGATGAAGAGCAAGCGCCGCACCGATCCGGGGGAAAATGCACCGCCTGAATGTAGTTCGGCGCAGCGTGGGCGCGAGGCGAAGACGGACGACGGCAACGAGCAAGGACGTCTAGCATGAAGGCTGAGCTCCTCGAGCCGATCCATGGCTGGGGATAGGAACCAGTAGTGCAACCTGGTGATACGGGGCTAACCCGGTGTAGGACGATATTTCACAATTGGAGTGGATTCCCTCGAAGAACACAAAGAACACGGGAAGAACGGGGATAAATCACAAGGAGAAACACTCGAGAACAAGTGCAATCACACATCCACTAGACAATCAAACACACAAGATCCACAAGGTACTTGAATAACAAAAGCAAAGATACAAGGTAAAGTTCATCCCAAATCCAAAGGAGATGGGGTCTTGATGATCTAGATAGATCCTTCCCCGAAGGGGTCTTGATATCCCTCAGGATCTTCTCCTAGGAGGTCTTGGCCTCCAATGGAGTAGTCTCTCTCTCAAGAGGAGAAGGTAGGAGTAAAGCTCACATACAAATGAGCTATCATATTTGCTAACCCTAACTAGAGGAAGGGGATGGAGTATATATAGGCTAGTCCACAAAGGGGTAAGTGAGGAGAGGATATATGGCACTACAAAAAAAAAGACACATCCGTGACATTTTGGGCCGAACAATTTTTTTCTGTCATACTTCTGACACTTCTATGACGATAATTGTGAAAAATCCCGGTATCATCACAGAGCCCTTGGGATCCAAGCAATGCAGCCAGAGAGGGCATCCCCTGGCTGGATGCGAGGAAGGAAATAATGGCGGAAAAGTGTCATGTTGGGATGCACCCTAGCAAGTCCCTCATAGAGGTGAGTAAAAAGGGCCATGCACGCCATGGCATTCGGCGTAAAATCCAAGATATGGAAGCCATAGGTGTGCATGATGTCATTGAAGAAACCTAAGAAAGACGGGCAAAGGCCGTAGGAGAAGTAGTCGATAAAGAAAGGATAAGTTTTCGGGCCGGGCTCGACAAAGGGAGTGGGGACGACCTGCGTGGCGGGATGCCTCGTCGTCTCTCTCCCCCACAGGCACCGGAACTGGTTCCTGAGCATGAGCGCGTCGATCGTCGAAGGGAAGAGGGTGTGCTTCTTCCGCAGCTTCATCAGCTCGTTTTCCGACACCTCTCTCCCCTCGGCGGCCTTGGCCGCACCCTTGCCCTTGCTTGCCTTTGGCGCCATGGCAGTTGAGAAGAGGCAAGGGATCCAAAAGCAATGGAGGTGCGGCGACGGCGAGAAGAAGCAAGAAATCTGTTTTTCGCTCAAAGAAGAAGAAGGGGAACGACAGTTCCAAGATTGGGAGAAGTAGAGATGGTAAATGAGCAGTGCCCCTGCAGATTTCCCTTTTTATGGGGAAGGCGTGGGCCACCTCTTTACCAATTACTGCGGGGTGACACATGCGTGCCACACCCATCCCATGTGTGACCTCCACGTCACCCGGTCAACGCGGGTCGTGGGGAAGCACAACTGACAAAAATATTGCAGCGATCTATCTCTGCCACGCCCGCCCGCGCACTGCTTTGGGCCTGCCCAACTACACCTTGCGCTTATGTGTGGCCTAGGCCCGGGTGCTCCTGTCGGTGTACAAAAGTATGGGTACTTCTATACCCCTTACTTGTGCACGGGCAGTCGCAGCCACACCTGCGGCAGGGCTTAGCGAGGAAGAGGAAGATAAAACATAAAGACTACCAGGACAGATACTCGAAGAACAAGGAGCAAAAGGCGAGCTAGACCTCCCCCGGCAACACCCTTGCCGGGGCAACCTGCGCAACACCAGTAAGCCCATCACCCTTGAGGCTAAGAACTCTGACACCATCAAAAACGTTAAGACCAAGATCTGAGAACGCATGTGTGGTAGCTTGCAGATCTTCATGAAGGTATACAGCCTACGGGTCCACATGGAACCAGAAAACGAAGACCCCCAGCAAGACCCTTGTCGGGGATGACTACAAACCACCCGGCAAGCCTTGTCGGGGATGATCGGTGGGCAAATGCTTGCTAGTATACAACCGTTTGAGATTGATGAATTCATCACCGACGGGTTCCCTAGTGTGGTTCGTGTGCAATGTGATATGCTCTCTCTACACAACATCCATTAGCCATTGGGCGACAGGCGGTCATCCAGGTACGCCATAAGGATACGAAGAGGCATCCTATATCAGCAAGGACTAGCTGTTCCACGAATAGCTCATCTAAGAGAACTCTCAACTTAACTGTCTCAGGCTGGAGTAGCCATCAGATAGGTGACTGTATGGGAAGTTGTCTTGATGTTAAATTAACTGATGGGATAGGTCAAAGAGGTCAAACTAAAAGACCTATATGATCCATCCCATTAGTTAAACCTCGAGGTCCTTGTTATTTTATTTTATTTTATTTTTTAACACATGTTAAAGAAGGTCTACCACATTACTTTTTGACAACGTGCGATACGTGACATACAGTTGATCCATCCGAGCTGCTTGTGATGGAATAAGTCTTGTGTATTGTGGGCAAAGGCTTGCTGGCATACAATCGTTTGCAATTGATGAATTCATCACCCACGGGTTTCCTAGTGTGGTCTGCGTGCGATGTGATATGCTCTGTTTCCACTACATCTATGCTCTGTGTACAAAAGATGAACATATATATATACTTATAGCAGGACATGATTGCAAAACCAAATTAAACATCCAATTATGTTATATAAAAAATATCATAAATATTGCAAGGCTCAAATTCAAATATTACAAGGTTCAACTATTCCCACACATAAAATTCCTCTTCTTCAAAATATTTTTCATGCATTATTTCTTCGAAAGGATCAGCCACCGAGAAGTCATATAGCGGCTCGATACAGTGACTTCCGAATAATCTGTCGTATGAAGTTACAAACTGAAATTGAGCTTGTGCAAAGCCTTTTCCATTCAGTTGTAGATGCCCGCGCTCTTTCGTAGTCTATTCACTTCTGCGTAGTAAATATAGGGCAAACCTCATTACCTTGAGCAACCTTGCTTTCTCAACAAAGAACCCAGCGAATTTAATTTCTGGCATGGTGCCTCGGTACTCATTAAAAGTAATTTCTATGAGATGAAGATCAAGGCATTCAAAGTGATTGGTATATTCCCCAACATTTTCTACTTTTGGGCCTGCTAGTATCTGCAAACGAAGACAACATACTAGTGCATAGTTGCAGATTTGAACACTTTGGGCCTATTTGATTTGCAGGATTTCTAAAATACACGAAAATAGTGAAATGCCACCTTCAATCTTTCATGATAAACTTTTATAACGAAAGCATGTCGGGAGAAGGAATAAAACGCGTATAACACTAGCATCTCAAAAAAATATGTATTGAAATCCTCCAAATTTCCTTTAGAAATCATTCTACACTTGTCATTGTAATCATGGGTAAAAGTAAAAAAATGAGGTCCGTTGTGGTTAACAATTAATAGGAAAGCAGCATCACCTTGATGTATAGCTTCTCTGTGCAAAGAAAGCATCTAAGGAATCTAACAACTTCATCCAAATCGGGGCCGGCAGATTGTAGTGCCCAGAGCTTCACTGTGTGTAGAGGCCGGGTCAAACTTGTGGGAATCATTTTCTGGATGACAGGCGAACATATAGATCAACAGTAATTAGATAAAATGTGTTGTCCGATAATATATAAGAAGGAGAAGAAGAAGACTGTTGTACCTGAACGGATAATGATCCAGTAACAAGTTCGTTGAATTCAGCACACGAATAGCTCCACAATGTCAATTTCGGTGCGTGAATGACCCTAATTCTTGCTGGACCTAATTTATCATGTACATACAATTTCTCAAGCAAAGGCACATTCTCAATGACAATATCGTGAAACACCTCAACTGACAGCCTTGGGCGACACCAGCAATGCACATAAATTGCACGAACATTCGTGGAGGTGATGCGGAGGCTACTGAACCCATCCATCACATGAAGATGAAGGTACTCAAGCATTGTACAACCGACGATCAGGCGCTCCAAATCTTCCTTCAAGATGCGGACGACAATGAGCATGAGGTGCTTAAGTTTAGGGAGATGAAGAGCAAGCGCCGCACCGATCCGGGGGAAAATGCACCGCCTGAATGTAGTGCGGCGCAGCGTGGGCGCGAGGCGAAGACGGACGGCTGCAACGAGCAAGGACGTCTAGCATGAAGGCTGAGCTCCTCGAGCCGATCCATGGCTGGGGATAGGAACCAGTAGTGCAACCTGGTGATACGGGGCTAACCCGGTGTAGGACGATATTTCACAATTGGAGTGGATTCCCTCGAAGAACACAAAGAACACGGGAAGAACGGGGATAAATCACAAGGGGAAACACTCGAGAACAAGTGCAATCACACATCCACTAGACAATCAAACACACAAGATCCACAAGGTACTTGAATAACAAAAGCAAAGATACAAGGTAAAGTTCATCCCAAATCCAAAGGAGATGGGGTCTTGATGATCTAGATAGATCCTTCCCCGAAGGGGTCTTGATATCCCTCGGGATCTTCTCCTAGGAGGTCTTGGCCTCCAATGGAGTAGTCTCTCTCTCAAGAGGAGAAGGTAGGAGCAAAGCTCACATACAAATGAGCTATCATATTTGCTAACCCTAACTAGAGGAAGGGGATGGAGTATATATAGGCTAGTCCACAAAGGGGTAAGTGAGGAGAGGATATATGGCACTACAAAAAAAAAGACACATCCGTGACATTTTGGGCCGAACATTTTTTTTCTGTCATACTTATGACACTTCTATGACGATAATTGTGAAAAATCCCGGTATCATCCCGATATGTGGTGGGCTCCTACTTCTATGATAAAAAATCATGACAGAAAATGGGCATTTCATCCTGGGCGGGCCGCAGACATAGCTACATGACATTCTTTGGGCCATCCATGACGGAAAAAACCGTGGTAGAAGCAAGGGCGAGGAAAATATCGGGGAGTTCCCGGTTACGGTGGGTGGTCGGGGGCCGAGCGATGCACGTTTCTCTCGTACACGTACGCGCGTGTATGCGAGGCATTGGGCTCTAACTGAACCCGAGCGATTGCACTGCAGGCAACACGCTACTGAACTCGAGTGATCCAGCAATTCCTTCGCTACTGCTGTTAACTGAAGGCGATCAATGTTGCCTCTGGATGAATAGTGAGCGTTGCTGGGGGGTTTGGATGAACAGTTCCCCGTGGTGTTGCCGATGGCTGAACAGGACCCCGATCGATCGAGCCGGTTGGGGCTGGATGAACAGGACCCCGTGGAGGGCTGGATGAACAGTATCCCATGGAGGGGTGGTTGAACAGGAGCTCGTGGAGAGGGCTGGTTGAACAGTAGCCGGCGGAGTAGCGCGTGGTGGAGGCTGGATGAACAGGAGCCCTGGATGAACAGTCGCAGGTGGAGGCTGGATGAACAGGAGCCCTGGATGAATAGTCGCAGGCGGAGGCTGGAGGAGGTCGACGGTGGATGACTAGTAGCCCATGGAGGCTGGAGGAGGTCGACGGTGGAGATCAACTGTATCCCTTGGAGTCCCATTTTGCGGTACACCACACCCCTCCCGATGAACAGGACCCCCGTTTCGACCGTAGCGCTCCAACACAAGTCCGTTTCTCCATTTTGCGGTACGCCACACCCCTCCCGATCAACATGACCCCGTTTCGACTGTAGGAGGTCCAACAGAAGTCCGTTTCCTCTATTTTGCGGTACGCCAGACCCCTCGCGATGAACAGGATCCCGTTTCGACCGTGGCCAGTCGAACACAAGGCCGTTTCCTCCCTTATGCGGTACGCTAGGCCTCGTTTCCATCGGTTGTTCCGTGTAAGCCCTCCTGTTGAACACGACGACGCATTTCATTCCGACCCAGCCGGTTGGCTCCCCATGAACACGATGACGATGTTGTTTCTCCGTTCCGACCCAACTATGTACACGAGCCTTGGCCGTATATATGCACGAGTAGGCGTTCAAGACCCCGCCCGTATGTTCTTACGTGGCCGTATTTTCTTTCTTGCACACTGGCCGTTGTACGTACGTGTACATGCTACGTGCGCGCCTCTACTATGACACGTGCGCGCCTCTACATTGACCAGTATGTACGTACACGTTCGCAACCAGAATGACAATGCTACATATGCTTCGACCAGGTGTGTCCCGACTATCAGGCACTTCCTTGCGTGTAAAGATGTAGCTGGTGGGTCCCAGTAGTTAGGGGGCGAATCATTTTTTTTGCCCATAATATGGATGCACTTCCTTGCATGCGAAGATGTAGTTGGTAGGTCCCAGCTATCAGGAGGAACATTTTTTTCGCGAAATACAGTGACCCGTCCAGTGGGTCCCTGCTGTCAGGTGGAGGTATCATTGTTTTCCGCATAATAAGGAGGCACTTCCTTGCTGCGGCTGTGGACCCAGCTGTCAGCCTCTCCATGTACAGTCCACGTCCGATGGAAGTCGTTCCTTGACTACGTTGACCACGCCGCACCGAGATCACCAGGGCGGTGGATGACGGCGAGGCCTAGGAAGGGAACGACGCGGAGCCGGGGAAGACGCGGTAGTGGATGCCCACGCGTTGAGGAGTACGAGGGTTCACTGGTTCGGCTTCAGTGTGAGGCTGCCGTCGCTACAGAATAACAGGTGGTGTGGGTGAGTGGAGGGGTGGCCTGGCCAACGGTGGGAGTAGTAGGGGCCGATGAGGCCTCCGCGGCAGCACAGCCGGCCACCGGAGGTAGGAGCAGGCGACACGACTGGTGCTGCTTTGGGCGGCTAGAGCAAGAAGACCAGAGGTTGAACAAGCACTACGACCGTTGGATGGATATCGTACGGTCAATGGAGATAGAATCATTCATATTGACTAAGTTGACAAAGCCCTTCGTCCCCGTCAACTTAGTAGGCCCACAAGTCAACATCCCACTATGCCGGGTCCCAGCTAGCAGGGGGTATTCATTTTTTGTGTGTAATAAGGAGGCACTTCCTTGCGTGCGAAGATATAGCTTGTGGGTCTGACCTGTCTACGGGGCAACATTTTTTTGTGAAATACAGAGGCCCTTCCGGTGGGTCCCAGATGTCAGCTGGAGGAATCATTGTTTTGCGCGTAATAAGGAGGCATTTCCTTGTGTGCGTCCATGGACCCAGCTGTTAGCCTCTCCATGTACAGTCCATGTCCAATGGAAGTCGTTCCTTGACCATGTTGACTACGCCGTGCCGAGAGCACCAGGGTGGGGGACGATGTCAAGGCCTAGGAAGGGGACGACGCGGAGCCAGGGAAGACGCGAAGCTGGGGAAGACGCGGTAGTTGATGCCCACGCGGAGAGGAGTATGAGGGTTCACTAGTTCGGCTGCGGTGTGAGGCTGCCGTCGCCGCAGGGCCTAGCTAGTGGTGGGAGTAGTAGGCGGCGGTGAGGTCTCAACAGCAGCATAGCCGGCCACTGGAGGCAGGAGAAGGCGGTCTCACCGGCGTTGGTTTGGGCGGCTGGTGCAAGAAGAGCAGCATTGAAGAAGCAGCAGGACAGTTTGATTCAAATCCAACGGTTACTGCTGCTAGAATCGTGTGTCGACTAAGTTGACAAGCTCTGCGTACACGTCAACTTAGTAGGCCCATAGGTCAGCCTCCCAACCGGTGCACCCCAGATGTCAGTGGGAGGAATCATTTTTTCGCGTAATAAGGAGGTAGTTGATTGCGTGGGGCCAGTCCAGCGGAGGGAGTAGGGTGGGTCGGTGACGCCTGCACGGCATCACAGCAGGCCACAAGAGGAGGGAGCAGGTAGTCCCGCCGGCGCTAGTTTAGGCGGCTAGAGCAGGAAGATAAGAGATTGAAGAAGCACGTCGGCCGTTGGATGGACATCAAACAGTCACTACTGCTAGAATCGTGTGTTGACTGACAAAGCCTTGTGTAAACAAGTCAGCCTCGAAATCTGTGGCGTGTACATCCCATTTGATATTATTTTTATAATTTTTACTCATTTTCTAATTCATATGGAATTTATTGCAGCCTGTTTTCCATTTTTAGAATTGCTGCCCATTTTCTGGTCAGTACCAGGGTTAAAAAATTAACTACATATGTGCGAAATTTTGAAAATTCGCAATTTTTTGCTGGGGAACAAAATATTCTTAATCCAAAAATTCGTAGCCATACTAAAACAAATTCAAAAATAAATTAGTACTATGTCATGTTAAATCCAATGAAATACTTCCTCCGTCCAAAATTCTTGTCTTAGATTTGTCTAAATACGAATGTATCAATTCACGTTTATGTATTAGATACATCCATATCTAGACTAATCTAAGACAAGAATTTTGGGACGGAGGGAGTATAAAATATCAGTGAAGAATAAAAGCAAAAAAAGAAACTAATATCCCATTTGTTATAATTTTTTTTGGAATTTTCAACCCCTTTGATATTACTTTTAACAGACACTGACCATACTCTTTGGCCAGGACGGAATGCATCCCTCCTCGTGTTGAAACATTTGTAGCCCAGTAAGTCGGAGAAAACAAATAGGCCTAGCTTGGGTATTCTTCTAAAAGAAATACTAGGCTACCTATTTTCCCAAAGAAAAAACTGCTGCGGTGGTCATGTTGTTAGATGGGCCACAGAGACCGCACAACCCAGTTTATAGCCCGCTCCTCCGAATTACTACGCAAAAAAAAGTTTTGCAATCCTGTCGTTAATTGACTATACGTTGAAAATGATGTGGGTCCGAGATATCAACAGGGTGGATTAGAGTAAAAAATGAGGGGTGCATCTGAGTAGTAAAAGAGGCGCTTGCTTGTGTTGGGGAGTGGACCTGGTGGGTCTGTACTGTCATACTCACAACTACAGTCTTCTCCTGATTCACTATGTTGACAGGGACTGTTTCGAAAAAAACTATGTTGACAGGGCCGGACGGCGGTGCCGTGGCGAGCGCACCGAGGCGGAGGATAAAGTGTTGTCGCCAATGTGCTAGGCTGGGTTGGACATTCTTATTGAAAAATAAAAACGGACCGGAACTATTTACGACGTTGACTATGATTTGCATGGGTCCGCTGGTTGCAGGAAGAAAATGCTGGGAGAAAGAAGACTGGTTGCTATCTTTGCCTAAGAATAATATCGACTCAATGTAACGACACTATCATCGGAAATAATATCCTCCTGTTAAATCATGAATTTAAAGAACTGGTGCATGAGCATTTAACTTTATTTATTTATTTACTTATTTATGTTTAGGGGACCATGAGCATGTACCTGGGCCGGATTCATGTGAGAGCCTCCCTTCCAGTTAATTATGGGCTCCTCTATTGGGCCTTCAACAGTGGGCTGCATGTTATCAACAAGTGGAAAATGTGTTCCGTACGAAAAATAGTATGCTCTACGTACGGTACGGGGCAATAAAGGATCGAACCATGCAACAACTTCCAAAACATTGTGTTTGTCGTTCTAACAACACATTTATTCAACCAACAGGCGAAATATATACTACTAATTGTACACTGAAAATAGCAGCAACAACAAGGGTTGGGGGTGCAACAGAAGCAGGAAGCAGGCCAGAAGAGTAAAGACGGAGCTCTCTCTTCCAAACCAAACATCATCCATCATTACAAAAGGGCTACCAAAAAGAACAAGTGTATGCATCAAATTAAATGAAGATCCTACTACACCAAGTGTACACATCTAACTAACTGGCTCGGTTAGACGTTACTATGTATTAAGCTGTGGAGATTGGCTGAAGGCTTGAACAAGATGGGTGCCTGACGAGGGAAACTCCAGCCAGCAAGTCGAAGTCTGATACTTGCGACCCTCTCTCCTACCTTGGGCTGCAGAGCGTGGTGGCACATATCAGGGTATGGTGCATGCAGAGATGCATGGGACACTATGTACACACAGTTTTGCCTGATGAACGAAACCGTGTTGCCATCATGATCCTTGTCGTTGGTTATCTCCTGGTTAATCGGAGAATTTAGTCTAACAAACAGAGAGTGTGTACCAAGGCTACTTACCAGCCTCCAATGAAAAATTCCTGAAGGCCCAGAGAAGCTGGGATCCTGTTCAAAGACCTTGTAGTGACTGTGATTGTATTCTGCGAAACAACATGTCCGGTACGTGCGAACGATCATCAATCGTTCGCCGTTGTCTCATCGACCCAGGAACCACCTGCAACTGCCATGCCTCTTTTCTTTGAAATGTTCTCGGATTAAAAGGGTAGGGACACCAGGCGGCCTACAACATCATATCAAGTTGGAGTCAAATAAAAAGGGCTCTTAATGTAGTCAATCTTAAGAACAACATGTTATGAGCATGAATATTTTTTCAGTAAATGTTGACAGTAATATAAGCAAGCCATCATGATAACATAGGAAAGTAACAAACGGATGTAACAGCCGTTTATAGCGATGACTAGAGTAGGCCAGCAATACATCCAGCCATAGAAGGGGTCGACAGCGTAAATGAAGCCCTTGTGTTCAATGGCATTAGAGAACCATGGAGGATGTATGATCCTGCGACGGACGTGCATATTTATCCACTTACCGCAGTGACCTATCAAATAGGCGAGATCGCGGTTGAAGAACGCAATTAGCCTGAAGTCTTTATAATTCACAGATCTTGTGGGCACTTGGCAGATTACAACCTTGAGCAAATCAAACTTGGTACCATGTTGGCTACTGTATGATTCCCAGTATTCTGGGTCGCGGTGCCAAAGAAGTGAAGTGTTAATCGAAGGAAGGGGGATCAATCGCCGGGTGTAGACCTCCACGAGCATCCCGCTACCGTGAGCGTCGATGAGGACCATCCAAGACATGTTCATGCTGACCCAGTACATACCGTTAATGTAGTTGAGGGTGACGGGGATCGGATTGCAATCAAGGGGGTTGATGCTTGCCACCCTATGATCGTTATGCTGTGTGACATGCCGTTTCTGAAGATCAGGCGGCATCAGCAAGCAAGGAGCTGGCTTAAAAAGCTCCGGCCTGAGGGCTTTGAGTAAACGGTACAGCCCCGACGAGCACGTGGCGAGCGGCATGGTACTGAGATTGTCCACATGCGAAACAATGAACTTGATTACCTCTGTGGGGAGCGAATTCCAGCCCTTGTTTCGGCGGACGCTACTCGGTTTTGCCATTGTTAGTGCTTGGGTTTTGGATGAGGGAGGGAGGCGCCTTAGCAGGGATGGAAGATTGTACGAGATTATGTGTGGACAAAGATGGAGAAGCGAATATGTGCTGCGGGAAGTGGACAGCCGATGATGACTACAGCACGCCGCTTGACTTACGAGACACATACCAGCAACGTAGGGTCATATCAAAGTCGGACAACTTGCTTGACTTATCATAATACTGGTACTCCCTACAGTACCTACTACTATGCCCTAACTTGCTTGAGTAGAGTAGTAGTGGAGTAGGACTCTGCTCTACTACTAGCACCGGAGGAGTAGTATATTCTAATCTAAAATAGTTACAAACTTCAATGCCTGAGCGTGGAACGACTACGAACCGCCATCGGTGCTAACTCCAATCCCCAGCAAACGTTCGCTGGGAGACATGGTAGTTGTAAATGCTCGCGACGCAGTTATAGTACGTGTGTAAGGGTGGAGGTTTTTTTAAATACTATGGCTTAAAAACATGCCACCGTCGGATGGAAATCTAACGGTTACGTGGGATTCGCCAGGATTGAGCTCATGCCGAAAAATCGCCAGATATCATTACTTAAAAAGGGTTAAAACACCCAGGGCTATAACCTGCACCGGCTGACCACTAACAATGATACTAACATAGTTGTAAAATGGTCAAAGACCGTGTCTACATGGTGTGTGGAATTATATGCAAAAAAATTATCAAGATGCCCGTGCATTGCACGGCACACCATCATCACCAACTCGTTTTTTTCTCCAGTCCTACTCCTATAAAAGACTCAATTGGTGATGATGGAGTAGAGGAGGCGTGTTCAGCCGGGCATGCAGTGGACGACGCATTACTACTTGATTTGTTATAAAAAACAAAGAAGAGTAGTAGAGATAGAGATAAGAGTAGAGATAGAGACTTAGGGAGGAGCACCATCTACTGCTTTGTGTGCTACTCCTGCGCTCCATTCGGCGGCTGCAACGTCCCCTACAGCCACTCCCTCCTGCGCTCCATTCGGCAGGCACTGTTGAAATTTGGGGAGCGCACTCTCGCGACTGCTGGCAGCCACGACTTCACCGACGCCGACTTCTTCCCCGACCTCGGCAACCTCTTCCACAACGACATGGGCGACAACCTCAACGCCAACGATGCTGCTCCTGTTGCACTGTATGTGTTTTTGTCCTTCTTGTTCGAAATCGTGGTAGAATTCATGTTTCTACTCTGTATCCTACTAGATTCTATCTGTTCATCTAGTATGCTAGTCCACATGATTAGTTTAATCTCTGTTATAGCCATCATGATTTATTTTGAGCTTATTCGGATTAAATCTCGTAGTAACTTGATCATATATTTAACTGGCGCAACGTCCCCTACAGCCACTCCCATTTCATGGACGGCCTGGTCGATGCCTCCACGGAGCCCTTCGTCTACTGCTATGAGTGCCCGATGCCGTTTTGGGGCTCGCCAGCGGACATCGTGCATCACCTCACGGATGCGTGCAGCGGTCACTACTGGCCCTTGGCAGAGAACATCAAGTACGAGACGTGCTACCCGTTCACCATGCTGGAGTCACTGGAGGATCACCGCCGCCTGCTAGTATTGGAGGAGGACGGTAGCGGCTTCCTCTTGATCGTGGGCACTAGCGAGGCCCGTGCAGGCCGCCGCCCCGTCTCTGTAGTGTGCATCAGGGGCGACACCGCTGACGCTGACATTGACACAAGGCCGATGTACGGGTGCGTGCTCACTGTTCCTAGCCCTCCGAGTTACGTGGGCGGCGACACCGGCTACATGAAACTGACTTGGACTTTGCCGAGCTGGGACCTTCCCACCGATGGGGACATGGAAGACGCATGGTATTATTTACCCCCAACGCGGTGCACGGGGACTCCAAGGAGGTTCACCTGGACATACGCATTATCAAGTTAAATGTTGATCATTAGTCTTCGCTCAATGTAATCCGCTGTTTAAGCATGTGGAGACTTTCATGCATGATCTTGCTCTATTGGAGTATCACGCATGAATAAAAGTGTATTCGTTTATGGATTAGTCTAGAATCTTCCATGTATGAATTTTTACTACAGTACTAGCGAAAGACTTACTATGAACCATTTCTTACATCTCCTCTGCCCCTTCCAAGTCATCCTGATTTAATACCTCTGTCTAGGTGTATAAGGGCATGGTTAATACTTAATAGTATAGCCAACTGTTGACTATAAGAAAGTGTCATGTCATCTGTAGCCAACATGTATAACAATCGATACTCAAAAACTAATTCTTAAAGATCATTTCTTGCAAAGCACAATAAGTGTTATTTCTTCACAAGTTTTGGATTGAGGTTGAACAGTTGAACGCTTTTGTTTGCAAAAGATACCTTTTTATCTATTTCACCCGGATGTTCGTGAGCCCTAGGATGAAATAATATCCGAAGAAACCTATCGATACCCGTTACACATTAGATGACCCCCACGTCCTTTGTCAAAATAAACAACTCCCCGATCAATGCATTTCACTCTTCCGTGCAACGTACATGCACCTTACTACTATAGATTAGTATGACCAAAAACTGAACTAACATTATATATAGTACGATAAACGCTGATGCATGTCACGTAAAATTATATCATTGAAAACTATGTTCAAATACGAATCCAACGATATAGTTTTTGTTGACATACACTAACATTTTGTCAGTTAAATCTTCAGTCAAATTCAATGGGGGACTAATAAACCACGACCAATGTAGTACAAGTGTAGAGGGCGGCGCTGCACGGGAGTTTCACACCGCTCGTGGCGCAGCAGTAAAGCCGCCATATCACAAAACCCAACCACTGCAAGTAATAAGTGGCCTGGTAAAATAAACGGACAAGCAACCATCACATCCCTTTGCCTTTTCTGCATTTCATCTCTCCGCATTTACTTTCTCTGGTTCATCTCGCACACTCGATCCCTAGCTACTACTCCTAGTATCCCCAGCTACTACTCATAGGGCCGGTTCTTTTGGCGTCTTAAAAAATAAACTGTCTCTTCCCCAGCTTTTCCCATAAGACTAGTCACAGTGGAGAGTAACATTGAGGCGCCTCACTCATTTATTTGGGCTTCTAAACTACTACTAGTACCTCTGTCCTAGTTTATTCGTCACCATTGTAATTTGTGGTAAATTTTGACCAAAGATTTAAATGATAAAATGTTAGTGCATGTGACATGCACAAACATTTCATTAGTTAAATTCATGATCAAAATTTGACACAGATTACAATGGGGACAAATAAACCTGGACGGAGCTAGTTGTAATGGGATTACTACTAATCTAGAAGCCCAAACAAACTGGCCCCTGGTACTCCTACCAGTAGTACTAGTACTCAAGTTGGAATTCCAATTGCATGACACAACTTGTTAGGCAAAAAAATTGATACAGGGTGTAGGAAGCAGTTTGGGAATTTGCATGCCTTTCCGACCAGTGAGATACTCCGTACAAAGTATGACAGAGAAATAACCACAGAGAAGGAAGCTAAAAGTAAACAATCAAACGAGCATTTTTGCATTTGTTTTGCATTGAATCGTTTCACATGCTTGACTAGTGTTGTTTTCTACTTTTACAAAAACCGCATCGTAATGTTAAAACATGCATTTACACGTACATAAGTAATAGTAGTACTCCCTCTGTCTAGGTGTATAAAGTCTTCCCTCCTTCTTGCTCACGGTGCACAACCAAAGATGACTTTTTCACCTGGATGGAGGGAGTAGCACAATCTGCAAGCATATATAGAGAGAGATGTGTATTGCGATAGTATATAGTAAAGTTTATGCTATATGCACCTACTTTCAAAATACGGACGGATACACAAGGTTTCCAAACTTTCCCTCTTACATACTTAATTAAGGACGCTAATAATTCCCAAACGTTCGGGATTTATCATTTGAGCGCTCGCAGGAGTGCTTGTGGCGCGCCACGAGTGCCCTGGTGCACGGCCGTTTCCCAGCGCGCCGACACAATGCCTCTTTCTCAGCCTCGCAACTCGCAAGGTGCTGATTGGCGGCTTGCCGGTGGGCGAGCGCGGTCTCACCGGTGTGGTGATCCGGCGCCAACAGGTACTCCTCCTCGCTGGAAGCGTGCACCTGGTCCACGTACCGCCAAGCGTAGATGAGGCGCTTGGGCCCGATTGCACTCAGGGGTTTGGCACGGGCATCCTCCGCCACCCTCACTGCCCTTGCACGAGCCTTCTGCGAAAGAGCCTATTGCCTGACTCTCTCGGACGCGACATAGACCTGCCAGGCAGCATGCCCCGTGGCGCGCTTCTCTTCCTCGGCCTTCTTCTCTGCCTCTATTTTGGCATGCTTTGCCGGCAGCAAAGCCTCCCACATGGCGACATCCATTTGTTTCCAAAGCTCCTCAAGGCTGGGGGCTCGGCGGGCGGCGCGGCATTATCCTCATAGCGGGAAGCCGACGCATCCTCCGACGTGCGTGCAAGCGAGTTTGGGAACGCTGACGCGTCCACCTCGACGCGTCACGGCGAGGAGTGGAACATCAACGCATCCTCCTCGACTAGTGGCGGCGAGGAATGGAATAGCGACGCGTGACCGTCTGAGAGGTGCAGCGAGGGGTGCCTAGGGCTTGGGAGGGGCGATGTATGGTGGTCGACATGAGAGGGAGGGGGAGGAGATAGCGATGAACGTGAGCATTCTTCCGAATGTCGTGGGAGGCGCAGTATTTATAGCGAGCAATGGCACACCTAGATAAGATATGGACTGAGCTGCACTGACTTGACTGCAGGTCCAGTTGCGTCCTTGACATGTGGGCCAGACACCTGTTGGGCCCATATGTGAGTGACCCAATGCACCTGCAGCTAAGTAACTGAAGCAGCATCCCGGAAGATATGTTGCATGATTAACGTAACAGCTACGTGGGCATATTTGTTGGAGTGAATTACGGGGGAGGGAAGGGGTGGAAATATTGCTGGTCACAACGGATTGGACGAGCGCGGGGGGAGGAGTGTCATGCATGTCGGATTTTTCCACACGGGGTGGAGTGGTGGGACGGCCGGAGGGAGAAGGAGAGTCTGGCAGGCATATTGTTTCCACACATGGAGAGGAAAAGATTTGGAGACGAACGGGCTTCCTGCAGGTATGTGGAACGGTGCATAATAAGTCATCTTGCATGCCGGGCTAGTTATAGTCTCAAGTCATTAAAAACATACACGCCCCACACATGTTCATATTTCAAGGTGCACTAAATTATTGGATGTGATGATTAAGGTTGGCCATAATGGTGGTATCTTAGCTGGTATCATGCACACGGGAATAGCAAACATGCTGATGTGGCAGAGAATAAAAGAAGAGAGGGGTGTTAGAGTAACTAGTGTTCATGCATGCATTGGTAAACACATTTTTTGTGAAGAACGACATCATTAGTTGAGTACTTTTGCAGACTACAAAAACTATTCCATCGCCTCTATCTTGCTAAGAGTAGGTGAAAATTTTGAATCAAGCCCTTTAAACTAGAAGGGAGGTAGTAGTACTCTAATAGCTAACCTTGTTGTGATGACAAGATAGGACATGGCACGCACCTGGACGGAGTAACTAGTCTGCATTGTGCATTTAAGTTTTTGTGAAGTCAATGTACCTCTACTTTGACCAAACTTATAGAAAAATGTATCAACATTCACAATATCAAATCAATATTTTTATACTCATTATAAAACTTAGTTCTTATACTCATTATAATCAGTATTGTAGATATTGATATTTTTAGTATAAATTTGGTCAAACACTTTGCAAACGGTTGATGGAAGTAAAAAGGACCATAGGGAGTATCATGCATGCGGAGTAGGCAAAAAAATGCTCATTTATAGCCGGTCGAAGTCTCTAAGGGCATGACTGTGCGAGGGAGGCGAAGGTCGTGGGAGGCGCGACGGTTGACGGAATTAAGTGAAGTTACTTCCATGCGCCGGCATATCGTGCGAACAGGCAGAAGCTATACTGTCAGGCCTATGATATGAGTCTAGTAGACATGACATCTAGTGGGTCCCGCATAGTTCTCGAGAACTCTTTGGGGGCTTGCAGCCGTTTATCCACCGGGAAAGCTAGCAACTCCACCTCGTTCGCACGCCCTACTCGTCCCCGTCTTCTACTAGTACAGTACCTTACAATAGTTCACTCCCAGTCGTCCCGTCCTTTCACATTACACCAGTTCAACTTCTCCTAACCCTCCTCCAAAATCAATGGCCTCCCAAATCTCCATGGTCACCGCTGAGTACCAGGTTAGAGCCATCACCGGCGATGAGTTCATCACCATCTACACACGTGGATCCGTGGCGGTGAAAGCCTGCCTTGCTCGCTTCCTATGCATGTTCAACAGTTCAACGGATGAGTGGGTCGCTGGGCTAGATGTTGAGTACACCATATTCCTGGAAAGAGAGAAGATTCTAAAGGAGGCAGAGAAGAAGAAGCTTGTCGTGATCCAGGTTTGCGTACATAACGTGTGCTTGGTCTACCACATATGCCATGCTGACGTTGAGTGCCAGGATTTTAAGAACTTCCTCAAAGACAAAAGAGTGACAGGGATGTCCTGGGTCGCATAGGCCTCGTTATAGGCCAGCCCTTCAATCTCCAGAAGGCAAGCCTGGTGTCCTCCTCTCAGCCTTCAATGCTGACCCTGGCAACAGCCATGATTGATCCTTTGTACGCTAAACTGAATAAACGTCACCACGAGTTTCCTCATGCATGGGAGTCGAAGACAATAGATGAATATCACATCCTATACGCAGCAATGGATGCCTACCTTTGTTTAAATATCTACAAGGGTTGGATGAAGAAGCAGAGCCCAGTGTCCGGTTCAAGAAAAGAAGCGTCAGCAAAGAGGAAGAGGAAGAAGGACGAGGACGAAGTCGAGGACATGGACTCAGACTCCGAGTAGGTGGCAGTGTCGTCTCTCATGCTGGTTCTACTGCAGTGTCAAGCAGACTAGTTGCTTAGTTTATTTTCAAGGGTGTGTTGTGCTGAGGCCCCAGCAGAACTATGTTTATGTTCTTTCTTGTTATTTGAACTCTTTAGTACGTACAGTAGTACTAGTACTATGTCTTACTACTGTTCTTCTTGTAGTTGTTACTACTGCTCGTATCTTCGTGTTCCTACTATACTTAATACATTCGTACTAGTAGTATAAATTGGGTCAATGGATTTCTGAAAGAAGTTCGACGGAGCGAAGGAACAACACGACAGAGAAGCTACCCCAGTATCTATATTAGGGTGGCAGGGTGCCCATGATCTATCTTATGAGTGTTGGGTGTGGAATTCAGTTCGCCGGAAAAACTGGATTGTTCCCGGGGTTAAACGGATGGTGGGGGTGGGGGGAGCATGGCCGTGGCAGGCGGTTCAGGGGAGGGACGGGCGGCGGCAGCAGGCGGTTAGGCATGTGGCGGGCTGAGAAGATGAATCATGCATCAATTTTGGAGGTTGAAGAAGCCCTTCTAGCCATCCATGTTGCATCAAACGTCTCACAAGAGTCGACTGACCCAAATTGCTCCTTCAGATTGCAGGATCCACGTGGCATTCAAGGTCTCGAAGGTAGATTCTGTGTCCGCACCCGGTTTGCGGGCTCAACACGCGCGCGACCGGCTTCCACCGCGACAGCCACAATGCGCGCCTCCTCCGTGCGGGTGGAGACGACAATGACACGCTAGTTCCTCCTCGCCGGCGTGCTGGAGCATGCACTCGTCCTCCTCTTCATGCGCTGTGTGCATAGACGCGGCTCGACCAGCTGCTAGCGTGCTTGGTAGCATGGCGGCATCGCAAGGAGGGACTGCAGACGACGTGAGCGGGCGAGCCTACGGCTTCATGGCACAGGGATGGCGGCGACACGGCGGTGATGGGCGAGAAATTGTTGGCCGGAGCAGGTGGGCTCGGGCATGTGCAACGGCTGTGGCGGCATATTGATCAGTGCGCATATGGGAGCTTAGTTTAGTTTTATATATGGTTGGTCAAACTTAAAAGAAAACCATACTAGTACACGTAAACATTAGACTTAGGCAGTGCTTATATTAGTTACCACAACCATGATACAAAATCATGTGCAAGCGCGTGAACTGCGGCCGTGCGGTCGATCGAACGGTGCGGCACCATGTCGCGCTCGAAGGACATCCACCGAACCTTTTTGTGTGTGTGAAAACAATCCCCAAATATTACTCAACTTTTTTTCCTGGAAAAGTTCTTGACGCTACAATATTTCCATATATTTGAATTGTGCTCCAGTTCATGTTTATTTGGATTTGGACGTTTTAGGTGCGCCCTAGTTTTTATAATACTGAATTTGTGTGTGTGACTGAGAGAGAACGTGTGTATGTGTCCATATGTGTGTTGTGGCGGAAGGGCAATGTGGAGACGGTGTGTGTGTGATAGAGACATAGAGAGGTGTGAATGTGCAAATGATCATGCATGAGTGAGACATAGACAGATGCCGATACGTTGTGTATACATGAGAGAACGGTCTTCTATTTTACTTGTGTGTGTGTGTGTGAGAGAGAGAGAGAGAGGAGCATCCGTAACACAACAACCATCTCTCTCGATTCATCCGTCCCTCACACGATCGCATGTAACACATGCATCAACGCGCACATTTTGAAACCCTCACCCGGCCCCTGCCCACCTCAAGGCCCGCACATTGCTCTCCATCTCGCATGCACGATCTCTTCGTGAATACCCTATTTAGCATGTAGCTATCCGTCACATACACACATATTTCTCTCCTTAGGTTTGTTTTCTCTCAATATCTGACATGCACACACACACACAGCACAGACACCCCCTCCCCCGAGCACACAATTCATGCCCATCCAAGGTTATATGGCGACCACTCTCGCTTGTGCTTCTATGCACCCCAGCATGCACAATAACTCAATCTTCAAAGAGGGCATCGAGGAGATCGAAGACGGCGACCACACTATGCTAGAGAATGCGGGGCCATTTGGAAGCAGGATGATGTGACGACGGCTAACTGACTCCTCCCCCTACCCTCTCTCACACAAAATTACCAATACTTCTCTCCCCCGCACAAAATTATCAATCCCTCAACCCACGAGATCCTTCCCCTCTCGTCCATGTTTTTCCAGCTCTCTCATCAAACCTGTTGTCTCTTGTCCTTCGACGTGTACAGAATCCGGATATACACGCATCTCACATATATTACATGTCTCCATCTTTCTGACAGACCTAACTTCTTCCTCTCTCTTTCTCTCTCTATCTCTATCTCTCTCTGTGTCTCGTTAGGTTTGTCTCCTACTCTCTCATCCACATACATACAATCTTTCCCGCCCCATCTGCTCCATCTTCGCAAGCTCTATATGCACGTTTCATTCACACATTGGGATATGTTCAAAATGTTGCTTTTATAATGGCTGATGTAGAGTTATGGTTGGTTTTGTTGCATCCTACAAGGTAATAACTATGAAATGCATTTATATTCTCATTTGACTGGATTATGTGAGTTTGAGCATGTTGTGAAGTACTATAGACATCGTATACATCTTGGAATTTGACAATGATTGTAACTATTGAATTGTATAGACCATTACATTCGAAGTCAGTAGTCCAATATATTTATTTCAAAATTTCAAAAAATAATTAATTCACTACAAACTAAGAAAACAAATGTTTACTCCCTCAATTTTTATTTAAGTCTGCGTATTAGCATTGGTCAAAGTCAAGTTTTGTAAACTCTCAGAAAGTTTATAACAAAAAATATTAACATATACAATAACAAATAAATACCATTAGATTCATTATTGAATGTACTTTCACATCATACATATTTGTTATGGTAAATGTTTATATTTTTCTATAAACTTGGTCAAACTTTAGGAAGTATGACTTTGGTCAAACCTAATATGTAGAGTTTACTAGTACTACTCACTAGTTACTTAGCCGAATCACCCAACAAGCCACACGGGGAGTTCAGTGTCACAAAATTTTGAGGTCGGTGGGAAAATCCCCCGCGACCCTGATTCGAGCAGTGGGAAGTTACCATCATAGCCTTCAGAATAGGCCTACGGATGATGCTTGGTAGGGGGCTGTTTTCGTAACTTTAGGTTCACCCTACCCAGCCAACCCAACCCCGGCACCCAGAGTAGTACACCTGAATACTCCCCATTTTCTATCCCCACCGCAAAATAGACTTCTCCATGGCACTGCAGCCTTCATGCTCCTCCCCTTCAACATCAGTGCACTTGTCCACCGCAGCGCATCTGCCTCATCGACGACCTCGTACTCCGCACTGGAGACGGTCCACTGTCGTCGTCGTACACGGAGCCTCTTCCCCGGCACCGTCTTCTCGGATCTGCTTCCCGGAAGCTGACGCCAAGCGCAGAAGCACCACCGTCGTGGACAATGAACTGTCTCCTGTTGCCGACCATGACTCACAAAGGCTGCTGCGACCATAGTTCTCCTCCTCGATTGGTAATGTGTGTATTGAATCACTTAGCAGTACATGTGCAGTTCCAATTTTGTTCATACCTACCCTTCAAATTTCCTGGTTGCTATTGTTACCGTAAAAATAATTGGTTATAGCCTCCATTGTCCAACAGAATATCAGCTTGTAATTGTGCGTCGCTCCTGTATCACGTTGTGCTTGGGTAGGTTTTTCATCTGCAACCAGTAGTGTGGCAAATGATGGAAAGTTTTTTAGAACTAGCAAGATGCCCATGCGTTGCATGCATCAAGATGCACTTGTATGAGTAGTTTATCTTATGGGAGAAAAGGATGAATGCGGGAAGGCCTTATTTCCAGGGTATCTTTTTGCAAAATTTCCATTGTTTCCTTCCTATCTATCAGATATAAGTCGGACGGCCTATATTGCAGGATGGCAGGCACACCATCATCACCAACTCTGTTTTTTACAAGAGTAGAGAAAAGAAAAGTAGAGAGTATACAAGTAGAGATAAATGTTAAATATAAAATATATATAACAGTAGAGAAGAGAGTAGAGATAGCATAGACGTTGGGAAAGGATCGCGCCCGCACGGGAAAAAGCAGTCGGGCGTGCGCTAGTTTTGGCGCGCGGTGTCCGGCACTATATATAAAATCCAATGCCCTCCCACTGCTCTGTGCCTTGCCACCGCTCTCTCCCTGCTTTGTGACTCGCCACCGCTCTCTCCCCGCTCTTTCTCGCCTCAGCGCCGTCGCATCGCCGGGAAACTTGGGGATACCGCGGCGTCCGCGCGCGCCCCTCCGGCAGCTTCTCCGCCGATATCCGGTTTCGCGGGATGCATCTCGGCCTCGGCAATATCGACACCGCCAACGAGGCCGCCCGCGTGTACGACGCGGCAGCGTGGCGCCTCCAGTGGACTCATAGAAAATTGAACTTCCACAATGTGCCGACGCAGGAGCGGGCGCAGGAGCTCGCGCCTCTGCCGCGGATTATCACCGACGAGGATCGTCGCGACAACCGGAGGCGGGAGCACTGTCTCGGCATTGCCAAGATGGACGAGGAAGCCATGGCACTGTCGCACCAACGCTTCCTGCAGGACATCATCAACGAGCGCGAGTTCTATGCACAAAGGAGGGCAGAGAGGGATAAGAGGAGGGCGGAGCGAGCCGCCTATCACGAGGACAAGCGTAGTCTAAAAGCGGACGCTCAATTCAACATGAGGCTAGGAGCAGTGTCGCCCTGGGGATTCGACGACGAAAGGTATCTTCACGCCTACACTTAGATGTCGGAGGAGGACATCACCGAGGAGGAGTCGGACGATGAGGAGTAGTTGAATTATCTATTTTTTATCTATCTATGTTGAGAACTATCCTCTACTCTCTAGTCTCTACTCTCTATCTCTACTTCTCGATCTCAGCACTGTAAATGTTTTTTTAAAGTGCCACACGTTGCAATTCTATTGGAGATGCTCTAACATGGTAGACGAGTGCTTTAATGTTGCCCACGAGATGCGCGAGTATTCCTAGTAGTATATTTTTCTTGCCATGTTGAGATTTTAAAACCACGAGTGCGAACATGCAGAGGAGCAATGAAGACCAAACACGGGATATTGGGGACACCTTCAAGGAGCATAGCAAGTTAAAGAGGAGATGCACCAAACCTGTAAAACGAGCTTTGGTAAGTAACACACTTTCAATTACTTTCGTTTAGCCTTGTGTTCTTCGACGTGTATATGTTGTAGTTTCTGTTTCTCTTAGCCTCGTGTTCTTCGATGTGTAATAAGAAGAGACTTAATCGTCCTAATGCTTTCGTTTTTAGATTGATGTAGGAAGTGGGTGTTCTCACCTTGAAGTCTGTTTTTATATATTTTTTCCTTTTGAATTCACTTCTTTGAGTTCTGTTTATCTGGCTTCTACTAAATGGATCTGCGTTGCTCTGAGTATTGATCTAAAAAAGAAGTAAATTCATGTTAGGATGCAGTTCCTGCGAGGAGGGAAGTATGGTCAACCTCGAGATCATGTTTCCAAAATGAGGCTGGATTACACACAAGGTGCCAGCTCCCTAATGATGTTGGATTAGACACAAGGTGCAAATTCCCAGATGATGCTGGATTACACACAAGCCAGGTGGAGTCGTCGGCTGTTAGTGTCCTTGTGGCTCTAGTAAAGGCTAAAAGAAAGCATGCAGCATCCCTTGAGAATGCAGCTGAGTTCCTGAAGAAGCAAAAAGAGCAATCAGATGCTCTCTTCACCCAACCCAAAGAAGAGATGGAAGAAGCCAGAAATAAGCTAGCAGAGGCAGAGCAGGCTAGGCGTCTCCTGCTATCTAAAACTGCTATCAATACATAATTTCCTTCATAATAGCTAGGTTCAAATGTTTATCCAGTCAGCGTGCCTGTTGTGATGTCTCTGCAACTACTGATGTGACACAAAATATTCTTTTTTCGGGTCATGTAATAACAGCAATTATTTTCCAAACAATAATAGACAAAGCATTGGACATGGTATAGTTCACGCGCAAGCCCGACATTCCAAGTTCAACTTCCACATCAAACTCACGTTCACAGATATCTGCACATTCATACATAATGTCCACAACCATGATTCACTTCAAAGCCAAAAAAAATGTGAGGAGAGTTATAAATAAAGAAAAACCTCTAGTTCCTGCTACCAGTGCGAGCACAACAAGTCAAGACCATGCGTAATTATTTATATTTTGGTCATTTTTCTGTTCTAAAATGCTGGCCGGCTCACGGAAGGACGTGTTGCCGGCACGCGCGGATTCAATGAAGGCGGGCGGGGCAGTCTTCAGCCGGGCCTGGAGTGAGTGGGGCCCTCTTGGCCGGCGCACCGGTTCAATGCCTGCACTATGAGAGGTCGCGTCCATGTCATAGCAATCACTCCCTACAGTCCTTTTTTGTTTGGGTATAACAAAATCTCGTTTTCCATTCACATTTTACAAGTAAAATTGATGGACAAACTTTGACCCAAAAAACGATGGGGACTAGTAAACCAGAACGGAGGTAGTAGTTTTTTTAATCAAAGAAGGGTTTCCCCCTTCCAATTTTCATTATTGAAAACCAACATCTAAATCTAAACCATATGTATTTGCCCTAGAACTACCAGGTTCAACATCTCGGAACATAAACCCATACAACCATATGCCAAGGAGGTACGTAGTAGTAGTTATGAATTCCATTTTCGCTCCATACCAATCGTTCTAAAAACTACTTAGTATTTATAACGCGCCACTGAAAATCAGAACTCTTAACCCTGCTAAAAATGATATTTTAAATGTGGCTACTCAATATGTGGCAAGTGGCGAGCCACCTCCTCCAAGTCGTTCACCTGTCGTCCCGACCATCAACTCCTATGGATCAAATTATCACACGAGCTGACTATTCCTACAAAGGTGCGCTCCACCACGTACCTGGTACCTGCGAATGTAGCAATCGTACACCTAGGGTTTTAGGGTTTATTTGTTAATGTTGCCTTTACGTAACTCTCATGTGTGCGAGACAGCGAGAGACCGACTGCGTGTGTGCGCCTCTTCTCTTTGTATATGTACTCCACCGTTTGTCTGGTGTCCAAAAAATTATAATAACTACTAGCAATGTGCCAATGCGTTGCCACACGATTAAAGTAGATTAATACATATTCACCGATTTGATAAAAAAAAGTCTAGTTTTGAAATACATATATCACTAAAAATATGTTATCTTTCACTCAAAATATATTCCTTTGGCGGTTTTGATGAGATAAGGGAGGAATGATGTTGGTTTCAAGATTCCAGAAGTGGTATATGTCTAATTTCTACTGTTACTAGCAAAATGCCCGTGCGTTGCACGGAACATCAAGATCTTGTGGGAGAAAAGGATGAACGAGGGAATGCCTTATCTGTAAATGTGGAGAGGAGTGTGGGTAAATTGCCATAGTTTCCTTCCTATCCGTCAGATATAAATCGGACGGCCTATATTGCAGGATGGCAGGCCCACCATCATCACCAACTCTGTTTTTATCCCTACTCTTATAAAAGCATAGTCGGTGATGATTGTGTGCCTGCCATCCTGCAATATGGGCCATCCTATCTATATCTGACGGATAGGAAGGAAATTATGGAAATTTTGCAAAAAGATACCCACACCCCTCTCCACATTTGCAAATAAGGCCTTCCCTCGTTCATCCTTTTCTCCCACAATATAAACTACTCATGCAAATGCATCTTGATGTTCCGTGCAATGCATGGGCATCTTGCTAGTTGTTGCAAAAAGCCCATGTGTGTGTGAGAGAGAGAGAGGGGGAGAGGAGGAGGACGGAGTGCATGTGTGACAAAGACACAAAGACTGTGTGTGCGAGAGGTATCAGCTTAAAATGAGGCGATAGTGTGTGCGTGAACAATCGAGAGGGCGTGCCTCAAGAAGGGAAGAAAAATCTACATGGATACAAGGAGCGGGAGAGAGACATGTATGCGATAGTGGAAGCACGAGTGTGTGGGTGTATAAACCTATCTAGAGGCTAGTCGATAAATGTTTGTGAGAGAAATACGAGTCGGGGTGCGAAAACGATAGTTTTGTGTGTGTGATAGAGAGATGGTAGTCGGGAAGGGGAGTGGAAGCAGGAGTTGTGTGTGTGTGTGTGAGAGAGAGGGGGAGTTTGCCTGATCGGTAAACAAATGAATAATGTCAGTCTGGGATGGAGACGAAAAGGAGACCGCAACAAATGTTGTGTCTACAGGACAGACAGAGAGAGAGAGAGAGAGAGAGAGAGAGAGATAGAGAGAGAGAGAGAGTAATTTAGTGGTATGAGTCATATCTAGAGACATATAGGGTGTGTGAGAGAATCCCATAGAGAAAAAGATAAAGTGAAAGACGAGTGGAGACTGTGGGTGTGGCGGTGAAAAAGAAAGCTTAGGTACATAGTGATACCAGAGAATGGTAGAGACGTGAGAGATAATGAAAACCATGTAATGTATAATGATAGGGAGAGTGTGACACTTGTCAAGGGAGACGTCGAGAGACCATGTTTGCGAGGATAGGAGAAACACAAAGTGAGCGTGCGGGTGAGCTGGAGAAAAGAGAGTGATAGCTACATGAAGGGGCATGCATGCGAGAGATATGGGCGTGGAAGGAGTGAACATAAAACGGATTCAAATATTTGAATTCGAGATGATGATACATGTAATCCATACTCGAACCAAAATTGATCTATCAAACATGCATACTCATATGAATTCACGTGCATCTATGTTATTTAATATGTAGATATTACTGATCCATACATTTTAGTAGAACATAATTTGGTTTAAATTTTTTGAATTCAACCTTATGATTTTGAGATCATTGTATTTGTAAACCATATTATACATTTAAAGGAGCAGAATTCTTTGTTGTGCTTTTGAAAGTATAATATGTATAAAAAAAGATGTATATAGAATTTTATTCCAATCGAAAATGGATCCTGCCCGGAAAAAAAATAAAATACAAACTTGATTCGAATTGAGTTGGCACGGTAAACGTACACTCTCCAAAATTTGATTGAAGCGGGGAAAGTCACAGTAATAGCCCGAAACCAAAATCTGCGAGATGGAAATTACTACTGCATATCCCTGCCAAGCAAAGCCTATCTGCTCGTTTTCTATAGGTTTCGATAGGGGTAGATTTGTAATTTCACTCAAACGTGACATAGCCGCCTCTCACCCGGATTCATACACGGTGGGCGCCAAAACACAGTGTCTCCTCGGCCTAAATCGACTCCCTCCCTGATTCATACACGGTGGGCACCAAAAACAAACTCTCATCGGCAAATATTCGGTGAATGCGAGAATTATCGTCCTATCCCCAACCGACTAATATTGCTGTGATGTAGGAAATTTGAAACGGGGGCTAAGTTTGTAAATTTCCTCGGATTTGCCACAAGCGCGCCCTGAAGACATGGTTCCCCCCTTCCTCTCTACCTCCATTTCCCCATTCGTACTCCGTGGGCACCAAAACACCCTCTCCACCCCAGCCTCCTCCGCCCGCCACCCCATCCACCGTTGTACTCCTCCACCATGCCGGAGCTGATACCCCGACGCCGCTGTCCATTACAAGAGATCGACCTCTCTCATCCACGGCTTCAGACCAGGATCCTTGCATCCCGTCCTCTCGCTTCATCCCTGCCGTCGTCCACCTTGTCGGCACCGCTCCTACGACCGTCTCATCCACCGCGCCCTACCGCCACCGTCTACCCTCCTAGATATGCTTCCATGCCACCGACAGCCATCGCTACTGCAGCACTGTGAAATTCTCAGCAGATGCATACACGGCACTGCACCAGAGGCGGTACTCTTTTGTATCTGCTCAACTTATTTATCGCAGCAAGAAAATAGATCGCCACTGCTTTACTCCGATTTCTTGTCCATCACATACTTGCTAGTTGAAAGCAAACATTGGTTGCGAAGTTGCCTTTGTCCGGTTTGCACCTTCAGATTTGCCATGGCATGCTCAACACTATACTCCCAATGCTTATGGTTTTCCCCTTTTATATTCCACACTAGTTAAATCACAGTAGACTAAATTTCAAAATTGGGTCAGTCGATTTTTCAGAGCTTGCCGGAGTTCTCCGGTACGAAGGAAGGGGCTCTGGTGGGGAAGGTGGTTGTGGGGGGCGGTGGTGGGGCCTCGCCGAACGAGAAAAACTCGATGTGGGTGGGGGCGGGGGTGGGGGTGGGGGTGGCGGAGGAACACAGGCGGTGGGGGCCGGTGGTCCGGCCAGTGGCCCATGCGGTGTTCTATACGGGAACAATCAGAGACGAGGAAGGGTTAGGAGATGTAGGATCTTCATCCAACCGCTTGAAATGGTTGAGCGACAGCAGGGAGTTGCATTCTTAATGCGCTCTCGTTCATCATGTGTGGGCACTACACAACGAAGATTTTATTAGCCAAAATCTGCTTGCTCTTCTTTAGCATGTTCTTCTTCCGTTCTTCTTTAGTAAGTACTCTCTCCGTTCCTAAATATAAGTCTTTGTATAGATTCCACCATGGACTACATATGGAGCAAAATGAGTGAATCTACACTCTAAAATGTATCTGGATACATCCGTATGTGATCCATAGTGGAAATCTCTACAAAGACTTATATTTTGGAACGGGGGGAGTATGATAGTAGTACAGTATGTTCCTTATAGTGAAGATGAGCAGGAGCATTTGCAGTGTAGAGGTCTATAAAGTCAGTTGTGATGGACACTTTGAACTCTTCGGGCCTCTTTGATTCGTAGGATTTTTTAAACATAGGAATAGGATTTGTAGTGGCCTGCCCACTTGAATCCTATAAGAATAGCAAGGAAATGCGGGGAGCTGTGTCGCCTTTGAGAGTTACACCGACATTAACAGTACCGCACCTTCAGTTGAAGAGAGCTGGTATCTGAAGCCTTTCTAGTGGTACCGGCAATACTAGCACATATATTCCAGCAAGTTCCACTTTGATAATTTTACTCTGATGCTTACGGTTTTCTCGTTATATCTACACTATGATCTGTGTAACTGCTTTGTGTCGCACTAGCAGTAGTCCACTCTTGAAGCTAAACACTGCAATGACTTACAAAATTGGAACCAAGGCATTGAGTGCCATTCTGGATGCAATGAAACTCATACGCTCCCACCTGTTGATTCTTGTTCAGAATATGATCCTAATGACTATTCTAACCTCGAGGAGTCAAAGGCAGATGGCATGTCCTGTTCACCCATCAAGGTGCCTATTCTAATTTGGCAAGTTTATATTGATTGAGCGTATCTTGCATATGTTGTCTTGCATTTCTTCTACTTTGTTGCACCGCCATCTGCTTAGTTTACTCATCATATATGTCGAGATGTCATGCCCATCCATTATCAATACATATTCCACCTATCATCATACCATGCTTTTCCACTCAAATGGTGTTCTTGTGCATCCAACATCAAAAAGGAAGAGGGTGATTGTCGAACCTGCAGGAGCACCATCAAAGTCCTTGAAAAACGTGGTGGTGCCGGAGAAATCAGACAGCACCCCACTTATATGGGTTGTACAACCAGTGACACAAAACGTAGGACCAACTCCAGTAGATTATACCCATACTTCACTGGCCACGCCACTAGCCCCACCACACAGGACCTACACTCCAGCAAAAGGTATACCGATTTCAGTTGCCATAGCACCAGCCGTACCACCGAAAAATCCCGCTCCAGCAAAAAGTACAGCAAGTCCCCGGTCGAAGACCTATCCCAACTACAGAGACGGCCAATTCCTGCAGATTGGAACCCCATTCAAGTTATTCCCAGTTTAAAAGACAATGCTTTCAATGTTGTTAGGGACTACGTTCATATAATCCCATCATGGGAAGATTATAGTGAAGAGAAACACCATTTTCACATCTTCCTATCCAACCTACGTGTAAGTGTTGTTATTCATGGTTATTATTTTCTTGTTTTCTGCTGATTGAACACATCAATGATTTACATTACATTTTTGAGTAGGCGAGGGTCAATCTAGATAGTCATGACGAGCAAAGCTTGCTTGTGCTTTTTAAGGAAGCATTGCAGCAGTATCGGTGTTCCCTAAGGAAATGACACTTTGATGGCAAGTGTATAAACGAATTTCCAGTGAAGTCTCCTGTGCTAAATTTAGAAGACATTGAATGGGAAAACCTTGTTATGCACTGGTCTCGTTCCCAAGATGAGGTGCTATCTATGAAATCACATGACCATTTGAACTTCTACTTTTCTGCATGTGCCTTACGGATCTTTTTTGCAGGAAATCTGCTCGAAGATGAATTCCAATTTGAAAAGAATGACAGGGTATCGCAAATATGTTGCCCGCTGCTTTGCTCTTGTTAGTACCTGTTGTCCTGTATCACTATACTTGCATACATACCTGGTTCATTATGTGACAGCAGTATGCATGATAGCTTGGTTATCAATTGTTCGCTCCAAATTATCTGATCTGTATGAATGGTTACATTAGTGTAGAATATATCCAATCCCAATGAAATTTTTTAGCTCTGCATTGTTCTTTTAAGTACTTGATGTCCTTTATCAGTGTACTTATATTGTCAGGTAGTTGTTCATGTACCATCACTCTACAGCTTATTTTCCTTTGCCCTCCATTTTCTACACATCAGATCTATATTTACTCTTACCATAAGGTTGGATAACACCGATGGTACTGAAGAAGTTTAGCTATGCATTGCTCTTGGCTGTACCTTTTGCCTGTATCGCTGTACTTACATTTATAGCTACTTGGTTATGTAGCATCACTCTTCATCTTATCTTAAATATTCTCCATTTTTTCTTATATTATCACATCTATATTTACTCTTAACAAAATGTAGAATAAAGGCAATGCTTATGAAGAAGATTTTGTGGTCAACTTCTTGAATTGCCTTCGGCATGGACAAGGGCTTTATATAGCCTGTCTTCACCAATAATGTAAGTTTGTCCTTCTCAAGCCTTCAAACTTTGTTGTGTATATTTGGTTAGGCATGACTGCAATAGCTGCTTATTTTTGGTATTTGCATCAAATTGCATGTTTAAAGTTTATTATGTAGTTCATAATCAAAAGTTTCTCCTTCTCAATTTAAGTTTTCAGTTGTACAACCAAGTTCCTTCTTCATACCATGAAAATTAAACTATACAGAGCAAGTGATCTTCTTTTGCACTGCATGTATGCTTCTGTTCTTGATCCGTAATCTAGTGGTGTGGTGAACCTACCCACTACAACACAATGTCATATTCTGCAATGTCTTAACTATGAACAATGTCCTATCATTCTACTATTATTTAAACCACCTCTTTATTTGCCAATCTAAAATGGGAATAATTGACAGCACACTAACCATAGATACTTATGAGTTCTTGATCTGTAATCCAGTGGTGTTGTGAAGCTACCAACTCCTTCACAATGTCATTTCTTGCCATGTCTTGACCTGAACAATACCATATTGTGTTAATGCAATTTTAAACCGTGTCACTTTATTCGTCAGTAAGAAATGTGATGAATTGTCAGCACTGATACTATTATGTGCAAAACCTGTAATCTGTCTGCTTTTTTATCTTTCAGAGTGAGGAGGATATAAGTGTTAAACAAGCGCAGTCTCATCAGCTTGCTCAGCTGCTTGCGCTGCAGCTCCCGAGCAGGGCTAATCTTTCTTGAACTCTATTGAAGTGTTGTTGCTTTTGTATATTATTTTGTCGGCTTGTTTATTTGCACTAGTGGCGATCTTTGACGCCCAGTGTATGTAATATGCTGTCTGCTTGTGCTTTATTATCATAGTGGCGAACTTTGATGCCCAGTGGATGTAATATGCCGTAATTTCTTTATTGTATAGTCTAGATTTTTTCTGTAGTTATTTTATTGTATATATATCCTGTCTTCGCAGTAAACCGGCCAAACCATAAAATTACGGTACATAATCAAGCCATCATGCAATCACGATGTATGATCCGCATCATGGGCCCCATCATATTGGTCCGTTAAAAGTCCTAATTGTAAACTAGCCCACTAGTAGATTCGGGCCTTTAACAGGCCGAGTAAATCGCAGGCCCTCTTTTCGCAAGAAAACTCAATGGGCTTTTAGGAGGCTAAAAAGTAGGTTGGGCCTGAAATGTGCCGAACAGCTCATGGGTCGGCAGCAGCCCGAAATGCACCCCGGCCCATGATTGTGCCAATCAAATCACGGGCTTTTAACAGGCCAAAATTGTCTCGGTCGTTGTTTGGCCAAATCAGATTATCGGTTGCGAGCAAGCCGGATGCAAACTGGGCCGTAGTTAGGCCCAACTATATGACGGGCTTTTAACAGGCGGAAATTAATTTAGGGCTGAAATGTTGAACGGGCCTTTAACAAGCCAAAACTAATATTAGGCCGAATTACTAAATGGGCCTTTAGCAAGTGGGCCCAAAAGCATAACATCGAGTTGACAGGCCGAATCTGATATGGGCCATAATTGAGCCCAAAGCCTCTTAAAGGGCCGGACCTGATCTGGGCCTTAATTTGGCCCAGAACATGGTAGGCTTTTAATGGGCCGGATCTCATATGGGCCATTATTAGGCTCGGAACGTGGTAGGACATTAATGGACTGGATCAAATATGGGGCGGCATTTGGCCCAAAACATGGCAGCCAGTTAATGGGCCGGCCTACTAGGGTCCTTCAGCTGGGCCGACCCATTACGGTCGGCAAAATCTCGTGGGCCTTTACCTGGGCCGGCCCATCATGGCCCGCAAAAATCTTGTGGTCCTTTACCTGGGCCGGTCCATTATGGCCCACAAAAATCTTGTGGTCCTTTACCTGGGCCGGCCCATTTTGGCCCGCAAAATCTTGTGGGCCTTTAGCTAGGTTGGCCCATTATAGCCTGCAAAATCTTATGGGCCTTTAGCTGGGCCAGCCCATTATGGTCCGCAAAATCTCATTGGCCTTTAGCTGGGCCGGCCCATTATGGTCTGCAAAATCTTATGGGCCTTTAGTTGGGCCGGCTCATTTAAGCTTTATGAGCCACTTTTGGGCCGGTCCACGTGTCAACATATCATAGGCGCATCTCGCTCATTGGATGAGTGACACCTGTGCCAATGCGGAGTTGACACGTGTTTCCTCTAGCCAATGATGATTTTACACATGGACAATCCCCATTTGTCTGGGCTGTTAGCGGGTTATCGGATCCAAAACCGGACCCTGATAGCTTAACGTTGTTTCATTACGGTGGATGCCACGTGTCGGTAACCCTTGACGAAAGCACTTTTGTGACACGTGATTTATCGTCATGGAAGTGGACACTTCTGTGATGATAATTTTGGCGATGTCATGGAACACTTCTACGACAACACAGGTATGACTATCTTGATTATGTCATAAAATCGTCATGGATGTACATGCATGACAGAAAACGTGACCTGCTGTGACAAACACGTATCATCACGGAAGTGTATTTTTTTGTAGTGTGGGCCTCTGGCCCGTTGCTGCATGCAGGCAGGTGCCGGATATCTGGGCTGAGGGCCAGATGTCCGAGGTATGGGCCAGATGTCCGGCCTAGAATAGACCATTCCAGTCTTCTCTGGATAGTCGTCGCCTGATTTCCAGGGGTGGCCACCGGATGTCCCGGCATTGCTGAGGTGCCGGATGTCCGTCCGCTGAAGCTCTTGGCCGTCTATTGGTGTAGCTCCTGGTCGGTTACCCAGGCACCAGATGTCCAGCCTCTGGCCTAGATGTCCTGCCGTTGTAGCTTTTGCAGTTCCGTCTTCTTCCGTCGTCACTTCCAGGCTTCCCTCACGGATGGTGTAGTTGTTCCTTGGCACTTTCACTCCTCCTCAACATCCATGAAGCTCCGACAATACCTATGCATGCACACGGGAGAAGTGTCAAGAAGTATACCATCCTCGAAGGGGTCAAGTGAGCACATGTAAAGGAGATGATTCACCTTTGTGTATGTGAAGTAGATGTCGCACGTGCCACTCGCCGAACGGACTCTTGACATGGTGATGTCCATAGGATGCTCTGCATCATCTCCCCCCATTGGCAAAGATCTGACCTCGGATCGAAAACCAAATCACCATGGGAAAGAGATGGCTTCGCCGTGTAGAAGTGGACGTTCACCATGTACTCATCGTCTAGTACCTCGAAATGTGCACTCTCCAATGTCGCACCGTCTAGTGATTCCTTCAAAAGGAGGAAAGAAAGAAAACACTTGGAAAAACAAATGTGGTTAGCGTTAGTGCAAAACCAAGCATTCAAGAGGTGATTCACCAAACAAGTGTCGTCCTCTTGCAAAACATATGGTGTGACAAAGGATTGTGACATGGCATGTAAGCATATCAATCGAGCACAAGAATATCATGTGGACAAGTATGTAAATTTGAGTTAGTGATGCAAATATGTGTGACAAGATAATAAGCATCTACCTCAAGGTCATAGCAAGCATTCACAGATTTCTCAAAGAAAGGTCTATGGTAGGCATAAGAATCATTCACAACATCAAAGAAAATGAGATGTCTAAACACACGGGTCAAGTGCAAGACAATCCAAGCATAACATGCATAGGGTGTAGTGAATATAGTGTGGCACTCAACACAATAGAAAGAGCAATTGTTCATCATGTGTGAGGCAATCAAGTCAATCATTTGACAATCAATGGGACATGGCATATGTGAAGAAATGACATTTTTGCAACCAAACATGTCATAGGAGCAAGTAATCCGCAAGTCGGATGCAATACACAAGGTATATATGTCACGAGCAATGGAAATGTGAAAATAAGAAGTCGAAGCAAGATCTCTAACATGTGCACAATCAAATGGTCCAAGATGACCAATAAGTCTCATGGTGCAAGCAACACAAGTACTATGCTCCACAATATCCATGCTCCTGGTTTGGGTTTGTCAAAAGAAAAGGATATCTCCTGGAAAGCATTTCCTTGTGCGTCCTTCACAATGCCGAAGCACAAGCAAGTGCTAGAATCATCGTGGTAGAATGTAGTTCGCTCTCAAGAGCTCTAATGGTCAACTCACGTGAAGTGGAAGTCGACACAAAGTCCAAGTATCCTACACATGCACAAAACAAAGCAAAGAACGTATGCACATGGTAGATAAACACATCATTCATCATGATGGTTCTCTTGTCTTGCACATAACCATTAGTAGCACAAGTGCATGAATAATATGATGCAACAATGACGATATTCATGGCACTAGATATATGGTGCAAAGAAGTAAGACAAGAATGCTTCAAAAGGAATATGCCAAGATCTCCAAATATATGTGAGAATGCTATTGGGGCAATCTCATGAGCAAGACTAATAGCATTGTTGTACTAAATACATGGCAAATCAACTAGCATGAGAGAGGCAACACATGGAGATATATGACAAGAAGCAATAACAATCATGTGCAAAGAATGTAGATGGTTGTCATCAACCACATGAAATGAGAAAGTATGAATCATTAGCGATGCAACATAAGAAAGCATATCGATCATGTCATGCAAACTAGTGGAGCAAAGATGCAATATACTAGGGGAAATAATGGCAATCATATCATGTGAGAAAATAGTGGATATAGGAAATGCACATGACATATCACAAGCATGAAGGCAAATCATGGCCAAAGTATCATCATAGGTATGTGTCAGAAATGGAACATGGCAATAACTAGTGATATATCTACCAAGCTTGCAAATACACATACAAGTATGAAAATCAATCATCATGTGTAATGCAAATCACGGGTCACAAATGCATGGTAAAGGCATATGAATAAGAATGTCATGCAAAGTGAACATGGCAAGATGGGCATATAATATGTAATTGACAATAACCCAAAACCATGTGAGGGCCATGTAGAATGAATGAGCAAAGTCTTTGCACGAAGAGAGCTGTGGGAAAGACAATACATGGGATCCCAATTCATCATTGCTCTCTAGAGCTCATTTTGTCAACTCATGGGATTGTGAGGTTGACAAGTATTCATGGGTACCTACACAAAAGAGACACAAACCAAAGAAATTGTGTGTGTGGTAAATGTAAACATCATCCATCATGGTGTGTATGTACACGTATGAGTTAGCACAAGATAAGCATCGCTCAAAGGAATTTGATGCATGGTATAAGAACATGTCATCCATCATTAAAGAATAGTTGTTACAAACATGATGGGGACGCAAATTTAGCGGGCAAGTATATGGCACAACAATAGCATTATCATTCATGGAGTAGCATATTGTGCACATAATTATTGGGATCATGCAATGGATGTGAGTGATCAAAATCTCCTAAAATGTATGAGTAAACTATGGGGGTCTCCTCATGAGCAATATTGGAAACATCATATGGAGAAAATGGACAACATCCAAAATAATGCATATCCAAAGCTAGGTGGTCATGGCATGGCATATGAGATAGATGATGCAAAGGGAGCATATCAATATCATCAGAAGAAAAACAAATGACAATAACCATGGGCTTATCATCTATGCCATAAGTGCAAATTGGGTTAATTTTAATGGCATATGCATAGTCACTATGATGAGATTGCAAATATGACATATCGTTGATCTCATGCATAGCATATGACAAGTCAAGCGGATTGATGTGACCTAGATAATTGTCACAAGAAATCCTATGTAACATGGCATCACAACTAGACTCCACACGAGAATTATCATACTCATCATAAATGGGCAAGAAATCATCACATGAGGAAGTCGCACTAGCATGAATCATGGAAATAGGTGGATCAACATCATGCAAGCAATCAATGTCAAGAATGTCCACTAGTGGGACTAGCGCATCACCTTCACCTATGTTACCTTTGTCATTGTACTCAAGTGGTGTAGGTGAGGTGGGTAAGACAAAATGGTGGTCAATATCATCATCTTGATGGAACCATGTGGGGGGTGCATCATATTCCACCATGGCCATCGTCTTGTCTAAAGGGAGAGCGCATCATCGTAAATGGGACCTAGCACCAAATGAGAAGACACAATAGAGGTAGATGTTAAGTCGTTAGAAATCGAAGTGGCCTCACATCCCCTATCAACTACGTCACTCTCTCTATATGGTGGCTACTCACTTCCTCAAAATTGGTGCACTCAAATTCACATATGGTGGAGTCACTCATCTCACGCAAGTGGTGGGGGTTGTGGCTCTCCTCACACGGGAATTGGGCCAACTCATCATATATGGGGCTAGCGGTGAAGTCACTCTCACTCTCAATATGGTGGAAAAAGTCACTCAAGTCACCATACATCGCTGTGGTCGAAGGGAAAATCCCATGCTCAACCATCTCGTCACCGTCGTTGTGTATGAAGGTCGAAGATGGCACATCATCAATCTCCTCCTTGACCGAAGGGAAAATCCCATGCTCAATCATCTCGTCACCATCGTCGTGAATGAAGTCCGAAGATGGCACATCATCACTCTTGCCTCCAAAGATGGAAGAATCAGTGAATGATCGATTCACCATTGATAGCATTAACCCTAAAACGAGGGATATTGTGATAATAGCGGCAGATCAAACAAGAACTTGATGAAAAGATAGAAAATTTTTATGAAAAATCCGAAGCCCACCTTAATACATTTTGTTGAGGATCTTGCACTTATTCCGGCCCTATATTTACATAGCCAAGAAAGGATCTGGCGATCATGCGTGGCTGGTGGAGCGCCTATCGCCCTGGCACGACACTCTAAAATGCATGTTCGGTTGGGCCAACAAGAAGACTTCGACTAGGGAGATGAAGAATGGAATTTAAGAAGGAAGCATAGTGTAAGATAACAGAATGGAACACCGACCAACAAGTTAGTGGTGGATCTGGATGGAGTCTCGCAGAAGAAGAGTACGCGCGCTAGTGTGCCCCAGGACGTCAGTCCTTTTTCTGCTTGCTGGCCAAGGTTAGTTTACTGAATCCCCCTTCCAAACACTAACCCAATCTTCATTTCTTGATGAGAAATGAGTAATACCATATGTTTATCAAAAATATAGTCCCTATATAAACCTAGCCCTCCTTGCTTGCCACCGTGTCACTCGCCTCCAAGGCATGTTTCTTGATTGGCTCCATAGTCATAGTTGTCGTTGCACCGTCTTGAAAAAGAGTCAAAGTATACTCGGCACCATCAATGCCACAAAGAGGGATAGCGGTGAAGTCAAACTTGGGAGCATCATATAGGAGCTAGTCGGGCTTGGACATCGTGGTGTTACTAGCCTCACTCGTCGTCTTGGAGCTTGGTTTGCGGGAAGTGTGCTTGGGGTGGAGAAGCCGTGGCCTTCATGAGTTCTTGTTCTGCCTTGAGAGCACTAATGTAGTTGTCGTCGAGGGACTTGTAGTTCTCGAGGAAGATAGTCTTGGAGATGTCGTTGTGCAATCCCATCATGAAGTGGAACTTCATCGAAATGGGGTCATCCACGCCATCTCGTCGCAAGGCATTCTTCATCTCCTTGAAGTACGCGTCGATGGACTTAGATCCTTGGGTGGTGTTCTCCAATTGGCATAGAAGTTCTTCCGTGTAGGTGGGAGGCACAAACTCTCGCTGCAAAGCTCTCTTCATGTTGGGCCAACTCATGTGATAGATCTTTGAATATGTGTGAAGCCACAATGTTGATGCGTAGTTGTGGAAGTTTCTTGTGGCGCACTTCACTTGATCTTCGGGAGGAACTTGATGTAGCTTGAGGTAGTCGTCCACCAAGCGCTCCCACTTGAGATACTCCTCGGGTTCTTGATTCCGATAAAAAGGAATTGTGTGGTCGGTGTCGAGGTTGTAGTAGCTCGTGGAAGTCGCGGACTTGAGCTTGGGGAGCTTCTCTTGAGCATAGTCTTGAGGTGCTTGTTGGCGAAGATGTCGTATGTCCGTAGGTGAAGATGTCTTGAAGTTTCTTGGTGAAGATGCAAAGGGAGATGGTGAATTCATTGAGCGGTTGTTGGTGTTGAGATCTTGTCCTTCACGTTCTTGTCTATGGTGGTGTCGATGCTGATGTGATCTTGCCAGAGATGGTAGCTCGGAAGCACGTGTACTTGAGCGCCTTCTCGGAGATGAGGAAGATATTTTGTAGGACTTGATGAGGGCTTTGATCTCCTCCATTTGATCTTGCATCTTGGCGTCGAAGTTGTTTTTCGTGGCATCAAACTCGTCGTTGTTGTAGACCGAAGGAGGTGTGCTTTACCTATCCATCACAAGACTCGAGTAGAGGTGAGTAGGAATGGGATAAACAATACCAAGTTACCTTTTCCCAAAGTTGATGATGTATCCCGTTTCACTCAATGTAAAATGAAAGAATAGTGGAATTGGTACTGGACTTGTTCACTCACACCTATCAAGTAAAATTATGGTGGAGCTCCGTGAGGATAGTGGCACAAAAATTTGATGCAAAATGTTAGCAAGAGTCAATAATGTTGAAAGAGATTCACAAATTCGCAAGTGAAACAAGTAGATCGATAGCAATGAATGGCACACGGAAACGCATACACGGATAGATAAATGGGGTCGTGTGTTGGACTTCGGGATCCGGCAACCCGTGAGAGGTGCGAACACTGGGGTGCATGTGGAGATCTCAACTTGCCTAGCCTGCCTACTCGTGATCCTCCCTAGCCTAGCGCGTAGAGCTCACAGAGACACATAGATTTATACTGGTTCGCGCCACCATTGCGGTGTAATACCCTACTCCAGTGTCGTGTAGTGGATTGCCTCGAGGGGCTATGGATGAACTAGTACAAAGGATGAACAAGCCTCAGGAGGTGAGGTGTTCTTGAGCTGGTGTGGTGCTCGGGGTGGAATCGATCTCTCCCCTTGCCATGGTGGTGGCTAAGCCCTATATATAGTGCCTTGGTCCTCTTCCCAAATATGAGTGGGAAGGGATTACACAACAGCGGGATTTTAAAGGGGACAAGTAGTACAGTCTATCCTAACAAAAGTAGTCTTCGCCTGCGAAAAGCCTGAGGCCATGATGCTGCGGTGGGCTCGGTGATGACCTCCATCTTGCTGTCCTGGCGGTCTTGGTCTTGTTGCACCAGAATGGAAACCTTTGGCTGATTCCTCGGGACTCCGTGCCTGTGGCTTGCCTCCCTTGCACCAAAGAGGAAACCTGCGCTCTGCACCCGCCTGGCGCCCGCCTGGCCTTGGTCGTCATGGCTCACATGAGCTGAGCCTCATGAGGTAGCTGCATAGATCTCTCCGCCCCTCAGGAGCCCTCCTGAGGAGGCCAAATCCTTCGGGGGTCTTGGCGTTGCCCGCCTCGCGAGGCTCGGCCCCTCGCGAGGGTCTTGTGTTGCTGATGCCAAAGCTGGGCCATACCAAGCCGTCGATGGAGCTAGGTGGGGGGACGCAGGCAGGCAGGACTGGATACCCCCAAGTCCAGGATGCCGACAGTAGCCCCTGGGCCCAAGGCGCGCTCGGACTTGGCTTCCAGGCGAAGCCAAATGGCAAGTGCGGAGCGCCGCGGGCCCTAACCGCCTACGGGCTTGATGACGCGTGGCGATTGATTGGACATGGGTGACTCCGCTTCCCATGCTGCCTCGGCAACTGCTCCTGTCTGACAAAAGGGGTGCTACCTGTCGCCAGGCCTTCATTGCTGATTCTTCGTCTTGCTCCAGATCCCCTTCTTCCCACGGTAGAAGAGCTCACCAGATCTGCCGATTCTCCGCCAAACCTTCTGCCTGATGGCCGCTGAGAAGACCACGGCTTCCTCCTCAGCTGCCGGCTCAGCCTAGTACGAGCCAGGGCTGCTGGCGCCCTGCGTGGCCTGGGAGAAGCTTCAGACAATGCTCCTCCTGACGGCGAGCGACGACAATGAGTGGGGAAAGACCGCACTCCGGGTCGCCACCGCTGTCCCGGAGCCGGCGGGTAGCAACTTCTTCCCCTTCTTCATGCACAGCGTCTACTCCGGGCTGGTACCTCCGTCACTCCCTTCTTGTTTGCCATCCTTCACCATTACGGACTCCAAGCGCTCCACATCCGCGCCAACTCCATCCTCCTTTTGTCCCTCTTCGCCTTCTATTGTGAGGCGTTCATTGATATGTCTCCAACGTATCTATAATTTTTGATTGTTCCATGCTATTATATTACCCATTTTGATGTTTATGGGCTTTATTTTACACATTTATATCATTTTTGGGACTAACCTACTAACCGGAGGCCCAGCCCGTATTGCTGTTTTTTGCCTATTTCAGTATTTCGAAGAAAAGGAATATCAAACGGAGTCCAAACGGAATAAAACCTTTGGGAGCGTGATTTTCGGAACGAACGTGATCCAGAGGACTTGGAGTGCAAGTCAAGAAGCAGCCGAGGCGGCCACGAGAGGGTAGGGCGCCCGCACCCGTATAGGGCGCGCCCCCTGTCTCGTGGGCCCCTCGGGCGGCCACCGACGTACTTCTTCCTCCTATATAAGCCTACGTACCCCAAAAACATCCAGGGAGCCAACGAAACACAACTTCCACCATCGTAACCTTCTGTATCTGCGAGATCTCATCTTGGAGCCTTCGCTGGCGCTCTGCCGGAGGGGGAATCGACCATGGAGGGCTTCTACATCAACACCATAGCCCCTCCGATGAGTTGTGAGTAGTTTACCACAGACCTTCGGGTCCATAGTTATTAGCTAGATGGCTTCTTCTCTCTTTTTGGATCTCAATACAATGTTCTCCCCCTCTCTTGTGGAGATCTATTCGATGTAAACTCTTTTTGTGGTGTGTTTGTCGAGATCCGATGAATTGTGGGTTTATGATCAAGTTTATCTATGAGAAATATTTGAATCTCCTCTGAATTCTTTTATGTACGATTCAGTTATCTTTGCAAGTCTCTTCGAATTATCAGTTTTGTTTGGCCTACTAGATTGGTATTTCTTTCCATGGGATAAGTGCTTAGCTTTGGGTTCAAGCTTGCGGTGTCCTTACCCAGTGACAAAAAGGGTTGCAAGGCACGTATTGTATTGTTGCCATTGATGATAAAAAGATGGGGTTTATATCATATTGCATGAGTTTATCCCTCTACATCATGTCATCTTGCTTATGGCGTTACTCTGTTCTTATGAACTTAATACTCTAGATGCACGCAAGAGTCGGTCGATGTGTGGAGTAATAGTAGTAGATGCAGGCAGGAGTCGGTCTACTTGTCACGGACGTGATGCCTATATAAATGATCATGCCTAGATAATCTCATAATTATTTGCTTTTTTATCAATTACTCGACAATAATTTGTTCACCCACCGTAATACTTATGCTATCTTGAGAGAAGCCTCTAGTGAAACCTATGGCCCCCGGGTCTATCTCTTATCATATTTGCTTCCAATCTACTTTTATTTGCATCTTTACCTTTTGCATCTATATTATAAAATACCAAAAATATATTTATCTTATCATACTATCTCTATTAGGTCTCACTTTCGCAAGTGGCCGTGAAGGGATTCACAACCCCTTTATTGCGTTGGTTGTGAGTTCTTTGTTTGTTTGTGTAGGTGCGTGGGACTTTTGAGGAGCCTCCTACTGGATTGATACCTTGGTTCTCAAAAACTGAGGGAAATACTTATGCTACTATTGCTGCATCACCCTTTCCTCTTCAAGGAAAACCAACGCAAGCTCAAGACATAGCAAGAAGGATTTCTGGCACCGTTGCCGGGGAGGTCTTCGCTCAAGTCAAGACATACCAAGTACCCATCACAAACCCATCTCCCTCGCATTTACATTATTTGCCATTTGCCTCTCGTTTTCCTCTCCCCCACTTCACCCTTGCCGTTTTATTCGCCCTATCTTTCCCAATCTCCTCCTCTCTTTTCGCTTGCCTTTTTCTGTTTGCTTGTGTGTTGGATTACTTGTTGCCATGGCGCAAGATAATACCAAATTGTGTGATTTCTCGAATACCAATAATAATGATTTCCTTAGTACTGCGATTGCTCCTCTTAATGATGTTGAGTCTTGTGAAATCAATACTGCTTTGCTGAATCTTGTTATGAAAGATCAATTCACTGGCCTTCCTAGTGAAGATGTCGCTACTCATCTAAACAACTTAGTTGATCTGTGTGATATGCAAAAGAAGAAAGATACAGATAATGATATTGTTAAATTGAAGTTATTTCTGTTTTCACTTAGAGAACGTGCTAAAGTTTGGTTTTCGTCTTTGCCTAAAAATAGTATTGATTCTTGGAACAAGTGCAAAGATGCTTTTTATCTCTAAGTATTTTCCTCCCGCTAAGATTATCACTCTTAGGAACGATATTATGAATTTTAAACAACTTGATCATGAGGATGTTGCCCAATCTTGGGAAAGAATGAAATTGATGATTCGCAGTTGCCCTACTCATGGTTTGAATTTATGGATGATCAAACAAAAATTTTATGCCGATTTGAACTTTGCTTCTAGAAATCTCTTAGATTCGGCCGCGGGAGGCACGTTTATGGAAATCACGTTAGCAGATGCTACGAAACTTCTTGATAATATTATGGCTAATTATTCTCAATGGCACACTGAAAGATCTCTAAGTAACAAGGTGCAGGCTATAGAAGAAATCAATGTTTTGAGTGGAAAGATGGATGAACTTATGAAACTGTTTGCTACTTAAAATACTCCTCTTGATCCCAATTATATGCCTTTGTCTACATTGATTGAGAATAATAATGAATCTATGGATGTGAATTTTGTTGGTAGGAATAGTTTCAGTAACAAGGCTTATAGAGGAAACTTTAATTCTAGACCGTTCCCTAGTAATTCCTCTAATAATTATGGAAATTCCTACTATAATTCTAATGGTAATTTTAATAAGATGCCCTCTGATTTTGAGAATAGTGTGAAAGAATTTATGATTTCTCAAAAGAATTTTAATGCTTTGCTTGAAGAAAAATTGTTCGAAGTTGATGATATGGCTAGGAACGTTGATAGACTTTCGCTTGATGTTGATTCTCTTAAACTTAGATCTTCTCCTCCTAAGCATGATATCAATGAGTCTCTCAAAGCCATGAGAATTTCCATTGATGAGTGCAATGAAAGAACCGCTAGATTGTGTGCTAAGAAAGATAGCTTTATAAATGCGTGTTCTTCAAGTTTCCATGAAAATAATGATGAAGATCTTAAAGTTATTGATGCGTCTCCTATTAGATCTTTGTTTTGCAATATGAATCTTGATAATCATGGGAGTGAAGATGAGTCAACTTTACCTAGAAGGTGTCCCAAGAATTCGGAGTTTTTAGATCTTGATGCTAAATTTGGTAAAAGTGGGATTGGAGAGCTCATGACTTTAAATAGTATTGAACCCACTATCTCGGAATTCAAGGAATTTGATTATGATAATTGTTCTTTAGAAGTTTGTATTTCCTTGTTGCAGTCCGTTGTTAATTCTCCTCATGCTTATAGGCAAAATAAAGCTTTTGATGCCTTGATGCAATCTTATGATGAAAAACTTAATTTGGAAGTTTCTATACCTATAAAACTTAATGATGAGTGGGAACCTACTATAAAGATTAGAATTAAAGATCATGAGCGTTTTTCTTTGTGTGATTTGGGTGCTAGTGTTTCCACGATTCCGAAAACTTTATGTGATATTCTAGGTTTCCATGATTTTGATGATTGCTCTCTGAATTTGCACCTTGCGGATTCCACCATTAAAAAGCCAATGGGAAGGATCAATGATGTTCTCATTGTTGCAAATAGAAATTTGGTGCCCGTAGATTTTATCGTTATTGATATAGATTGCAATCTTTCTTGCCCTATTATTCTTGGTAGACCTTTCCTTAGAACGATTGGCGCGATTATTGATATGAAGGAAGGGAATATTAGATTCCAATTTCCATTAAAGAAAGGCATGGAGCACTTTCCAAGAAAGAAAGTCAAATTAGCTCATTAATATATCATGCGAGCTACTTATGAATTTAGTGCCAAAGATGGCACTACTTAGATCTACTTTCGCTTTTATGCCTAGCTAGGGGCGTTAAACGATAGCGCTAGTTGGGAGGTAACCCAATTTTCTTTGTGTTTTTTGTTTTTGTTCCTGTTTAGTAATAAATCTTGCATCTACCTCCTGTTTAGATGTGTTTTTATCTTTTAATTAGTGTTTGTGCCCAGTAGAACCTATTGGATAACCTATGATGATAGTTGATTTGATTCTGCTGAAAAACAGAAACTTTGCGCGCACGAATTTAGTTTTGTTAAATCACAGAAATGTGATTTTGCATTGATTCTTTTTTATTCTGATTAATAGACAAATTTTCCAGGACTTCATATTTTGGTAGGAGTTTTAGAGTTCCAGAAGTTTGCATTAGTTACAGATTTCTACAGACAGTTCTGTTTTTGACAGATTCTGTTTTTCGTGTGTTGTTTGCTTATTTTGATGCATCTATGGCTAGTAAAATAGTTTATAAACCATAGAGAAGTTGGAATACAGTAGGTTTTACACCAAAATAAATAAAGAATGAGTTCATTACAGTACCTTATGTGGTGGTTTTGTTTTCTTTCAATAACGGAGCTTATAAGATTTCCTGTTGAGTTTTGTGTTGTGAAGTTTTCAAGTTTTGGGTAAAGCTTTTATGGACTATGGAATAAGGAGTGGCAAGAGCCTAAGCTTGGGGATGCCCATGGCACCCCAAGATATTCAAGGATAGCCAAAAGCCTAAGCTTGGGGATGCCCCGGGAAGGCATCCCCTCTTTCGTCTTCGTTCATTGGTAACTTTACTTGGAGCTATATTTTTATTCGCCACATGATATGTGTTTTGCTTGGATCGTCGTGTATTATATTAGTCTTTGATTTTTAGTTTACCACAATCATCCTTGCTGTACACACCTTTTGGGAGAAGCCCCACATGATTAGAATTTGCTAGAATACTCTATGTGCTTCACTTATATCTTTTGAGCTTGATAGTTTTTGCTCTAGTGCTTCACTTATATCTTTTAGAGCACGGCGGTGGCTTAATTTTGAAGAAATTACTAGTCTCTTATGCTTCACTTATATTATATTGAGAGTATTTTAGAACAGAATGGTATTCGCTATGGTTACAAATTTGGTCCTAGAATGATGAGCATCCAAGTTGGGTACAATAAAAACTATCATAGAAAGTGAATTGGATGCTATGACCAATTTGATGCTTGATAATTATTTTGAGATATGGAGGTAGTGATATTAAAGTTGTCGGATTTCGGGTTCTGGCAGACCCTCAAGGTTCGAACTCTGGGGTGCACGCGGGGATCACACCTCCTGCCTACCCACGTCTCGCCGCCTCGCAAGGATCTAAACTACACGAAGAACAACACAAGGGGCACGGGGTTTATACTAGTTCGGGCCACCATTGTGGTGTAATACCTTAGTCTAGTTTGTGGTGTGGTGGATTGCCTTAGGGGGCTAATGATGAACAATACAAGGGAAGAACAGCCTCGCGAGGGGCTGTTCTTGGCTGGTGCGATGAACTGCTTGGGTGAGTTCAGTCGCCTCTCTCTCTCTTGTTTTTTCCAAAATCTCCTCTCTTCTACCCTGCGGTGGCTAGCTATATTTATAGAGGGAGGCCCTGGGCCTCTTCCCAAATATTGAGCGGGAAGAGCGCCAACAAGTGGCCATTTTGAAGGGGAACATCTAGTACACTTATCCTGACTAAAGTCGGTCCTCGCCTGCCAAAGACCCTAATGGTGATGCTGGCTTGGGCTCCACGATGACCTCCATCCTGCCGTCCTGCTGGTCTTGGTCGTGTTGCACCGAAATGGTTGCCTTTGCTTGATACTCTTGCCTGCGCTTGCCCCCTTTGCAGCAAAGAGGAAACAAGGACTCTGCGCAAGCCGGCGCCCGCCTGGCGCCCGCCTGGCCTCGGTCGTCATGGCTTGTGTCATGGGCACCTCGTGAGGTACCCCGCCTTGATCTCTCCGCCTCCTCGCGAGCCAGCCTAACGAGGTTGTGCCTGAGGAAGCCTCCAGTTGTCCGCCCCGCGAGGCTTGGCCCCTCGCGAGGGTCTTGAGTATGTGTTGATGAAGATGTGCTGTACTGGGCCACTCCCTGAGCCACGCCGCGGGACGTAGGCAGGCAAGTCTGAGTACCCCCGTTCCCAGAACGCCGACAGTAGCCCCCGGGCCCAAGGCGCGCCTGGACTTGGCTTAGCAGAGAAGTGAAGGGGCAAGTGCGAAGTGCCGCGGGCCCCATCAGCCTGCGGCCTCGGGCGCCGCGTGGCGGTTGATTGGACGTGGGCATCCTGGCTCCCCCACGACGCCTCGGTAACTGCACGATTTGACAAGTCCCTGCACGTAAAATAGGTCATGATTACCTATGATTGTGGAGGCCGGCGGTTGGCCTCCCTCAGCTATATGTACGGAACGACGCGAGCCCTTCCAGTCCATCCCTTCTTGCTACTCCCCTTCTTCTTCTTGGCCGCTCGCCATCCCCATGGCCCCACCGAAGAGGTTCTCGGCCGCGGAGAAAGGAAAGGCTCGCCAGGAAGGGCCCAGCTCTCCTCCGGCCAAACATGGCCGGGGCCGCCCTCGCAAGCATCCTACGGCCCCCGCTGCGGCCTCCCGTGGCCGTGGAAACAGCCCTCTGCGCAGCGGTGGGCGTTCAGCCGCCGTCGAGGGGTATTCTAGGGCTGCGCAACCCCCAAGGCCGTGCTCTCGCTCGGCGGAGGTGCTTCCGGAGTTTGTCGTGTGGTCGGCGGACCCGACCGGCACCTGGCTCCAGCTCCACCGCTTCTTTATAAGTGAGCTTCCGGCTGGTGCCCCGGGCGGTCTTTCGCTTCAGGCAGATGGTTGCTGTAGCAGGGCCTCCTGGGCTACTCTGGAGGTCTCCACCACCGGGGAGGCGGCCCTGACCCGCGGCTGGCAAACGTTTTCCCGCGCGCGCGGCCTGAGCCAACGATGCACTCTACACTTTAAGTTCGACGGCGATGCCACCCTCTATGTGAGGGTGTTCGGGGAAGACGGCCGCCGCGCCGGATGCTGCCCCAAAGACGATGACCGCGGCTGCACGCCTAGCCTCGGCGTTGGTCGGGATGACGGTGGTGGGAGGCACGCAGGCAGCGGTGCCCGAGGCCCGCCAAGCTCTGGTGACTCCTCCTCAGACGGCAGCTCCTCCAGTGGTGGTCGTGACCAGCCCCCTCGTCGTCGCGCTCGCCTGGAAGAGGGCATCGGGTCGGCCCGACACCGCGCTTCGGTGAAGCGGGAGGTAGAATCCAGCTGAGCTCCAGAGGCAGTACGAGCCTTTGTCGAGAGTTGACGCCGGGCAAGTCGTTCCCCCTTTTGCTTTCCTTTCTTTCCTGCGCAAAAAGAAAGTAGTCTGGTGCCCCACGGGGGCGTGTTGAACTATCGCTGTTTAATTGGCGCATTATTTCTACTGGTTCTGCGCTATGTTTTCGTTCTGCGTGTTTATGCGTGGAAATCACTTATCTTGGGTGGGGTGAAGATCGTTGCGGTCCTCGCCTCCCGAGGCTAGGGCCTCGTCGTGCGCCTTGTGTCCTGCGGGGTTTAGTCTGTAGGGGTAGTCTCTAGCCTTAGTAGCGAGGACAACCAACTCAAGTCCCGTGATCATGTCACGATGCCCGTGGGGCACGGAATGGGAGGGGTGCTCCCGCAGCGAACTCGGATAGGAAAGTTCCAAACCACCAGGGCAGAAAACACTCGCGAGGATGCCCATGTCTCCCTCGTGAGACTTCGTGCGAGAGAAAACGAAACAAACAAGTGAAATGGACGAAGGGTCACAAGCTCGAAACGGTAACAGCCTCAGAAAAACTTCAAATAGAAACAAACAAGCCAACTGCGGAAAGCAAATGAAAGAAGCCGCATCCGCCACCTAGTCTAGTCTTCGACGTCTTCTCACCAGCGCGGAGCTAAGTGCTGCCACTGGGCGTGGGCAGGAGCCCCCGAGGCCCGAGGGCGGCTCTCTGGAGACTCCGGGGCGTGTACAGCCCCACTCATTATTATGAGTGCTGGTGTTGGCATCTTGGAGATCGCCGTTCCGCCGTCTGGCGGGACGGCGGTGCCCCTGGAGGTCCCCGCGCCGCCTGTGGGGGGCCCGACTCCACCTCTGGAGCCCGTGACTGGTGGCTCGTTGCCCGGCGCGCGCACGATGCCGCTCGCCAGGCCTGGACCATCAGGGCGATGTGGATGTTCGCGGGCCGCGCCACGGGTTCTCTCCGCGACTGGCCCGCTACCGGTCCGCGCTGGAACCAACCTGGTTCCAGACGAACCGATCGCCGTGTCGTCTTCTTCTTAGGAGCCATGGCGATGAAGAACAACTAGGTCAACTGCTAGACCAGATTCTCACAATTGTGCCCCATGCCTGGCGCGCCAAAGATGTCGGTGGGAAAAGACACCTATGGGATCACTGGAATCCCTTCTACGGTTGCGGGGCACGGGGATGGTGAGAAGAGCGGGACTAGTAGACAACAAAAAGGGGATTTACCCAGGTTCGGGCTGCAAAGATGCGTAAAACCCTACGATCCTGCTTTGGTGGATGTATTTAGTGTTCTTGAGCTCTCGAACTAGCTCTAGGTGCTGCGAGGTTCGAAAGAGCCGAATCCTTCTCCCTTGTGTCATGGGCCTCCTTTTATAGGCGAAAGGGGCTGCCACAGTGGCACACAGGAGGTGGAATGTGCTACAGCGTCGCGAGCTTACCGCTGGTATTACATGACAAGGCACATTTAATGCGAGGCTTAGGTGTCCCTTCGCTTTATCGGGGACGGGGGTGAGGCCCGTCCCGTCCGTCGCCGCTCCTCCTTGCTTCGACACGCGCCCTGGCCAGCGATGCATGTGATACCATGTAGGCAGGCAGGCACCTGAGGTTGCAGTGGTGGAGCCTCCACGAAAGGCTGCATGTTGCCACGCAGGTGCCTGCCCAGCTGGTTGGGTCGGCAGCTGCATGCGAACGGCGGCGGAGACTTGGATGGCGCGGGCCTGGTAGTGGCCCTGCTGGCGCGCTTGGTGAGGGCCTTGCCGGGTGGCCCGGCAAGGGTCTTGCTGGGTGGCCCAGCAAGGGTCTTGTCGTGGCGCGCAGGCGTCCCCAGCAAGCATCTTGCCGGGGGTCTTGTGGGTTTCTTTGGTGAGGATGGTTGCCTTCCTATCCTCATTTGATCTTGACTATTCTTTGTCTTCACAAAGATGTGCATGCCACCACGGAGGTGCCTCCCGAGCCCTGTCCCAACGCGTTTGTCTAGCGTTGGTGGGCTCAAAGGTGGCTCGCTTGGCTGGTGGGGGCGAGCTGCCCCGGCAAGGGTCTTGCCGGGGCCGCTGAGGCTCCCCCGGCAAGGGTCCTTGCCGGGGTAACCTGCCTCATCCATCTGATCTTTGTGGCCTTGGTCCTTGTCATTGCTTTTCTTGTCTTGTGCCTTCGACTTCTCTCCGGCTTCCGTTTCCTGCCTTGTTAAGCGTGGCCGTGGTGGGAGGCTATGACTGCGCGTGCACAAGTAAAGGGTTCAAAAGGAGAGCCCCTACTTTTGTACATCGATAGTCGGTTAAGTCATCGACAGTGGCTATTAAGTGGGTGGTGGGTGGGGAACGAGTTTCTTCGTCGTCTGCTTCCCACTCAAGCCGGACATAGTTCGGCCAAGATTCTCCTAACAGAGAGAGAGATCTCAATGAATTTAGCACGTCGCCCAAGGGCGAGTGCTGAAAGATATCCGCGGAGGTAAACTCCATGATCGGTGTCCAATCAGATTCGATAGGCACGGACGCACGCGGTTTGGAACCTATGGCCGGAGATGAGTCCGAGGGTCCGATGACACAGCTCTCTTTGGAGATGAAGACTGTGTTCGGCTCTAGCGCCGATGAGTGTGCGGCCTCTGTGGCGGGGTGTATCCACCCGTCCTCGGATGGCACGATCTGCTCCGAATTAAGAGCAGGGGCGACCGTAGGTGTAATTTCCTGAACGTCGTCCGATGGCCGATCTAAGTCGCGCTCATCGTGATTGTTCGGCGCACCTTCCATGGGCTCGAATCCGTTGAAGATCAAATCTCTACGGATGTCGGTGGTGTAGTTCAGGTTTCCAAACCCGACCTGATGACCAGGGGCATAGCTATCGATCTACTCCAGATGGCCAAGCGAGTTGGCACGCAGTGCGAAGCCGCCAAATACGAAGATCTGTCCGGGGAGGAAAACCTCACCCTGGATCACATCACTGTAGATGATTGAAGGATCCATCAAGCCTTATCGTGATGGCATAGTGGAACTCTCAATGAAAGCACCAATGTCGGTGTCAAAACCGGCAGATCTCGGGTAGGGGGTCCCAAACTGTGCATCTAAGGCTAATGGTAACAGGAGGCTGGGGACACAATGTTTACCCAGGTTCGGGCTCTCTCGATGGAGGTAATGCCCTACTTCCTGCTTGATTGATCTTGATGATATGAGTATTACAACAGTTGATCTACCACGAGATCGAAGAGGCTAAATCCTAGAAGCTAGCCTATGATTATGATTGTTGTTCTTGTCCTACGAACTAAACCCTCCAGTTTATATAGACACCAGAGGGGGCTAGGGTTACACAAAGTCGGTTACAGAGAAGGAGATCTACATATCCGAATTTTCGAGCTTGCCTTCCACGCAAAGGAGAGACCCACCTGGACACGGGGCGAAGTCTTCAATTTTGTATCTTCATAGTCCTACAGTCCGGCCAAAGCATATAGTCTGCCTGTCCGAGGACCCCTTAATCCAGGACTCCCTCGCCCACTGCTAAAAAAACTTCCGCTTATGGTGGTTTATCTGCTGGAGGCCTCATTGCACAATATCATCCACTCCAGTTGCCCTGCCCTGGAGCGCTTGCTAATTGATTTGGTAATAGAAATCCCTATCAGTTGTCTCCAAATAAAGTCGCCTCACCTTAAAAGCATTGGAATTTGTTTTGAAGGACAATAGCTCATCATCGAAGATGCTCCTTCACTTCAAAGGTCGCTCCTTGATAATTATTATAAACCTTCACAAATAATTGTCGTCTTTGCGCCCAAACTGGAGACCTTGGGTGTAATTCATGATCCGTTTAATGATCATGACAAGTTGGTGTTTGGCTCCTCACTTTTTCATGTATCGTATATTATCATCTACACATTTGTAATCATAAGCTTCATTTTCATTTGTGCGCATAAGTTTTATATCATCTTGGAGTACACTTTGGGTACCAATATTATGTTATATGCTCAATGAAGAGTTCGTCCATGGATAGCCTATCAATGGAGCTGGATTCTGTCAAGATCTTATATATCGGAATGTTTAGTTATGATTTGAACATAATTATTTGGCTTGCTGTGATGCTTTCGATATTTGGAGAATTTATATATACAGGTGATTATTTCATGCACATTGAAAGCCCGTATATATTGTACTAGAACTAACCGTTCAGCTGTCTCTCTTTCGACATGCTCTTTTTTCAGACCTTAACTGTTTTCAATCTTCATGTCTACTTAGGCACTAACACACGGACAAAAACATATAACCAATCGGTGGTGTAATAAGCACCAAGATTTTATCAATTCTCATGACATTCGTTTGAGGACAATAACGATGGAAGGATATGCATCCAACCAGGCAAACAGAAGCTCTGTCACATTCTTCTTATTGAATGCGAGGTTACTATTGTCCATGAGGCTTAAGTTTTTCAACAAGAGATTTCTCACGGACGGACATGTTGAACAACAACAAAAAGAAATTTCTGGTGGACAAATGGGCTTATGAACGTGCTCGGCTTCTATTTACAGCAACTTGTAGTCATCCTCCAATAGATTTTTTTGCACAGGATGTTGATTTTATGGATCAGACCGATCCATTTGTTTGTGACTGCAAAAAAGAGTGGTTGGGTTAGATGTTATTGCCATGTTCAATCTGGATTTTGTCTAAATTTGATGAACAGTTAATCCTTGGGCTTTTTGTACCGTTTGTAAGCTTGAGTTACATGTTGTTGCCCTCATACTCAAAGGTGGTTCTAGGCCCCAGGTAGCCATGGCCTTGGCCTAGGGTGTGGTGGATTTTTTTTGAGAGGAAACAAATTATATTCCACTTAAACTTGGGAAACCACATCAGCATTCACAATGACAGAAACAAAGTCTGGGGCAACATTCACCCACACATGGAGGGGTTCAGCAGCACCCAGAGCAAACTGGGCCAAAGCATGCGCCACATGGTTACAGTTCCGGGGACAAAACATGAATTCAGAGAAAACAAAAGAGGCCTGTCACATGCTTCTTGCTTCTCTGAAGAGAAGTCCTAGCTCCGCAGTGGCATAGTCCCGCCCTTTAAGTGCAGAAATCATTGTCAAATAGTCCGATACAAAACCGATACATTGTGCACCCAGGTCAGCTGCCCCTTCAATAGCTCGCATACAAGCGATCACTTCCGCATGCAGTGCAGATCTTACATGGTTTATCTTGCCAGCAGTAGCTGTCAGGAAATTGCCATTTTTGTCTCTTGCAATGAAACCCCACGCACCAGTCTCAGACTCCACATGAAAAGCAACATCCATATTGATCTTGATCAATTTTGTAGCTGGAAGGATCCAAACCTGGGGTTGTTGCGGCTGGGGCATTTTCTGAATGTTCACCGAAGTGAAATTAGTCAAGTGTTTTGTGATGAAAGAACTGATTTTTGCTGGCGTCTTTTGTACTTCACCTGCATTGGCTTTGTTCCTCAACGTCCACCAGTCCCAAAGGATCACAACTTCTTCGCTGCATAGAGCAAACATGGCGTATCATATCTTGATGATCTTGACACTAGCATGGTGGATTTGTTCTTTGTTAACTGTAGCGTACTATAGGAGAAATGACGTTGTAGCTCACTGTAGTAGCATTGCTTACCTGGGACATAGGTTGAACCTAGCTCCACTACTGCTCGTACTCCCCTCCGACTGCTGCTACACTATCGCATCTTCCACGACTCCTGTTCGATCCCGTCCGAGGCCTCGCCATCATTCTCTGCCTTGGTTCGCTCGATGTGCCTGCCGCCATCTGGCGTGGTCAACATGGTCAACAACCGAGAGGAATCAGGAGATGACTGTAGGTGGAGAGGCTGACAGTAGGGACCCACCAGGGTCATTGCATTACGCAAGCAGGTGCCTCGTTATTAAAAGACAAAAAAGGCCTCAGCTTTTAGTTTTAGAGATGAATAACACCAGGGACCCAGCAGCTCGCCTAGTTGTTTTTTACTTTTAAAGACGGAGCTCAACTGCGGGCTGTGCGGGGGCGGTGGCCCGTCTAGCCCACGCTTACACTTTTATTTAAGCACACGACGAGCCAGTTGATATCTTTTTTCTTTCTGAAAATGGCTAGCTCAGTTTTCCTTGGAGAATACCTAACTGAGGCCTACTTACTTTTCTCAGCCCTGCTGGGCTGCAAATCTTTCAAGACGAGTAGGGATGTAAGTAGTAACTAATGGGCTTCCCCAGAAAATGGGCTATAAGTAGTAAGAAATTGGCTGTAAATTTTTAAACCAAAGCCAACTGGAAATTACATTCAAATATTGTTTTTTCTGGATTTGTCTACTCTTATAAAAAGCATAAAATGGTGAAAGGAGGATCTTGGCTGGTGTCTGCTCCTGAACGGACGTGCGTGGCCGGAGTGGGTTTCTCGCATTCCACGTGGGTTTCTATCTCCACTATCTCCATCTCTATCTCCACTATTATAAAAACAGGGTTGGTGATGATGGTGCGCCTGCCATCCTGCAATATAGGTCGTCCGATCTATATCTAATGGATAGGAAGGAAACTATGACAATTTACCCGCACTCCTCTCCACATTTGCAGATAAGGCCTTCCCTCGTTCATCCTTTTTCTCCCACAAGAACTACTCATACAAATGCGTCTTGATGTTCCGTGCAACGCACGGGCATCTTGCTAGTCAAGATTTTAAATTTCAATCATTTTTTGTGGAGATTTTTTTGAATTTCATTTTGATATAAGTTTTTAAATAATTTTTAACATGACTTGAAATTCAAGATTAAAAGAGTTCGAACCCCACCAAATATGCAAAAAATCGTTGTTTTTTTAGCACTGCCCAAAATATGGTCTGTAATGCTAATAAAAAGAATATGGGCTTCAAAATATCCTTAAGAATTAGCGAATGGGCTGTAAATTATTGAAAATACTAGCTAATGGGTTGTATGCTGTTTTCCACAAATTTGGAGACCGAATTTTGGGCCTACTTGGTTGACGATGACACTGTCCTAAAATATATTTTTTGAAACGTACGCAAGGCTTTGTCAACTTAGTCAAGACAGAGCAGTGACTGTTGGATGTCCATCCAACGGCATCGTGCTTCTTCAATCTCTGATCTTCCTAGTCCCGCCGCCTAAACCAGATCCGGCGGGACTACCTGCCCCCTCCTCCCGTGGCTAGCTGTGCTGTAGCCAGGCCATCCCTCTACCCACCCGCACATCCTTTTATTTTCCGGCGATGTCAGCCTCACCCAGCAGCCGACTAGTCAGCCCTCGTACTGCCCTCAGTGTGGGCATCTGCTGCCGTGGCTTCTCTAGCACCGGGTCGTTCCCTTCCTGGGCCTCACCCTCATCCATCGCGTTTGTGCTCTCGACGCGGCGTGGTCAACATGGTCAACAAACAATAGCCATCTGAAGAGGGATGTAAGTGGAGAGGCTGACAATAGGGACCCAGACAAGCAAGTGCCTCCTTATTACGCGAAAATAGTGGGGCTTCTCTGGGTCGTTCTAGTCCGGGGCCTCGCCATCGTCCACTGCCCTGGTTCTCTCGGCAGTGTGGTCAATGTGGTCAACGAACCACATCCATCGGAAGATGACTGTACGTAAAGAGGCTGACAGTTGGGTCCATGGCCACACGCAAGGAAGTGCCTCCTTATTACGTGCAAAATAATGATTCCTCCACCTGATAGATGGGACCCACTGGAAGGGCCTCTGAATTTCGCGAAAAAAACGTTCCTCCCACTGATAGATCGGACCCACTAGCTATATCTTTGCACGCAAGAAAGTGCCTCCTTATTACGCACAAAAAAGAGAACACTCCCCCTGCTAGCTGGGACCCACCATAGTGGGAGGCTGAGTTGTGGGCCTCCTAAGTTGACGCGGATGGAGGGCTTTGTCAACTTAGTCAATATGAACGATTCTAGCTCCAGTGACCGTACAATGTCCATCCAATGGCCGTAGTGCTTCTTCAACCTTTGGTCTTCTTGCTCGAGCCGCCCAAACCAGCGCCGGTCGTGTTGCTTTCTCCTGCCTCCCGTGGACAGCTGTTCTTCCATGGAGGCCTCTCCTCCCCCTACTACTCCCACCAGTGGCCATGCCATCCCTCCACTCACCCACACCCCCTGTTATTCTACGACGATGGCAGCCTCACACCGGAGCTGAACCAGTCAACCTCGTACTCCTCTCCGCGTGGGCATCCACTACAGCGTCTTCCCCGGCTCCGCGTCGTCCCCTTCCTAGGCCTCGCCGTCGTCCACCGCCCTGGTGCTCTCAGCACGGCGTTGTCAATGTGGTCAAGGAATGACTTCCATCGGAAGAGTACTGTATGTGGAGAGTTTGACAGCTGGGTCCACGACCGCAACAAGGAAGTGCAACCTTATTATGTGTAAAAAAATTATTCCTCCACCTGACAGCGGGGCCCCACTGGACGGGCCACCGTATTTCATGAAAAAAACGTTTCCCAACTGACCGCTGGGACCCACCAGCTACATCTTCGCACACAAGGAAGTGTGGCCATATTATGGGAAAAAAGATTCTCCCCCTGACAGCTGGGACCCACCAGCAATAACTTCGCATGCAAGGAAGTACCTTATTATCCTCCCTGAGAGTCCGGACCCACCTGGTCGAAGAGTACATAGCATTGTCATTCTGGTCGCGAGCGTGTACATACATACTGGTCGATCGGTCTGTCTACAGGCTGCAGCAATGAACCATGGACGAGTAAGGAAGGGCACGTGTCGTAGTAGAGGCGTGGACGTAGCATGTCATGCAGTCCCGTCAATATCATGTACACATACGTACAAGAAGTGTGCAAGAAAGTAAATACGGCCACATACGTACATACAGGCGGGGTCTCGAATGCCTACTCACACATACGTACGGCTAGGGCTCGTGTACATGGAGAGGCATCGGAGAGCAGCGACAGCTGATGACCCACAAGTATATGGGGTCAATTGTAGCCTTTTCGATAAGTAAGAGTGTCCAACCCAACGAGGAGCAGAAGGAAATGACAAGTGGTTTTCAGCAAGGTAATGTCTGCAAGTGCTAAAATTGTAAGTAGCAGAGTAGTTTGATAGCAAGATAATTTGTAATGAGCAAGTAACGATAGTAGTAACAAAAGTGCAGCAAGGTAGCCCAATCATTTTGAGGAAAAGGACAGGCCAAAATGCTCTCTTTTGAGTCAGAGGGTACACAGGAATTTCATCTAGTCACTTCCATCATGTTGGCTTAATTCGTGTTCGCTACTTTAATAATTTGGTATGTGGGTGAACTGGTGCTTAGGTGCTGTTCTTACTTGAACAAACCTCCTACTTATGATTAAACCCCTCACAAGCATCCGCAACTACGAGAAAAGTATTAAGAATAAATTCTAACCATAGCATTAAACTTTTGGATCCAATCAGTCCCTTACGGAATAGCACATAAACTAGGGTTTAAGCTTCTGTTACTCTTGCAACCCATCATCTAATAACTACTCCACAAGGCATTCCCTTAGGCCCAAATATGGTGAAGTGTCATATAGTCGACGTTCACATGACACCACTAAGGGAATCACAACATACCTATCATCAAAATATCGAACACATATCAAGTTCACATGATTACTTGAAACATGATTTCTCCTGTGACCTCACGAACGAAAGTAAATACTCATAAATGATAATCATGCTCAAAATTAGAGGGGTATTAAATAGCATAATGTATCTGAACATATAATCTTCCACCAAATGAACCAGATAGTAATCAACTACAAGATGTAATCAACACTACTAGTCACCCACAAGCACCAATCTATAGTTCCGGTACAAAGATTGAACACAAGAGATGAACTAGGGTTTGAGAGGAGTTGGTACTGTTGATGATGTTGATGAAGATATCCCTCCCCAAGATGGGAGAGTTTTTGGTGATGATGATGACGATGATTTCTTCCTCCGGGAGGGAAGTTCCCTTGGCAGAATCGCTCCGCCGAAGGGCGAAAGTGCTCCTGCCCAGGTTCCGCCTCGAGACGGCGGCGCTTCATACCATAAGTCCTCTATTTATTTTTTCTAGTTCAAAATGACCTATATACCAGAAGATGGGCATCGGAGGTGGGCCTGGGTGAGCACAACCCACCAGGGCACGCTTGGGCTCCCTACCGCACCCAGGTGGGTTGTGCCCACCTGGTGGGCCCCCTATGGTAGTTATTTGCTCCAATATTCCTCAAATATTCCATAAAAAATCCTCGTAAAGTTTCAGCTCATTTGGAGTTGTGCAGAATAGGTAGCCTGACGTAGCTTTTTCAGGTCCAGATTTCCAGCTGCCAGAATTCTCCCCCTTTGTGTGTACCTTGCATATTATGAGGGAAAAGGCATTAGAATTACTCCAAAAAGCATTATTATACAATAAAACAACATAAATAACAGTAGGTAAATATGATGCAAAATGGACGTATCAACTCCCCCAAGCTTAGACCTCACTTGTCCTCAAGGGAAAACCGAAATCGAAAAACATGTCCACATGCTTGGAGAGAGAGAGGTGTCGATAAAAACAAAAATACGGACATGGCAGCATCATGTAACTTATTATAACTACAACAAAATTTAACATAAAACTTTCATCATAGAACTTTACTCATAGACTTCTCATGAACAAGTGACAATTCATCACAACATTGAAGTATAAAGCATAAGCTCTATTGTAAACCAACAAACTATGTTCTCAGTCAACTTTGCAACTACAATTCATCATTTTTAGGAAGGGTCATGTAACAGAGCCTTTAGGCAAGTCCACATACTCAACCATCATTTAGTCTTCTATTTTTTCTAACACTCGCCACATACACATGAGCAAAACATTTCAACCGGACATATAGAAATATAGGGGCTTATAGTTTCGCCTCCCAACGCATTCACCTCAAGGGTGATGTCAACAATAATAACTCATGCTACCCTTATTCAACTGGATATATGTGCCTAGATCTTTCCTCACCACATGATGCTTGCCAAAGGAGAAAACAAAAAGGAATAGAGAGAACAACTTTGACTCTTGCATGAAAGTACATACATGAAAGTAAAAGATAGGCCCTTTGTAGAGGGAAGAAGAGGTTTCCATGTGCTTTTTTGTTTGTATGCTCAACCCATTAGTGCAAGAGAACATTAGATTATATTGCCCCTTATGATGGCAACCTTTATTATGCAGTCTCTCGCTTTTATTCTTCACCATCACAAGTTCGTACAACGCTCAATTTTCCCTTACACTAAATGATCTTACACTTTTAGAAGCAATTTTTATTTCCCTTTTTGCACCGATGACAACTTACTTGAAGGATCTTATTCAATCCATAGGTAGGTATGGTGTACTCTTAAACAAGATTTGGGTTTAAGGGCTTTGGATGCACAAGTAGTATATCTACTTAGTGCGGAATTTTTGGCTATCAAAGATAGGGGCAAGCACCACATGTTGAAGGATCTATAACAATATAACTTCTATGTGAATATGAACAGACATAAATCATTATGTTGTCTTCCTTGTCCAACATAAACAATTTTGGCATATAATATTTTGATGGGTGCTCACAATCACAAAAGATTTCCAGGATAGTGTATTGGCATGTGAATCTTCTCTTCCCTTATTAATTCTATCAGGAGTTGCATTATTGACCAATGCTATGTTTGTCAATCTACAATAAAATTTTCTACTTATACTTTTCCTTGTGTAATGTCACCACTTACCATAAGATTAGCATATGGTCTTTTTCATTCGTTTCCTTTCTTTTTATTGAAACAAGAAAGTAAAGAAAGCAAAACTCAAACTAAACTTTATTATATATCTCGCACACGATTGCAAAGATAGATCACTAAGCAAACTCTTTGAAAAGAAAGGATCGAACTAACTTGTATTCATCTAAAGCAAAAGATAACCATGGTCGAACTAAGAAAAGTAAAGGCAAAAGATAGTGGGGATGATACGATACCGGGGCACCTCCCCCAAGCTTGCCGAAAGCCAAGGGGAGTGCCCATACCCGATACTCAATATTCATTTGGTGATGAAGAAGGAGGTGGTGGTGATGATGTAGAAGCGATCATGTCCTCAAGTTTCCACGGAAGAGTCTCACCATCATAAGAGGAAGAGTTTGTCTCTCAGGTCCTGCAACTGGCAGCCAAACTCATACCTTTAAACCTTGACTCATATTCAAAGACTTGGTTTTGGAGGTTGTAGATCTGGCTCTGGAAGAAGTTGATTTGCTCGTTGAAGGAGAAGACGATGTCCTTCATGGACTTGCCATCCACCTTGAGATCACGGGTGTAGTCCGCAATCATGAGGTGATTGGCATTGAGTCCACGTTCCACCATCCCCTTGCAGCGGAAGACTTCCTGCTCCATAGCTTCAAGCCTGGCCTCCATGAATCTAGTTCCCTTTGGGCCTTGCACATCACGGATGTGCCGCACCCCATTGCCCATCTAGATAGCTTGAGGGTGCTACATCATCTCTCGCAGATATGGGTTGATGACGTTCTCGAAGAACTTGTCCTTGGAGGACCTCAAAGCAGCCATGGTGGATTAGATCTTACAGAAAACAGCAAGAAAAGAAAACAAGAGATTTCTCCGCGATATGGAGGTCAGCAGGTTCAGGTGGTATATAAAGATTTTTTATCTTGGGGAACAAGCAGAACGGAAGAAAAACGGAGTACGGAAAGTACCCGAGGTGGGCACAACCCACGAAGGTGCGCCTGGCAAGCCAGGCACGCCCTAGTGTATCGTGGCCCCCAGGGTCACTTTCCTAGAAGTTTTTTATTTTCCTAATTTTTTTACATATACCAAAACTGACAAAAAATATTTTTGCAGATTTTTTGGTGTCCGTTTACATACCGTATCACGTACCTCCCCTTTTTTCACGATTCTGGAGTGTTCCGGAAGGTTTCCTTGATGTGTTCTTCCAATGTCATAGTTTGGATAATATTGCTTCCAACATTAATGGGCGTACCTGAGATATAATGTTTTATTCGTTGCCCATTAACAACCTTCGGGTTAGTACCTTCGGTGTTATTTGTTTTGATAGCTCCGGATCGATAGACCTCGTCGATAACATAGGGTCCTTCCCATTTGGAGAGGAGTTTTCCAGCAAAGAATCTGAAACGAGAGCTGTACAAAAGAATGTATTCTCCAACTTTGAACTCACGCTTTTGGATTATTTTATCATGCAATCTTGGGTTCTCCATTCATTTAAAGAGCTAATATCAAATAATCTCTTTTCACCAGCAAGTTTGAAATCATAATTGAGTTCTTTGATTGCCCAATATGCTTTATGTTCTCTCAAGAGGAAAATGACAAGCTTTTCCGTAAACCATTTTATAAGGAGACATACCCATAGAATTTTTATATGCTGTTCTATAAGCCCAAAGTGCATCATCTAGTTTCTTAGACCAATTCTTCCGGGAACTATTGACAGTCTTTTGTAAAATTAGTTTTATTTCTCTATTGCTAAGTTCAACTTGACCACTAGACTAAGGATGATAAGGTGATGCAATTCTATGATTAACATCATACTTAGCAAGCATTTTATGGAAAGCACCATGAATAAAGTGTGAACCACCATCAGTCATTAAATATCTAGGGACTCCAAGCCTTGGGGAAATAACTTCCTTCAGAATTTTAATAGAGTTGTTGTGATCAACACTACTAGTTGGAATAGCTTCTACCCACTTAGTAACATAATCAACAACAACCAAAATATGAGTATACCCATTAGAGGAAGGAAAAGGTCCCATGAAAACTCAAATCCCCAAACATCAAATGGTTCAACAGCAAGTGAATAATTCATAGGCATTTCTTGATGCTTATCGATAGTACCTATTCTTTGACATTCATCACAAGACAAGACGAACTGACGGGCATCCTTGAAGAGAGTAGGCCAATAAAAACCAGATTGCAATAACTTATGAGCAGTTCTGTCTCCCGCATGATGTCCTCCATAAGCCTCAGAGTGACATTTCCGTAGGATTTGTTCCTATTCATGCTCAGGTACACAACGTCTAATAATACCATCTACTCCTTCTTTATAAATATGTGGGCCATCTCAAATGTAATGTCTTAAATCATAGAAGAAAATTTTCTTTTGTTGGTATGTGAAGCTAGGTGGTATGTATTTAGCAAACTATAATTACCATAATCAACATACCAAGGTGTACTATTAGAAATAATTGTTGCAGCTAACTGTTCATCAGGAAAGCTATCATTAATAGGATGTGGGTCATCAAGAATATTTTCAAGCCTAGAAAAGTTATCAGCTACGGGGTTCTCTTCTCCTTTCCTATAAGTGATATGCAAATCAAATTCTTGTAACAGAAGAACCCACCTAATGAGTCTAGGTTTAGCATCTTTCTTTTCCATAAGATATTTTATAGCAGCATGATCGGTGTGGACAATCACTTGAGAATCAACAATGTACGATCTAAATTTATCACAAGCAAACACCACTGCTAAGAATTCTTTTTTAGTAGTAGCATAATTTTGTTGAGCACTGTCCAGAGTTTTACTAGCATAATGGATACCATTTAATTTCTTATCAACTCTTTCTCCTAGAAAAGCGCCAACAGCATAATCACTAGCATCACACATAATTTCAAAAGGAAAGTTCCAATCAGGTGGTTGAACAACATGTGCAGTAATTAAGGCTTTCTTTAGTGTTTCGAAGGCTTTCAAACAATCATCATCAAGCACAAAAGGAATATCCTTTTGCAAAATATTTGTAAGAGGCCTAGAAATTTTAGAGAAGTCTTTGATAAACCTCCTATAGAAACCAGCATGACCAAGGAAACTACGAATACCTTTGATATCTTGAGCACATGGCATTTTCTCAATTGCATCAACCTTGGCTTTGTCCACCTCAATGCCTCTTTCAGAAATTTTATGGCCCAAAATGATACCTTCATTGACCATAAAGTGGCACTTCTCCCAATTCAAGACAAGATTTATTTGTTCACATCTCTGCGAAACTCGATCAAGATTGCTTAAACAATCATCAAAAGACTTCCCATAAACAGAAAAGTCATCCATGAAAACTTCAACAATCTTTTCACAAAAATCAAAGAGTATAGCAGTCATACATATTTGAAAGGTAGCAGGTGCATTGCATAAACCAAAAGGCATACGTCTATAAGCATAACTTCCAAAAGGACAAGTAAAAGTGGTCTTTTCTTGAGCAGGTTGTGAAACAGGTATTTGTGAAAAACTAGAATATCTATTAAGGAAGCAAAAATGTGTGTGCTTAGATAATCTTTCTGGCATTTGATCAGTAAAAGGCAGAGTGTAATGATCTTTTCTAGTTGATTTGTTTAATTTTCTATAATCAATTACCATCCTATAGCCTATGAATTTTTTGCGTGGAATAAGCTCATTCTTATCATTAGGAACAACAGTAATACCTCCCTTCTTAGGGACACAATGAACAGGACTTACCCATCTACTATCAGCTATAGGATAGATTATACCTGCTTCCATAAGTTTCAATATTTTTGTTCTTATCACTTCTTTCATCTTCGGATTTAATCGACATTGGTGATCAACAACGGGTTTAGCATCAGGTTCCATATTAATCTTGTGCTGACATAGAGTGGGACTAATGCCCTTAATATCATTAAGAGTATATCTAATAGCAGCTTGGTGCTTCCTTAGAACTTTCAATAATCTTTCTTCTTCATGTTCTGAAAGGTTAGCACTAATAATAACAGGATATATCTTTCTCATCAAGATAAACATATTTCAAAGTATTCGACAGTTGTTTTAATTCAAACATAGGATCACCTTTAGGTGGAGGATGACCTCCTAAAGTATCAATAGGTAGATTGTGTTTAAGCAGAGGTTGTTGTTCGAAAAAGATTCTATCAATTTCATTTCTTTCACGCATATGCAAATCTTTTTCATGGTCTAGCAAATATTGTTCTAAGGGATCAGTAGGAGGTACAACAATAGAAGAAAGACCAATAATTTCATCCTTACTAGGCAAATCTTTCTTTTGAGGTTTTCTACTAAACTTGGAAAAATTAAATTCATGAGATTCATCACCAAAGCTAACACCGACAGTTTGTTTCTTACAATCTATTCTAGCATTGATGATGTTCAAGAAAGGTCTACCAAAGATAATGGGAGAAAAGTCATCTTGTGGGGAGCCAAGAACAAGAAAATCAGTAGGGTATTTTATTTTCCCACACAAGACTTCAACATCTCTAAGGATCCCAATTGGTGATATAGTATCTCTATAGGCAAGTTTAATAGTAACATCTATGTCTTCTATTTCAGCGGGTGCTATTTCATTCTTAATTTCTTCATATAAGGAAAAAGGAATATCAGTCACACTAGCACCTATATCACATAAACCATGATAACAATGATCTCCTATCTTGACTGAGACAACATGCATGCCAACAACTGGTCTATGTTTATCTTTTTCATCGGGTTTGGCAATTCTAGACACTTCATCACAGAAGTAAATAACATGCCCATCAATATTATCGACCAAGAGATCTTTAACCATAGCAACACTAGGTTCAACTCTGATTTGTTCAGCTGGTTTGGGTGTTCTAATATAACTTTTGTTAACCACAGTTGGAACTTTAGCATGTTCCTTCATCCTAACAGGGAAAGGTGGTTTTTCAATATAAGCAGTGAGAACAACTGGATCAACATTGTAGATAATAGTTTGTTCTTTAGCTTTTACCGATTCTTTAATTTATTATTTAATAGGTGGGTGATATTTAAACCACTTCTTGTTAGGGAGATCAACATGACTAGAAAAATATTGACAAAAGGAAGCTACTATCTCAGAGTCAAGTCCATATTTAGTGCTAAACTTTTGAAAAGCATTGGTATTCATAAAAAAATTAACACAATCAAACTTAGGTTCAATACCTGACTCTTTACCTTCATCGAGTTCCCAATTTTCAGAGTTGCGTTTAATTATTTCTAAAATATCCCACCGGAATTCAATAGTCTTCTTCACAAAAGAACGAGTACAGGAAGTATCAATCATGGATTGATCATTATGAGAAAGCCGAGCATAAAAATTCTAAATAATAATTTCTCTTGAGAGCTCATGATTGGGGCATGAATATAACATTGGGTTAAGCCTCCCGAAGCTAGAGCGGTACTTTCTCCTTCATGAGACCAAAAATTATATATATAATTCCAGTCACGATGAACTAGATGCATATGATAATTTTTTTGATGGAATTCTAATTTCAACCGATTCCAGTTCCAAGATCCAATATCATCGCATAGCCTATACCATTTCAATGCTTTTCCCTTCAAAGATAAAGGGAAAACCTTCTTATTAGCTTCATCTCCGGGCAAACCTACAAGCTTAAACAATCCACAAATTTCATCCACATATATCAAGTGCATATCAAGATGTTCGGTTCCATCTCCTGCATAAGGATTAGCTAGAAGTTGTTCTACCATACCAGAAGGAATTTCATATTCAATATTTTAAGTAGGTGCAGTAGGTTGAGGGGCAACTAATTGTGGTTCCGATCAAGGTGAAGATACCCCGAACAAACCCCTGAAAGGATTGTTTTCCATAGTAGCAAGTGACAATAAATTTCCGCACGTAGTAATAATGTTTCCTTACCAATTTCCACTTACCAAAAGCGCGTCACTCCCAGGCAACGGTGCCAGAAAATAGCCTTGATGACCCACAAGTATATGGGGTCAATTGTTGGCTTTCCGCTAAGTAAGAGTGTCAAACCCAACGATGAGCAGAAGGAAATGACAAGTGGTTTTCAGCAAGATAATGTCTGCAAGTGCAAATATTGTAAGTAGCAGAGTAGTTTGATAGCAAGATAATTTGTAATGAGGAAGTAAGGATAGTAGTAACAAAAGTGCAGCAAGGTAGCCTAATCCTTTTGAGGCAAAGGACAGGCCAAAACGGTCTCTTATGATAAGCAATGCGTTGTTGAGGGTACACAGGAATTTCATCTAGTCTCTTTCATCATGTTGGCTTAATTCGTGTTCGCTACTTTAATAATTTGGTATGTGGGTGGACCGGTGCTTCGATGCTGTTATTACTTGAAAAAACCTCCTACTTATGATTAACCCCCTCACAAGCATCCGCAACTACGAGAAAAGTATTAAGAATAAATTCTAACCATAGCATTAAACTTTTGGATCCAATTGGTCCCTTACGGAATAGCGCATAAACTAGGGTTTAAACTTCTGTCACTCTCGCAACCCATAATCTCATAACTACTACACAACGCACTCCCTTAGGCCCAAATATGGTGAAGTGTCATATAGTCGATGTTCACACACCACCGAGGGAATCACAACATACATATCATCAAAATATCGAACACATATCAAGTTCACATGATTACTTGCAACATGATTTCTCCTGTGACCTCAAGAACAAAAGTAACTACTCACAAATTATAATCATGCTCAAGATCAGAGGGGTACTAAATAGCATAATGTATCTGAACATATAATCTTCCGCCAAATAAACCATATAGTAATCAACTACAAGATGTAATCAACACTACTAGTCACCCACAAGCACCAATCTATAGTTCCGGCACAAAGATTGAACACAAGTGATGAACTAGGGTTTGAGAGGAGTTGGTGCTGTTGAAGATGTTGATGAAGATAGCCCTCCCCAAGATGGGAGAGTTTTTGGTGATGATGATGACGATGATTTCCCCCTCCGGGAGGGAAGTTCCCCCGGCGGAATCGCTCCCCGGAGGGCAAAAGTGCTCCTGCCTAGGTTCCGCCTCGAGACGGCGGCGCTTTGTCCCGAAAGTGCTCTCTTTATTTTTTTTTCTAGGTTAAAATGACTTATATACCACCAGGGCGCGCCTGGGCTCCCTGGCATGCCCAGGTGGGCTGTGCCCACCTGGTGGGCCCCCTCTAGTACATATTTGCTCCAATATTCCGCAAATATTCAATAAAAAATCCTCTTAAAGTTTCAGCTCATTTGGAGTTGTGCAGAATAGGTAGCCTGACGTAGCTTTTTAGGTCTAGATGTCCAGCTGCCAGAATTCTCCCCCTTTGTGTATACCTTGCATATTATGAGAGAAAAGGCATTAGAATTAATCCAATAAGCATTATTATACAATAAAATAACATAAATAATACTAGGTAAAGATGATGCAAATTGGATGTGTCAACCGCGTCCTGTTCATTGGGAGACAACCGGGTGGGTCGTGATAACCCAGAAGTATATGGGATCGCAATAGTTTTCGAGGGTAGAGTATTCAACCCAAATTTATAGATTCGACAAAAGGGGAGCAAAAGAATAGTTGCAAGTACTAGCAGTTGAGTTGTCAATTCAACCACACTTGGAGATTAATTATCTGTAGCAAAGTGATCAGTAGCAAAGTAGTATGATAGTTTTGATAGTAGTAGTAACATCAACAGTAACGGTAATAGTGATAGCAATGGTTTTGTAGCAGTAACGATAGGAGTAGCAACAGTAGTAACTTAGAAAAAAATATAATGTAAATTAGTAGGCATTGGATCGGTAATTTGTTGGATGATATTCATCATGAGATAGTCATAACCTAGGGCGATACAACACTAGCTCTAGTTCATAAATATAATGTAGGCATGTATTCCGTAAATAGTCATGAATGCTTATGGAAAAAACTTGCATGACATCTTTTGTCCTACCCTCCCGTGGCAGCGGGGTCCTATTGGAAACTAAGGGATATTAAGGCCTCCTTTTAATAGAGAATCGGAACAAAGCATTAACACACAGTGAATACATGAACTCCTCAAACTACGATCATTACCGGGAGTGGTGCCGACTATAGTCACTCCGGGGTTGCCAGATCATAACACATTGTAGGTGACTATAAGTTGCAAGATCAGATATAGAACATGGATATAATGGAGATAACGTAAAAAGTTCAGATCTGAAATCATAGCACCCGGGCCCAAAGTAACAAGCATTAAGCATGGCAAAGTCAAAGTAACATCATTCTCAAAACATAATGGATACTAGGGATCAAGACGTAACAAAACTAACTCGATTACATGATGAATCTCATTCAACTCCTCACCGACCAGCGAGCCTACGAAGGAATTAGTCACTCCCGGTGGGGAGCATCATGGAATTGGCGATGGAGAATTGTTGGTGATGACGAAGATCGAAGATCCCCCTCTTCGGAGCCCCAAACGGACTCCAGATCTGGCCTCCCGATGAAGAACAGGAGACTGCAGCGGCTCCGTCCCGTGAAACACGATAATTTTTTCTCTCTAATTATTTTTCTGGAAAAATAGGATTTTATAGTGTTGGGTTCAGGGTCTGCAAGGCCACCATGTGGGGACAACCCACCTGGGCGCGCCTGGAGGGGGTGGCGCGCTGATACGTCCGTTCTGCATCATGTTTTTTAATGTTCTTTATAATGTTTTTATCCATAATAATGCTTTTTGGAGTAATTCTAATGCCTTTTCTCTCATAATTTGCAAGGTACACACCAAGAGAGAGAATTCTGGCAGCTCGAAATCTGGACCTGAAAAAGCTATGTCAGGCTACCTATTCTGCACAACTCCAAACAAGATGAGCCTTCACGGAGAATTTTTATGGAATATTTAAGAAATATTGGAGCAAATAACTACCAGAGGGGCTCACCAGGTGGGCACAACCCACCTGGGCACGCCAGGGAGCCCAGGTGCGCCCTGTTGGGTTGTGCCCTCCTCGACCGTCCTCTGGTGCCCATCTTCTGGTATATAAGTCATTTTGACCTAGAAAACTAAAGGCGGAGACATTCGGGATGAAGTGCCACTACCTCGAGGCGGAACTTGGGCATGAGCACTTTTGCTCTCCGGTGGAGCGATTCTGCCGGGGGAACTTCCCTCCCGGATGAGGAAATCATCGTCATCATCATCACCAACAACTCTCCCATCTTGGGGAGGACTATCTTCATCAACATCTTCACAACACCAACTCTTCTCAAACCCTAGTTCATCTCTTGCGTTCAATCTTTGTACCAAAACTATAGATTGGTGCTTGTGGGTGACTAGTAGGGTTGATTACATCTTGTAGTTGATTACTATATGGTTTATTTGGTCGAAGATTATATGTTGAGATACATTGTACTATTTAATACCCCTCTGATCTTGAGCATGATTATCATTTGTGAGTAGTTACTTTTGTTCTTGAGGTCACATGAGAAATCATGTTGCAAGTAATCATGTGAACTTGATATGTGTTTGATATTTTGATGATATGTATGTTGTGATTCCCTTAGTGCTGTCATGTGAACGTCGACTATATGACACTTCACCATATTTGGGCCTAAGGGAATGCATTGTGGAGTAGTTATTATATGATGGGTTGCGAGTGTGACAGAAGCTTAAACCCTAGTGTATGCGCTATTCCGTAAGGGACCGATTGGATCCAAAAGTTTAATGCTATGGTTAGAATTTATTCTTAATACTTCAGTTAGCAGTAGTAGCGATGGAATCTCTCGATCGGGTTCAGTTAACAGCCAGGGATCAATCGATCGCTCGGGCTCAATAACGCGTAGCCAGTGCAATCGCTCCGGTTCAGTAGGCGAACGCCTCACTCTGGTTCAGTTAGAGCCCAACGCCTCGCACCCACGCGCGTACGTGTACGAGACAAACGCACAATCCCTCCATGCATCATTCGGCCATGACCACCCGCCATAACCGGGAACTCCGCGATATTTTCCTCGCCCTTGCTTCTACCACGGTTTTTTCCGTCATGGACGGCCCAAAGAATGTCATGCAACTGCGTCTCCGGGCCGCCCAGGACAAAAAGCCCATTTTCTGTCATGATACCAGGTTTTGTCACAATTATCGTCATAGAAGTGTCATAAGCATGACAGAAAAAAATTCGTTTGGCCCAAAATGTCATGAATGTGTCTTTTTTGTAGTGATTGGGATGTCGTCGTGCTCCGGCTACCTGTCGGCCAGCCAGTCGGCAGCAATAGCTGCCATCTCCTTCTGGTCTGTTGTCCGCCCGTCGTGAAGAGCGCTGGAGCGCAAGGATGCCATGGTGGGTAGTAGCTTTGTGGACAGGAGATAGGGAACGGAGGCGGATGACTGCGGCTATGGCTGGTGCAGCAATTTATATATCAATGGTTGGCGGCAGAGGGAAGGACTGGTGGCACCGGAGTAGCCGCCTCAGCAATCGTGTATCATTAATGTGGGCGGCAGACGGACGGACGGATGACACTTGTGTCATTTGAACGCAGAGCAATTTCCTGCACCGGGAAGCGGTGCCGGTGGCGCTGACCGTTTCGGGCGGAAAGTGCACGCGGGCGAGGGAGGCGGTCTGGGTGGGCCAGGGGCAATCAGACTCGTGCTTGGCAGCGGTCCAGGCGTCCAGTAGCCGGACATGCTGGCTCAGGAGCGAGCTTGCCAAGCTGAGCGACAACAATCAGACGATGAACGTGGCTTCCGACCAGGAGCCGGGTGGCACCGCCCAAGCCGGTTCATGTTGTGTTCACCATAGAGCAGGTGCATCCGCACTTCGATGCCCTAATGGCAGAAGAGCTACCAGCGCAGGAGGACCTGTGCTGCAAGCTCCGTCTCCTCAATGAGCACCGGCTCGCAGAAGGACGAATCGCCGGTGAACAAGCGAACGACAATGCCGTTGCGGACATGTGGCCCTATGATCCTGGCTTCCTAAATAAGCAACAAGCATTGTATCAGACCATCCGTAGGGCCCGCGAAGCCCTCTCCATCGTCCTTCAAGTTGTTGCGCTGGCCATGGCACCGCCGTCTCGCGTTGTCAACATGGTCAACGAACAAGAGGAATCAGAAGATGACTTTAATTGGAGAGGATGACACTGGATCGCACCAGGGCCATAGCCGCACGTACGCAAGTGCCTCCTTATTATGTACAACTATAATTTTTTTGCTTCCTCCTATTTCCTAACATCACGGTCCCACACCATTGTCAACTTATATAGTCAATAAACGAGAGAATTGCACAAGGAGCGGCCGATAGCTAGGACCCAGCAGTTCGAGCAGTATTTGTGTTTTTGAGGTGTGAGCAGAGTTTTCTTGAGCGATGTTTTTGTTATTGTTCAAAGGAGCAGGGTATCAACTGGGCGGGCTGTGGCCCGTCTGGCCCAGGCTATTATTTTATGTCGACCAAATATCCAGCATAGATATTAATATTTAAATGTGAAAAAGGCTAGCCCAACTATTCTTTTTTTGCGGAATACCCAACCAAGGTCAAATTATTATTCCCCGGGCCGAATTGGACTTGCCAAGAAAATGGGCTTTAAGAAATAATAAATGGGCTGTAATTTAAAAAGTAGGTTGTAAATATAAAAAATGCGTCGAACGGGTACATTTTTTAATTCTTCTAAAAAAGTTACATTTTTAAATTTATTACTTGTTGCGCTTGCAAAATTTCGTTGGATTTTTACCTAATACAAATTTATTTTGAAATTATATTTAATCTGACTCTAAATTTCGGGTTAAAAAATATTTTGGATCCCATCAAAATGTTGGAAATTTTGTTGAATTTTTTTGAGCGGTTGGCTAAAATTATTAACAAAGTCCTGGCTAGAAAATGGGCTGTAATTTGACAAACAGTAAATGGGCTGAGTAAATTCCATTAGAATTAAAAAAATGGGTTGTACATTATAACAAATCACAAATGGGCTATATGTCCTCTGCCACAGATGTGATGGTCACTTGTGGGCCTACTAAGTTGACGCGTACGCAAGGCTTTGTCAACTTATAGTCAACACACATCCCTCAAACAAACTTATAGTCAACACGCGATTCTATTAGAAGTGGTCGTTGTATGTCCATCTAACAGCTGTGGTGCTTCTTCAATCTCAGATATTCATACTTCAGCTGCCCAAACCACCGCCGGCTACCACTACCGATGGCCGGTTGTGCTGCCACACATGCCTCACCGGCCCACCCTACTCCAATCATCGTCCAGGCCATTCCTCTACTCAGCAACACCTCCTGTTATTCTCCGGCAATGACAGCCTCACACCGCAGCTGAACCAGTTAACCCTCGTAGTCCCTTCTGCATGGGCATCCACTGCTGTGTCTTCGCCGTCTTCGGGTCGTTCCCTTCCTAGGCCTCGCCATTGTCCATCCTGTTGGTTCTCTCGGCACGGTGTGGTCAACTTTGTCAACAAACGACAGTCATCAAAAGAGGCTTGAACGTGGAGTGGCTGACAGTAGGGACCCGCATAGCCCATCGCCGCACGCGAGCAAGTCCCTCATTATTATGCAAAAACAAATGATTTCTCCCCCTGGCAGGTTTGAGCCACCAACTATATCTTCGCACGGAGGGAAGTGTTTCCTTTATTACATGGAAAAAAGTTACCTCTCCCTGACAACTGGGACCCACCAGCTTAATTATGATCCATTTCTCAAAAATATAGATTGTACCAAAGATGCTAAATTATTTTATTTTTATTCTAACTCGAAAAGAAGAAATTAAAAAACCAGAAAACATCTTCGCACGCAAGGAAGTGCCACCTTATTACGAACAAAAAAATGATTCCCCTACTAGTTGGGACCCACCAGATTTGGAGGCTGACTTGTGGCCCAACTAAGTTGACGTGTACGGGCTTTGTCAACTTAGTGAAAATGATTCTAGCTGCATTGAACGTTGGATGTTAAATCAATGGCCATGCTGCGTCTTCAACCTCTAGTCTTCTTGCTCCAGCCGCCCAAACCAGGCTCGTTGTACCGCCTGCTCCAGCCTCCCATGGCTAGCTGTGTTTCCATGCTGGCCTCACAGACCGACCATAATATGACTGGCCAGAACTTCCCTCTACTCACCCACACCCCTTGTTATTCTCTGGCGATGGCGGACTTTCGTCGCAGCCGAACCAGTGAACCCTCGTACTACCCTCTGTGTGGGCATCCACCCGCCTCGTCTTCTCTGGCTCCTCGTCGTTCCCTTCCTAGGCCTCGCCGTCGTCCACCACCTTGATCCCCTCGACGCCTCACAACGTCAACAAACGACAGCCATTGGAAGTGAGCTTTAGGCTGTGAGGCTGATAGCTGGACACACCAGCTACATTTTTGGAACCAAGAAAGTGACTCCTTATTACGTGCAAAAATAATGATTCCTCCACCTGACAGTAGGGACTCATCGGACGGACCGTATTTCATGAAAAAAACATTTCCCCCCTGATAGCTGGGACCCACCAGCTACATCTTTGCATGCAAGGAAGTGCATCCATACTATGAAAAAAAGATTCCCCCTGATAGCTGGGACCTACCAGCTATATCTTCGCACGCAAGGAACAGCTGGGACCTACCCGGTCGAAGCGTATGTAGTGTTGTTTATCTGGCCGCGAACGTGTACATACATACTGATCGATCGGTCTCTCTGCAGCGATGAACTATGGCCGAGTAAGAAGCAGCACGTGTCATAGTAGAGCCGCGAAAGTAGCATGTCACGCAGTCCTGTCTATAACGTGTACACATACGTACAACCATGCTGCAAGAAAGGAAATACGGCTACATACGTACATACGGACGTGGTCTCGAAGGCATACAGCAACGTCTTCTTGTTCATCGATAGCCAACCGGTTGGGTTGGAATGGAGGAAACAACATCATGTTCATCAGGAGGCAACCGACTGGGTCAAAATACATCGTGTTCATCGGGTGGCAACCGGCTTGGACAGAACAACCACAACGAGGTCTGGCATACCGCAGAACGGAGGAAACCGGCCTTCTATTCATCAGGTAGGGTTTGGCGTACTGCAAAATGGAGGAAATAGACTTCTGTTCAAGTGCCTACGGTCGAAACGGGGACTTGTTGATCGGGAGGGGTGTGGCGTACCACATAACAAACGAAACGGGCTTGTGTTGGAGCGCCTATGGTGAAACAGGGTCGTGTTCATCCACCGTCTACTGCCTCGCTCTAGCCTCCACGGGCTACTATTCCTCCACCTTCGACCTCCTCCAGCCTCCACAGGCTACTGTTCATCCAGCCTCCATCGGCTGCTGTTCATAGAGCCTCCACGGGGTCCTATTCATCCACCCCCAACCGGCTGGGGTGCGGCGGCCTCCTCGGGGTCCTCTTCATCCAGCGGCAACGGCCTACTACCACGGTGTCCTGTTCATCCAACCCCCACCGGGAACTGTTCATCCACAGCCAACCAACCAGCAATAGCAAGCATGACAACAAGCGTGAATGAGTAGGCACATCAGGGCTCAAATAACTCCTACTCATGCTAGTGGGTTTCATCTATTTACTGTGGCAATGACAGGTCATGCAGAGGATAAAGGGGTTCAGCTACCACAGCAAGTAATAGATGAATCATGGTTGTCCTAATGCAGTAAAAGAGAGCAGGAGCGAGAGAGTGGGATTGTATCGGAATGAACAAGGGGGTTTTGCTTGCCTGGCACTTCTGAAGATAATATAGTTCTTCATCGGTGTCATCGAACTCATCGTCGGAACGTCGTCTACTGAGAGGGGACAAATACCGGCAAACAAGGGAGAACACAATCAATGCAATGCAACAATATGATGCATGAATGTGACATGGCAATATGCTGTGGTTTGAGCTAATGCAACTAGCAGCAAGTTAAATGGAGTTGGTTTGAATCCAAGATTCAAATTCAAACTCCATATGTGAGGGTTTAATTGCCATTATATGATTTGTGCTAAACAGCAGCTATAAGTTGTTCTAACATGCATGAAAATGGTACAGATGGATAGATTGGATTTTTCTGATCATTTTTCATATATAATTTGTTTCATTTGGAGTTACGGTTGATTTTATATGATTTTTAGAAGTTTATACTATTTTCTAAAATTTCCTGGATTAGAATAAATCCAAAAAATAATTAACTGCGTCAGCATGATGTCGGGGTGACATCTTCAGGTCAAAGGCGCCAGCCCAGGTCAAACCTGACGGCTGGGGCCCACACGTCACTGTCTCAGGCTGGTTTGGATGTATGACAGGTGGGACCGGTCAATGTTGACTTGACCAAAGTCAAAGTTGACACGTGGGGTCCACACATATTAGTACTAATCTTAACAGAAAACTAGACTAACCTAATTATGCTCGGGCACCCACGTGTCATTGGCACAGGTGATAACTAAACATAATTAGCAGCTAAACTAATGGTGCCATGTCAGCCACCGGCGTTTAACCGCCGGCGACGACAGACGCGGCAGAGGGCTTCGGAAAACGCCCACAGGGCTCGGTTTTGGACGCGGTTTGCGGCTACGGAAAGCTGAGAGTCTTGCGCATCCAACGGAGGCAACAACTCGCGCCGGAGTGGACTAAATCAATGACGGCGGCAACTTTTGTGGCAGCCGGAGTTCGGGCGTCGAACGAATCGAGGCTGCAGGGCATGGTAGGAGCCGCGGTTAGGTGCGTTGGACTCGTGGGGTGTGGTGAGCTTAGTGGTAAGCTCGGATGCGTGCTTGAACGGCCATAGCTGCGGTGGCAACATGGCCGGCGGCGAGGAGCAATCGACTCTGATGAGCATGGTGGCTAGAAGGCACGGACGAGCACGGGGAGAGAGGGGAAATGGACAGGGGCTCATGGTGAGTTCGAAGAGCAGGTCGGCGGGCTCGGGGAAGCTTCTGCAACGACGAATTGACGGCGGCGATCTCCGGCACCGAAGATGAAGACGACGACGCTCCGGTCGACTGGGGCCTCCTCTGGTCGCGTGCGTCGGGTGTTAGCTCCACAGGGTCGGGGCGGAGCTCAGGGATGCGGAGAGGGAGCGAGGGGGTGGCTATGGCCATGGTGTAGCTCGTCGGCGGCGGCGGTGTGATCGGTGGTGCCGCGCGGAGAGACACCAAGGAGGGAGAAGAGGTCGAGAGAGAGCAGAGAGCAAGGGGAGAGACAGAGGGGCTGCGGGGCGTATCCAGACGCATCGGGGGCGCCTCGGTGGCAAGCAGGAGGTGGAAGGCTGGCGTCGGCGCTCGCCACCGAGCTGCTTCGGGGCGAGGGGGAGGAAGACGACAGAGAGGAGGAGGTGGGCTGGGCCGGCCAGCTCAGATGGGCCGCACAAAGCAGGGCCTCACAGCTGTAGGTAAGCGCTAGGTAACTCACTCTCTCTCTTTTATTCTATTTTCTATTTTTTTGTAGTTTGTTTTTGATCCACTTTTAAAAACCAAATCAATTTTAAAATCTTGAAAATATTCATGAGCACTTTCTGAATTATTTCAGTGTCCCACAAATAATTCCAACATTATTTGAGCATTTAAATTATTTATAGTGTTTAAACGCCCAAAGTCAAATACAATAAGATTTAATTCAAAAATCCAGAAATGGCCAAGAAATATGCTCATCATTTTTGGCAGAGGTTTTCACCTTTATCAAAAATCATGAACATTTCCAAAGGCATTTTGGGTTCATTGAAGATTATTTTAAGTTGAACCTATTTGATTTGATCTGGTGCTAGGGTTTGAACAATCCCCATTTCAAGTTTGAAAGAAATTAAACATGATGCAACACATGACTAGCTAGCTAAGAGCATACCAGAACGAGGGACGTGACAACTCACCCCCACTAAGCATGAATCTCGTCCCGAGATTCAAGCATGAGGTAAGAAGACAGAGGAACACAAACTATCACAATCTTCTCGATCCAGGTGGCACTTCATCAGAACGTTGATTTGATCCTCATCTTTGTCTCAACGTCTTGCTCTGAGAACTCCATCCAACATGACAACAAGAAGAAAGGAAAACTCTAGAAGAATCAATCTTCTCGAAGATCGGACAACCCAGGATCAACTCACGGAATGAGACATAGCAACCTATCTCAAGCTAGGACACGAAACATTCATCCAAATGAATGGAGTGGAACAAATGTCGAAGGTTCACTAGGTAGACAACAATTCCACACTTAGGAGGGTGGTGAACGGTTGTCAATGTAGCGAGGAGTTGAGTTGTCATGATACCACAACGAGACACCTTAGGGAAGGTGACTCATAGAATCATCCCTTAAATGGCAAAAAGAATTACCTTTGATTCAAAGATCATTGAAACTCTTCATACCAGCTTAAGGCAAAACACAAACGATTATTTGAAGGAGTTCGGTAGAATGACATACTCGGATTAGAATGGATGATGTGGATTACCTTGTTGAAAACAACACAAGGGATGATTTTAGTAACTGGGGAGAAGCTCAACAGAAGAGAGTGAGTCCACTGTTTGAAAAGGTTATAGCATAACCGAGGAAACTGAGAGCAATATGCAATTAATGCCAACGATAAAGCCTAGCACTTGCGCATGCTCTCAAGAACTTTGAGCATTTCCATATTCATCAAGGTTTTACCAATATCCGTGTCAAGGATCCTGGCAACACAACCTACTACCATGATGAATGGTGATGGAGGATGCAGATGCAAAGGAAGATCACACTTTCTCAGATTTCATCTTAGCGAGGCCAAGGAAACAAAATCTGGATGATCAACCGAGAGACATTTAGCACTCCGCTTCTAATGTTCTCCTTGATGTGCTAGCGTAACCCATTCATAGATATGGTTTGATAACTAGAACATCAAGTAAAAGGTCGGACTTCGGGAACACAAAAATCATAAGGCACAACTAGGGAGTAAATCCTACGAAGTCCTTATGGGAAAATGGCCAACTTCTTCAATCAAGATACTACAATAACAGGTCTTTCGGCTGGGTGGTGCTGGCCACGACATCCACTTTACCGGTTATTGAGGGACCAATATTATAGTTCTTGGGAAATGTTCCAACCATCATATCTGCCTGAGATTCAGATCTGGTTGGTGTCAGGATATTCCAGACTCATCGAGTCTAGGAAGAAAAATGAAAGTTTGCAACACAATTCGACGAGATGACGTTGTGAGATTCTCGGGAAATGAACTATGATAGCAAGCTCCAAAACATGAGCTGGTTCTGCTACACACGTGTGAACACGCTGTCCCAGACAAACATGATCACATGGTAGTCTTATAATAAAACACTACCGAGTTCTGGTAGGGAAACCATCATCGAGGATTTCGAAGTCTTGTGCATTACCATGGATTAGCACTTAACTCCTTTTCCTGAACAAATCAGTCGGTGGCTTGGTGTGCTAAGGAATCCATATGGAGTGGAGGTAATTAATCTACCAAACCATAGAATACATTCGCACATGCATAATTGACTTGGGATGGTACCAGAGGAAATAAAAACAATCTTTCTCGAACTCATAGCAGCAACTTGCACCAAATGCACATGAATTCGAGGAAGTCACTTCTTCCATCCAAGCATAGGCTTCATGAACGGAACACGAAGGCATTGCTTACAAAGTTTCCAACACTAGGTTGATGTTCAACATGAATCATGGGGGAGACAAAATGCTGCTGATGGGCTCAACAGCAACTCATCGGAATTTCCATATTATTGGACTTCCACCATCATGTGAACACGGTGATAGCATTGGTCAGACCAAAAGATGTAATGGTGTATGCTCGAGGGTTCAGCCACGAATAAGACAACATTACGAGCATCGTTGGTTCTGACTTGATTTGAGGATAGCCCACACCCAAATCAAAGGTTGGATGAGATGATAGGTCCATAAACTAATCACGGGGGTCAATAGATGAGAATACCATCTTCCTTCAACACATGCAAAATATCCCTTGGGAATGAACTAAGTTTAGGAAAAGCTTTTATCTTCCAACTCTCCAAGTTGTTGTTTAGCTCAACCAACTAGTTTAGGGTATCCAATACAGATTCTTGGAGAAGGGGTGGCTTATATGAAACCAACTTGATCACGAGCTCAACATAACAGTCAGGTGACGACCTGGTGATACTTCCGAGAAGATATTCGGTAAATCACGAACCACCGATATGTTACTAAGCTCGAGAACAATCTTGCTTTTCACGGCAAGACGATATGATCAAAAGAGCGAGGAACCGGTACGATCCTGACTCATTGACTGAGGAGTGCACCCGGAATAAGGACTAGGTAGCACGATCAACCTTAGGGCGATGATCCAAGAATCAACATGCTAAGAATGAGGTTATTGTCCATTTAACTACCAAGCAATAGAGTTGCTAGGAGTATAGATTTCACACATCATAGTTCACCTGTCGGCATTCCAGTTGCAACAACATGGAAACCGAGAAATGAATAATGAGGGCGAGAAGTATCACTGCACCAAGAATTCATAAGATGATGTGTAAGTCCTATGACTTTATTCACATAAAGAGGGTAATACTTCAGGGTAGAACAGAACAAAAACTGAATTAGTATTTTGATCTGCGGAGTATGACTGCTTTGACCCAATCCTGAATATGGATGAGGTACTGGAGTTTGTTTCTCCTAGTCATTCCGGAATAGAATGGCTTGACAGAACACAAGAATAATAGGCACCGATGAACGATTGCACGCATACTCTTGACTATCAATTAGTAGACGAGGGTCGGAAGACAACTAAAGCGGGACAACTCAAAGGAACATACGGTTTTCTGAGTAGTGGATGCATAGGTTAGTATGTCGAAACAAGTTCAACAAGTTTCTTCCGGACAACCCATGCAGAAAAGTAGAACTGGCAGAGTCGTAATATAGAATGGAGAACTCATCGAGGGCACTCCTGTTGTGATCTTTTGATCCAACAAACTTCTGCCATAAAGTGGTTCATAGTATTTGGGAGAAGGAAATACCACGAACATTCGAGGACTATCGCAAAGGTTACTAATAACCTAAGGGAGCTAGCAATTACTACCAACATGAAGTAAGTGGGGTGAATCTCGGGTTCAAAACCCAGAAGTGAAATGCCTACTAACTAAGTGGCATCACGGGATGCTTTCGAGGATGACGGCCAGAATGAACACACTAGGACACAAATCATGGCTAGATTACTAGATGATCCCCTAAGACACCTAGGGTCATAATAATAGCTCCAACATATACATCGTGGCAATAGAGTACCTCAACTCACTGTTTAGTGTGGTTAACCTGGCCAGAAAGGTCATCGAAAACAGAGGGAAAGATTTTGCAATTGCATCAGATTATTTGGAAACCTGGGATGACTCGGACAGCATAACGGTTGTAAATGCTCAAAAGATTGGAGACATGCTACAAAAATGGTGGCATAACCACTCAATCATAATAATATCAAGGTTCTGAGGTCAACTATGACCATACAGAAGATAGAAGGAACTGAACTCAGGCTTAGAACCATCAATCCTATAGGTCTACGGATTAGTAACACATGATCCTGATAGAAAGAATAGATAGCCTAGTTCATTAACCCCGTAGGAAAGATAGGATGACTCAGATCAGAAGGCCATAAGATATAAGGAGTAAAAAGAGCCTTACGTTCCATCCCACAATCAATTCCCTTATATAACTAAAGCATTTCTAGACTCAACTTCGACCAGTTTGGCTTGGTAATCCTATAGGCAATCAGGCTCTGATACCAAAGCTGTCAGGACCCCGACTCAATGCCACATCGATCTAGCATGTAACACCTCATATCACTTTGCGGCCTCACGCACGGTACTCCCACGGGTGTCGCCTTACCTTTGCCCGGGACCGTTTGCGCCTTTTGGCACACGTATATGATAGTGTCGCTAGCATCCATATGATAAGGAGCCCGGGCTGACATGGCTAGTCGTAAACCCAAAGTGGCACAAACTTACAGGGACAGGCATCCATGACCCAGCATCGAACGTGTCGGTCATCAGCGAGTGAATCCAGGCTGTAGCACTGGGCTAACAGGACTCCGGTGAACCGGGCTGTAGTGGGCTAATAGGACTCTGGTATTCGTCGCGTGACATTTTCCCGAAGGGACAGACACAGGAACGAAGAAGGACACATGCCGGCCAGCCCAAGTGTTCCGGAGCAGTAGCAAGCTACCATGGCTCAGTGGAAACACCAGGAGACATTTCCCGGTAAGAGAGGCTACTAAGGATAAACAACTAGATAGTCAGATCCCACACATACCAAGCATTTCAATAACATACACACAATATGCTCGATATGTGCAAATACAACACGGCATCACAACATGACTCTACAACTCAAGCATTTTATTCGATAGGCTCCGAGGAGCGAGATATTACAATCATGGGTCTAATGACCCAACAATCAGAGCATACAAGTCAAAGCACATGCGGAAGCTTAACATGTCTGGGTACAGACATCTACAAATGAAAAAGGCTGAGAAGCCTGTCTATCTACCAGATCCTGCCGAGGGCACAAGATCGTAGCTGAGGTAACAAGCTAAACGTCGAAGTCCACGTGGAACTACTAGCGAGACTGAAGTCTCTCTACAAAAACATAAATTAAGCAACGTGAGTACAAATGTACCCAGCAAGACTTACATCAGGACTAACTACATATGCATCATTATCAACAAAGGGGATGGTGGGGTTTAACTGCAGCAAGCCAGCTTTGACTCGGTGGCTATCCTGAACTACAACTGCAAGTAACTCTTTTGAGGTGGCGCACACGAGTCCACATATTCACCATATCAATACACCACTATGGATCTGCTCTCGTCTCCCTACGAGGATGCCATCCATAGCACTCACGCTTATCTTGCGCATTTTAGAGTATCCACTTTCACTTGTCTATGAACTTTACAGGCAACCTAGAAGTCCTTTACCGCGGACACGGCTATTCGAATAGATCATATTAACCCTGCAGGGGTGTACTTCTTCACACACGCTCTCACCACTTACCGCCGTTTACACGACATGTACTCGGCAACCTTCAAGTGGAAGCCCAGCGAGGGTGTCGGCGACGACCTGACTAACCACACAAGTCTCTCGTCCAGGTTTATCGCCTATTCGGGTTCCATCCGCAAGGAGATCCGGCCGGGGTGTCGCTCACGGCCCCAAACGATGTGAGCAGGGTTCCCAAGCCCACCATCCGGGTGCCACTTGGTACACCGTGCCACTGTGCCTAGTCTGTCCCAAGCCCACCTGTACCGGGTGCCACTTGGTAGACTACTAACACTACCTACAAACACCAGAAACTAGTTGCAACTCCTGGACAGAGATCAAGTTGATTAATAAGTCGAGAGGGGCACTTAAGCATTCCAATGCGTGGTAGTAGCTGGTCATGGATCACAAACACAGAACTCAGTTCCTGAGGATGGCTGTAATGAGACAACCCACCATGTACTCCTACATGGCCTCTCACCGCTACCTTTACCAAATCGTGTTCACACACTTAGCTCTCAACAGTAGGACATGTTCACACACCTCCGATTCATCCCCGATGAATCAGACCTGACACAACTCTAAGCAATAGCAAGCATGACAACAAGCATGAATGAGTAGGCACATCAGGGCTCAAACAACTCCTACTCATGCTAGTGGGTTTCATCTATTTATTGTGGCAATGACAGGTCATGCAGAGGATAAAGGGGTTTAGCTACCGCAGCAAGTAACAGATGAATCGTGGTTGTCCTAATGCAGTAAAAGAGAGCAGGAGCGAGAGAGTGGGATTGTATCGGAATGAACAAGGGGGTTTTGCTTGCCTGGCACTTCTGAAGATAATATAGTTCTTCATCGGTGTCATCGAACTCATCGTCGGAACGTCGTCTACTGAGAGGGGACAAATACCAGCAAACAAGGGAGAACACAATCAATGCAATGCAACAATATGATGCATGAATGTGACATGGCAATATGCTGTGGTTTGAGCTAATGCAACTAGCAGCAAGTTAAATGGAGTTGGTTTGAATCCAAGATTCAAATTCAAACTCCATATGTGAGGGTTTAATTGCCATTATATGATTTGTGCTAAACAGCAGCTATAAGTTGTTCTAACATGCATGAAAATGGTACAGATGGATAGATTGGATTTTTCTGATCATTTTTCATATATAATTTGTTTCATTTGGAGTTACGGTTGATTTTATATGATTTTTAGAAGTTTATACTATTTTCTAAAATTTCCTGGATTAAAATAAATCCAGAAAATAATTAACTGCGTCAGCATGACGTCGGGGTGACATCATCAGGTCAAAGGCGCCAGCCCAGGTCAAACCTGACGGCTGGGGCCCACACATCAGTGTCTCAGGCTGGTTTGGGTGTATGACAGGTGGGACCGGTCAACGTTGACTTGACCAAAGTCAAAGCTGACACGTGGGGTCCACACAGATTAGTACTAATCTTAACAGAAAACTAGACTAACCTAATTATGCTTGGGGACCCACGTGTCATTGGCACAGGTGATAACTAAACATAATTAGCAGCTAAACTAATGGTGCCACGTCAGCCACCGACGTTTAACCGCCGGCGACGACAGACGCGGCGGAGGGCTTCGGAAAATGCCCACAGGGTTCGGTTTTGGACGCGGTTTGCCGCTACGGAAAGCTGAGAGTCTTGCGCATCCAACGGAGGCAACAACTCGTGCCGGAGTGGACTAAATCAACGACGGCGGCAACTTTTGCGGCAGCCGGAGTTCGGGCATCGAACGAATCGAGGCTGCAGGGCACGGCAGGAGCCGCGGTTAGGTGCGTTGGACTCGTGGGGGTGTGGTGAGCTCAGTGGTAAGCTCGGATGCGTGCTTGCACGGCCGTAGCCGCGGTGGCGACATGGCCGGCGGCGAGGAGCAATCGACTCCGATGAGTATGGTGGCTAGAAGGCACGGACGAGCACGGGGAGAGAGGGGAAATGGACAGGGGCTCACGGTGAGTTCCAAGAGCAGGTCGGCGGGCTCGGGGAAGCTTCTGCGACGGCGAATTGACGGCGGCGATCTCCGGCACCGAAGATGAAGACGACGACGCTCCGGTCGACTGGGGCCTCCTCTGGTCGCGTGCGTCGGGTGTTAGCTCCACAGGGTCGGGGCGGAGCTCAGGGATGCGGAGAGGGAGCGAGGGGGTGGCTGTGGCCGTGGTGTAGCTCGTCGGCGGCGGCGGTGTGTTCGGTGGTGCCGCGCGGAGAGACACAGAGGAGGGAGAAGAGGTCGAGAGAGGGCAGAGAGCGAGGGGAGAGACAGAGGGGCTGCGGGGCGTATCCAAATGCATCGGGGGCGCCTCGGTGGCAAGCAGGAGGTGGCAAGGCTGGCGTCGGCGCTCGCCACCGAGCTCCTTCGGGGCGAGGGGGAGGAAGACGACAGAGAGGAGGAGGTGGGCTGGGCCGGCCAGCTCAGATGGGCCGCACAGAGCAGGGCCTCACAGCTGTAGGTAAGCGCCAGGTAACTCTCTCTCTCTCTCTTTTATTCTATTTTCTATTTTTTTTGTAGTTTGTTTTTGATCCACTTTTAAAAACCAAATCAATTTTATAATCTTGAAAATATTCATGAGCACTTTCTGAATTATTTCAGTGTCCCACAAATAATTCCAACATTATTTGAGCACTTAAATTATTTATAGTGTTTAAACGCCCAAAGTCAAATACAATAAGATTTAATTCAAAAATCCAGAAATGGCCAAGAAATATGCTCATCATTTTTGGCAGAGGTTTTCACCTTTATCGAAAATCATGAACATTTCCAAAGGCATTTTAGGTTCATTGAAGATTATTTTAGGTTGAACCTATTTGATTTGATCTGGTGCTAGGGTTTGAACAATCCCCATTTCATGTTTGAAAGAAATTAAACATGATGCAACACATGACTAGCTAGCTCAGAGCATACCAGAACGAGGGACGTGACACTTCTGTTCTTCTTAACATAGATCTATTGTAGGGTTTCGTGTTCTTGCCGTGTTCATCACTTGTTCATACTCGTACCCAGACTCCTGGACATATCTGTGAAACCCTGCTCTGACCAGCAGTAGCTTTTTAGCATCCGCCTGTAGTTTTACGCTCAAGTCTATAGATCTCATCCACATTCCTTCCCATTGATTTACTTCTGTTCTGCTTTAACCTTTTGAATATTTTCTGTTTTTCTGAACTTGCTTCAAATCCATTGCTGCAATAAGACCTTGTGAAACCTGTTTCTGCATACTTAGCCATCCGCAACCTCAATTGCTTTCAATGTTTAGATCAGGCAGTTTAACTTAATATAGAAAAAGTTAATAAACCGGTATATACCATTAGTCCCCTTGTTGAACCGCCAGAACTCTTTAGCCAGATGATGCCACTTCATAAAAATCCGGTTTAAATATACTGCCTCCGGTTTAGCATTGTTCATACCAGCGCCTTCTTTTATCCAACATGTTCTTGAACCGGAATCACCTATTTCTTGTAGATCTCACCATGGCCAAACAAGTATATGAGTGCAACTGGGTTCCTTCTCGTGTCATAGAAACTCAGTTGGATAATTTAGTCTCGATCGGCGCTTTAGACAGCAGAGAGACTATCCACTGGAGGGTTCCTGGTGATGAATGTCCTCCCACACCTCAAGAGGGAGAGGTTGTGATCTTTGCAGATCACTTAGCCCGGGGCTTCAAACCGCCCGGCTCTAAATTTTATCGGGATGTGTTAGCCAATTTTCAACTCCGCCCGCAAGATACTGGCCCCAATTCTGTTACCAACTTATGTCACTTCCAAGTGCTCTGTGAGGTATACCTTCAAGAGAAACCCACAGTTGAATTGTTCAGAGACTGTTTCCACTTAAACCGCCGCACAAAATTCACTGATGGTCCCAATACCGAATTGGGCGGTATGGCAATTCAGAAAAGGAAAGAAATCACTTATCCCCATGCCAGACTACACAGTCACCCCAAGGAGTGGAATGCAACATGGTTTTACTGCAAAGATACTTCCCCTGATGATGAAAATCCTTTGCCTGGCTTTTGTCCGGAGCGGCTCAACAATACACACCCCTTCCCACAAAGGCTAAGTGCCAAGGAGAGGAGTAAATACGCTCCGCAATTATCCAAGCTCCGAGCCTTCATGGCCAACGGCTTAACAGGAGTAGATCTCGCACGCTGTTGGATATCATGGAGCATACTGCCTCTCAGCCAGCGCTCCGGTTTAATGTGCAAGTATACTGGTAGCGTTGATGACCCACTCCGACACACCAACAGCTAGCTCTCCGATGATGAAGTCACAGAGGCTGTGAAGAAAATGCTGAACGAACCGGAGCACCTCTACGCTCAAACCGGCCTGCTCCCTTTCTGTGCTACCAACAAACTGCCAGCTGTAAGATTTTGATTGTACTTTTTACTGAACCTGTTATTGCTATCTCTGTCTGACATCAATTGCTGCTTAACCAGGGTGATAATCCGTTTTGGAGCAAGAAGCTTCCACAAGACAAACCGGAGAAAGCAGAACGGTCAACCCGGCTAAAGACCAAGGTCATCAAGAAGCCTGCTAAAAAGAGGAAAACCACTGCTTCATCTGATCCGGCAGTTGATGATGATGTGGGTAACTCGGACCTTGAGGTAGAACTCGATTCACTAGGCTTACTTTTTACACGCCTTATTGATGATGATACTTGTCAGGACGATGCTGAAGCCAGTAATGCTGATGTCGCTGAGGTAACTATTCTCTCTTCCGATTCAGATCCTTTGCCTTTGCCAAAATTTCACCAGGCAAACCGGAAAGTTAAATTCTCTCATCCTCTTGCTTACTTGGATCCCAAATTTCTTATGAAAACTCAGCAACATGAAGCTCGCCGCACAACCCGGCACAGCGGCCAGGTAGTTACCTCCGCCGGTTTACCAAACAGTCCGGTTCGAAAATGCCGCTCCGAGGTCTCCGACCTTTTTATTAATTTATATCCTAAAGCGGGTTTCATCCGTCAACCTCTTAATCTGTCCGACTCTGATTATGAGGTTACTTCCCATTCTTCCTCTGGTGAATCGTCGGCCACTCAGCTGCCACCACTGAAAACGGTTCTTGGGTAAGCTAGACTGAACATATGCTTCTGGTATACCACGTTATAACTTATGCTGTTCCTTGACTCTTTGTTTCTCTTTCAGGGCTAAACCTAAACCGAGCAAGAAAGCCCGCCTGGATAAAGCGGCCGAGGAAGATGTCGCCCCTGAACAGGATAAAACACCAGATCTTGAAACGTTCGTTTATGAGGATATTCCCAATGATCCTCCCTTGCAAGATGATGCTATTCCTGAGAAAAGGCCTATCAATACCTCAGACCCTGTTGACCAGCCTGCCAGCTCCGTCCGGATTGATAGATCCCGCAGTCCTTCAAAGCCTGCCGATAAACCGACCGCGCCAACGCAAACTGGCGAGTCCAAGGATGATGACGTTGTAATTACCGGCGTAGGTCGCTTTGAACCAGGGAATCCTATCGCTTTGGCCAAGCATACTGTGAAAGAAGGTGTTTCTGCCATGAACAAAGGCAAATGGGATGTTGATCTGGAAACATATGCTGCTCTGAGTGCCCAAGATCTTCATTCTGGTTACTTGAACCGGCTATATACTAGTCGTGACTGTGAAGCTGGCCTGGTAAAGATGATGAGAGATAAATTTGAGGTAACTTCCTTCTGCTTCTTCTTTCTTTAATTACTGCCACTGTAATAATCCTCCTAGCCCCCAAGGGCCGGTTTGTAACCTTCTTCAAGCCGGGACTTGAATATAGTCCTCAATACTTTGAAACCCATCAATGTAGCCCCCAAGGGCCGGTTCAACTTAGTATAGTTAAACCGGGACTCCAATAAAGATTCTAACATCAGAACATAACTGAGCAAATAGCCAGCAGCCCCCAAGTGCCAAGTTGAATACTTGTATTGAGCTTGGGACTTTGCGATTTAGTAATAGATGAAAATTGAAGGTGCATTAGCCCCCAAGTATCAAGCGTATAACTTGTTATGTGGTTGGTACTTCAAATTCTTGTACCGTTTGTTTAAAGCCAAGCACTGTCTTTATGCAGGCTGAAGTGAGGATCAAAGAGGACCGGATTACTGATCTGCAGGAAACTTTGAAAACCCAACAAGCTGAAACCGACAAGGCAAGGGAAGAAATAACCAGCGCTTTGAGCATCACAGAACAGCTGAAGGAGGGCTTCAAGAAGGAGCGGACTGAGTGGGCCACTGAGAAGGCCACTTTAATAAAAAGAGCTGAAAACGCTGAAGCTGCCCTTAAACCGGTGGTAGATGAGCTGACCGCCGTAAAGCGGCAAGTACATTCCATGACCGCTGCTATCTTTGGTAAGCTCCTTTTGGTTTCCTGGACAACTCTGGCTTGCTTATAATAGATCCGGTTTGTGATCTTTCCTGTATTGTTGCAGGTACACGCATTGATCACTTAGGGTCAGATGTTCGGAAGAAGTTGAAGGCTGCCTACACTTTAATTGAACACCTGTATACCGGAGCGCAGCAGATCATCACCACTGCATCTCATAACAATCCGGCACCCACTTTAATCCAAGACACTCTTAATAGGTTGTCAATGCTTCCTGCTCGGATTGAAGAACTGAAAAAATCTGCTGCTAGAACCGGAGCCATTAATGCCGTGATCCGGGCAAAAGCATGGGTGCCGGATTTCGATCCTGTTGAGGCAGCTCAAGGCTATCCCAGCTTGAAGGAAGACGGCTCAGAGTTCAATGAAGATGATTTGAGGGCGATAAACCGTGTCGTACGCCCTCTGGCTTGTCAATTGGCTAAAGAGGCAGACTTGTCGCATTATCAAGCTCAGTACAATGATCAGAACAAACGAGTGCCTGCACCAACTCCTGAAGCGGAGAATCTGATTCCTCCAATCCGTAAGCATACTTACGCTCCTGATATTGAACCGTCTTCTCTGATCCACGAAGAGGCTGTCTTTCAAACTTTAATGGGAATCGACTGGACCACTGTTGATTTCCAGCCAATGGATAGAGATGAGGAAGCTGAAACGGCGCGGGCCGACCCACAATCATCAGACCGGGGCGATGAACAGGCTTGAACCGGAAGCCAGTTTAAATAGCTGCTTTATTATGATCCGCCGGAACAACAATGATCTTATTTGGGCACCGCGTTGGCTTGTAATAGGATAGTCAATACTTCTGCCTTGAATATGCCTTCGTGCATAAGTACTGATGCTTTTGCTGGAAATCCTCAATTTATATTTCCTGCAATCAGAAAATCTTGAACTGCCATCGCTGGGCATGAAGTTGGCTTGGCCAGGCTTGAAACGGAGTATTTATAAACCGTTACCATCAAAGTGGAGAAAACAACTCCCATGTAAACCGTGCTGGGTCATTATGAGCCCCCCTGCTACTTCATGATGTTAAAAGGAAAGTTAAACCGGGCATATTTCTCCAGATTACAAATGAACCAATTTCCGTCAGCTGAACCGGTAAAAAAGTGTTGTTGGTTTAAAGGAAACACAACAAAAATTGAAGAATAGTCATAAAAGAAATATGGAAGCAAAGGCAATGATAAAAAACCGTTTGCAAAAACATGCTTTACTGAGCTGATCAGATGGTGTTACCACGGTCGGACAGGACCAAGCCCCCAATAGGAGTGACAATGGTTCAAGTCAGCCAGGTCCCCAAATGAAACCGTGGCATTTATGCCGATCAAAAGGCGTGGCAATGGTTCGGGTTCGACCAAGCCCCCAAGTGATTCTGTGGCCTTAGGCCGATCAAGAGGCATGACTGGTTCAGACTTGACCATGTCCCCAAGTGATCTGGTGGCTTTCGCCTATCAAAAGGTGTCGCATTGGTTCGGACACGACCAAGGCCCCAAGTGATATCACAAAGCTTTTTTGAAAAGCAAATTTCAAGGGGTAAACCGGAGGCCGCTTTAAAACAGAACCACTCCATGTAACCACACATGATATGAAAGGACAGAGACCCCGCTTTAGCTGAGGCTCCGGTTTTATTATATCAATGATAATATATACACTGCCATAATATGTACATAGATAGAGCCGATGGCTCAAGTGTAGTAAGGCCGAAGATGAGCTATATTCCACGGCCTGTTGGTCTCCTCCTCTAATGTGCGTGAGTCTTTATGCTCTCGAATATCAATCAGATAGTACGACCCATTGTGCAGATTCTTGCTGACCACGAAAGGTCCCTCCCAAGGTGGGGATAACTTGTGCATATCCGTCTGATCTTGGATGAACCGAAGCACCAAATCTCCTTCTTGAAAATTTCTGGTTCTGACCCGGCGACTGTGATAGCGACGAAGATCTTGTTGATAAATCGCCGAGCGGGCAGCCGCTATGTCACGCTCCTCATCTAATAGGTCCAAAGCATCTTGTCGTGCTGTCTCATTCTCCGCTTCAACATAAGCCGCCACACGAGGCGAATCGTGCCGGATATCACTAGGGAGAACCGCCTCTGCTCCGTAGACCATAAAAAACAGTGTGTATCCTGTAGATCGGTTGGGCGTAGTGTTGATACTCCATAGCATAGATGGTAGCTCTTCAACCCAACATCCCGGTGTTCTTTGCAATGGAACCATAAGCCGGGGTTTGATGCCTCGCAAGATCTCTTGATTAGCTCGTTCTGCCTGCCCATTGGACTGGGGATGAGCCATTGATGATACGTCAAGTCTGATGTGCTCACATTCACAGAATTCCTTCATAGCACCCTTGGATAAATTGGTACCATTGTCAGTAATGATACTGTGTGGAAAACCAAACCGTAAAATCACCTTTTTAATGAACTGAATCGTTGTAGCTGCATCACACTTGCTGACAGGCTCCGCTTCAACCCACTTGGTAAACTTGTCAACTACCACCAAAAGGTGGGTTTTCTTATCCTTGGATCTTTTAAAAGGTCCGACCATATCCAGCCCCGATGTTGCAAACGGCCAAGTAATTGGAATCATCCTCAATTCTTGAGTCGGCACATGAGCACGCCTTGAAAATTTCTGACAGCCATCACACCGTTTAACCAAGTCCTCCGCATCAGCATGAGCTGTCAACCAGTAAAACCCGTGACGAAATGCTTTAGCCACCAGAGACTTTGAACCGGCATGGTGACCACAATCCCCTTCATGGATTTCGCGTAAAATTTCACAACCTTCCTCAGGAGAGACGCAGCGTTGAAACGCCCCTGATACACTGCAATGATGCAATTCGCCATTGATAATTGTCATAGATTTGGATCGCCGGACTATCTGCCTGGCTAGAGTCTCATCCTCTGGCAACTCTCCCCGGTTCATGTACGCAAGATAAGGAACTGTCCAATCTGGTATAATATGCAGGGCTGCCACCAATTGAGCCTCCGGATCAGGAATAGCCAAATCCGCTTCACCCGGGAGCTTGACTGACGGGTTGTGCAACACATCGAGAAAGACATTAGGCGGGACCGGTTTACGCTGAGAGCCCAACCGGCTTAAAGCGTCCGCCGCTTCATTTTTTCAATGATCCACGTGCTCCACCTGATAACCCTTGAAGTGACCCGCAACAATATCCACCTCACGACGATATGCAGCCATAAGCGGGTCCTTAGAATCCCAAGTGCCAGATACTTGTTGAGCCACGAGGTCCGAGTCACCGAAGCACTTAACCTGACTTAGATTCATCTCTTTAGCCATCCGGAGACCATGGAGCAAAGCTTCATACTCAGTTGCATTATTAGTACAAGGGAACATTAAGCGGAGAACATAACATAACTTATCACCCCGTGGGGAAGTTAATACGACTCCAGCCCCCGAGCCTTCCAATTGCCTGGATCCATCAAAATGGATAGTCCAATATGTGTGATCCGGCTTTTCCTCTGGTGCTTGCAACTCCGTCCAATCATTGATGAAATCAACAAGTGCTTGAGACTTCACCGCCGTCCGAGGCACGTACTTCAATCCGTGCGGCCCAAGTTCTATGGCCCACTTGGCAATCCGGCCAGTCGCCTCCCGGTTCTGTATGATATCGCCCAAGGGAGCTGAACTGACCACTGTGATGGGGTGCCCTTGGAAATACTGCTTCAACTTCCGGGTTGCCATGAAAACTCCATATACCAGCTTCTGCCAATGCGGATACCTTTGCTTGGATTCAATAAGCACCTCGCTGATATAGTAAACCGGTCGCTGAACCGGATACTCCTTGCCTGCCTCCTTGCGTTCTACCACAATAGCCACGCTAACTGCACGAGCATTGGCCGCTACGTATAACAATAATGGCTCCTTGTCGACCGGAGCTGCAAGAACGGGCGGATTGGCTAATTGCCTCTTCAAGTCCTCCAACGCTTCATCAGCAGCTGGACTCCAGATGAATTGATCTATCTTTCTCAACATCTGGTATAAAGGGATGGCCTTCTCTCCGAGGCGGCTGATAAACCGGCTCAGTGCGGCGATCCGACCCGCCAAACGCTGAACATCGTTGATACACTTCGGTTTAGCCAGGGAGGTGATAGCCGTAATCTTCTCCGGATTAGCCTCAATTCCTCTGTTGGACACAAGAAAGCCCAGTAACTTGCCTGCCGGAACACCAAAGACACATTTGGCAGGGTTAAGCATCATCTTATAAACCCGCAAGTTGTCAAAGGTTTCCTTCAAATCATCAACCAGCGTCTCCTTCTGCCTTGACTTGACTACAATATCATCCACATAGGCGTGCACATTGCGGCCGATCTGCTTATGCAGGCAATTCTGTACACACCGTTGATAAGTGGCTTGGGCGCACTTCAGCCCAAAAGGCATAGATACATAGCAGAAGGCTCCAAAGGGAGTAATAAACGTCGTCTTCTCCTGGTCCTTAACCGCCATTTTGATCTGATGATACCCAGAATACGCATCCAAAAAACTCAAACGCTCACAACCCGCTGTGGCGTCAATAATCTGGTCAATGCAAGGGAGGGCAAAAGGATCCGCTGGACAAGCCTTGTTAAGATCCGTGTAATCCACACACATACGCCAAGTGCCATTTTTCTTAAGTACCAGCACCGGATTAGCGAGCCATTCTGGATGGAACACTTCAATGATAAAACCAGCTGCTAAGAGCCTGGCCACTTCTTCTCCAATAGCTTTGCGCCTTTCTTCTTTAAACCGGCGAAGTAACTGTTTTACCGGTTTATACTTGGAATCAACATTAAGAGTGTGCTTAGCGAGTTCCCTCGGTACACCTGGCATGTCAGAAGGCTTCAATGCAAAAATGTCCCGATTCTCACGGATGAACTCGATGAGCGCGCTTTCCTATTTAGGGTCCAAGTTGGCACTGACAGTGAACTGCTTGGATGAATCGCCGGGCACGAAGTCAACAAGCTTGGTCTCAGCCGCCGATTTGAACTTCAGATCTGAATCATGCTCCGTAGTCGGCCTCTTCAAAGGGGTCATGTCCGCCGGATCAACATTGTCCTTATAATATTTCAACTCCTCCGTGGCACAAACCGACTCTGCATAGGCCGCATCACCTTCCTCACATTCCAAAGCAATCTTGCGGCTCCCATGAACCGTTATTGTCCCTTTGTAACCCGGCATCTTGAGCTGCAAATAGATATAACAAGGCCGTGCCATGAATTTGGCATAAGCCGACCGCCCAAACAAGGCGTGATACGGGCTCCGAATTTTCACTACCTCAAAGGTTAGTGTTTCAGATCGGGAATCATGCTCGTCCCCAAAAGCCACCTCCAAGGCTATCTTACCAACAGGATACGCTGATTTGCCAGGCACCACACCATGGAACACCGTATTAGACGGTTTGAGATCCTTGTCTGTTAGCCCCATGCGGCGGAATGTCTCATACTACAGGATGTTAATACTGCTCCCTCCATCCATGAGTACCTTGGTGAATTTATAACCTCCCACCTGAGGGTCTACCACTAATGCCAACTGGCCCGGGTTGTCAATCCGGGGGGGTGATCCTCCCTGCTCCACACGATAGGCTGCTCCGACCAGCGTAAATAATGCGGTACGGCCGGTTCAACAGAGTTCACTGCTCGCTTGTGAAGTTTCCGGTCGCGCTTATCCAAGCTAGTTGTGAAAACGTGATACTGCCCATTGTTCAACTGTTTTGGCTGGCTCTGATAACCCGACCGCTGCTGCTGCTGCTGTTGGTTGTAACCCCCTTGACCGCTCTGATTATCCTGGTTATTATTACCGCCCTGATTGAAACCTGAACCGGAAGCTCCATCGTGACCCGGCCCATGGAAACCGGATCCTGAGCCACCACCTGACCCACGGTCATACCGGAAGGCATTAGAGTTTTTGAATTCCTGCATAATGTAACAATCCTTCCAAAGGTGGTTAGCCGGCGCCTCCTTCGTCCCGTGTTTTGGGCATGGCTGATTTAGCAAATAGTTTAAGCGATCCGGGTTAGGATTTGGAGCCCCATTACGATTCACCGCTTTACCTCTGCGCCGCTGACCCTTGTCCTGCGCATTAGTGTTAGCCACAAAGTCCATGCTGCCATCCGCTTTACGCTTGCCTCCGTTTCCATGGCCCGCCGGTTTGTATTGATGCCCCTTAGAGTTGCTATTCTTTTTTCCCTTCCCTACTTCGTCATCGTCAGTCTCGGGATCCTTGGTACTATCAGAATCAGCATACTTCACTAAAGCGGCCATGAGAGTTCCCATGTCATTATAGAACTGCTTCATACGCCCCAACTTCAACTTTAGAGGCTTAAACCGGCAGTTGCCCTCCAGGGTTAAGATCACAGAGTCAGCATTGATCCTGTCAGACGAGTGCAAGACTTCAGAAACGCGGCGTACCCAATGGGTTGTTGACTCTCCGTCCTCCTGAACACAAGCCGCCAAGTCTACTATGGACTTAGGCTGCTTACACGTATCTTTGAAATTCTGGATAAACCGGGTCCACAACTGGGCCCATGAACTGATAGAATTAGGCGGCAAGCTCTTCAACCAAGTACGGGCTGTGCCTTCAAGCATCATGGTGAAGTACTTTGCACACGCGGTCTCATCCACATCCAGCATCTCCATTCCCATCTCATAACTCTCTACCCATGCTTCTGGAGATAAATCAGTGGTGTAATTTGGCACCTTGCGCGGGCCCTTGAAGTCCTTGGGCAGGCGTACATTGCGTAAAGCGGGACTAAACAGGCCACTCCCAAGCTAGATGCGACCCCTGGCCCGACAGAGGTGGTAGGACGAACCGGTGTAAGTTGATCCGCCTCGTTCTGTGCTGCTAACTCGGCCTCCCTTCATGCCCGGGCCCGGTCCACTACATCCTGAGCATCGTGAACACCACCGGCCGGGTTATTGCCATGGGCCGCTTCACGGCCCCGCGCATTGCTTGATATGGCCGGTTCATCCAGGCACCTACTATAGCTCCGGCTTGGACGAGGTGTGGAATGAATCCGATCGCGGCTGTATGAATATGCCTCCTGTTGAATCAAAGCGGTCCGGAGAAGTTCCTTAACCCGACGCGTCTCTATTGCTTGTGGAGAGTCTCCTTCGACAGGGATAGCTTCTAATCGGGCAGCAGCTGCGACAAGATTGTCCATAGGATTAGAATAATGACCCGTAGGTGTCTGGACAGGCGGAGGAATCACAATGTTCTGCCGAGGAGGTTCCATCAGGTGGGGTTAGACCGTCGCTCCTGGCCCTGGTGCCTCGACCCGGTTTACCTCCAGGTGCCCCGGCGGATTACTGGTTCCATCTCCCGGAGTGTGAAAAAGATTTTGAGGGTCGAACCCTAACGGCAGGCGTGATCTGTGCTTCCGCTTCAAGACCTCCTGTGATGCGTTCTGGTCGAGCATGAGCTTATAGGCCTGGGCATCCAAAGCGGCCCGCTCTGCAGCCATCCTGTCCTTCTCTGCTGCCAGGTCGGCTTTGTCCTGTACGATCTGCTCTCTCACCTTTGCAATCTCCGCATCATGGGCCTCCTGATCCGCCGGATTGGCCTCTGCCATAAGTACTGCTAGTGCGTCAAACAGGTCAGACAGAACTTGAACCGGTGGGGGCACAAGGCCTCCTGCCCTTGCTGCCGCTGCCGCTGCTGATCCGGAGAGCATTGCTATTGCGGTCGAAGAGTGATTCGCCGCCTGCGTGCTGGCCATGAATATTCCAACACGGTTGATCTGATCTGGGGGGTCCGGAACACTGTGGCCATCGGAACAGCCCCTAATCTGGTCGTCTTGCAACTGGTACAATGATTCGGTCTCTCCGGTTGAGGACTCGTCGCCGGAATAGACGACGGTCTCGCTACCGTATTCTGACTCGTCCCCATGCTCTCCTCCGTGGATGACTCCCACGAAGGCACGCCTCACGGCCGGTTTAACTTGGGTAGATCTCGCACGCTGAGCCGTCTCGACGAGGTCGGTGCGGATGTCCGGCTCAGGCCCAGGCTCACCAATCTTGCCGATAAAAACGTGCATGCCACCAAAGGGGACCCGGTACCCGTACTCGATCGAGCCGGCTTCGGGACCCCATCCTGCATCGTCGATGTAGAGCTTGCCGCGACGACTCTTGGTCATCCGGCCCACAGCATAGCCTTCAAGTCCTTTGAGCTTTCCCTCCAAGATCATCAAACCGTCGTGTGATAGCCCCACGGTGGGCGCCAACTGTCGTGGATTTGTCACGGCAGATGTCCTTGTGAAAGGACTTTAGTCGTGGATCCATCGCTACGGGTTAACTTAAAGGGGTTAAAGCGGATACAAAGACACAAGGGTTTATACTAGTTCGGCCCCTTCGATGAAGGTAAAAGCCTACGTCTAGTTGTGATGGATTTGATGTGGTTTCGATGGCTAGGGAGCAAACAAGCTTCGCCTAGGCTCGAGTTATTGTTGTCTGTCTCTGAACCGCCGCCGGGTCGTCCCCTTATATACACGGGTGACGCCCGTCGGTCCACAGAGTCCCACACCGGTTCATACTCGTATCCCGGTTGGTCTCTCTCTATTCCTAACTTACAATGCAAGTTTACATATCAAGTCGGTTTACGGCTACAGGTTCTAGACCAACTACAGGCCTTTGGCCTTCATCTGCTTAATCACCTTTAAACTACTAATGAAGCTAACCCGGCCCAGGTAGGCCGGTTCACGCCCAGTGGTAATATCCCCAACAATCGGGGTACTTGTTGGTCCGGTCTTGGCGTCCGTAGATGTACACGCAATCGTAGTGGTACTTGGCGGTTCCGAGTCGAACTTGACGATCCAGGTATGGGTCTTGGCGGTCTTGATGAATCCAAGTGACACCAGACACACGTCCACGGTAGTCTTCGGACTTGGGCTCCGGGTAGATGACTTGAGGGTCTCAGTCAGTAGCACTTGTGGCAAAGAAGTGCCCGCGAACGAGACGATGCAACATGAACAGGAGGCAGATGCCACGTTCAGGCGAGCGGCGGGGCTCCCTGGTCGGAGTCGGTAGGGATGGCATGAGGCGGTGATGAAGAGGAGGTCGTAGGTAGAGCTGCTGGAGGTGGATGCAGAGGGTCACCGGGCAGCGGAGGTACGGCGGCGCTCCGGTAGCAGGAGGCCAAGGCGGAGATGGTCCGATTGGGAGACGCGGATGGATCTGAAGGCAGAGACGGCACGCAAGGAGGGGGTCGGGGATGGGTCGTCGAGGCTGGAACTAGGGTGGAGGCGCATAGGAGGAGGGTAGAGGCGCGCTGGAGGTGGTGGTGCTCGCGGGTGCAAGGCAGCCGGTGCTGGGGCTCCGGCGAACTCCGACCATAACGGAGGGGACGAGCAGCGCGGGGATCCTGCTAGGCACGGAGGACGACGGATGCGGGCGCAGGTGCTCAAGGAGCTCCTCTCCTTGAGCGCTCGGCGACGGGGACTTGGCGAGGAGGAGGCGCACATGCGGAGCCGACGGAGGGCCACCGGAGTTGGCCGCCCCGGTGGTGTTGTAGAGGCCGAGCGCGGGGATGAACTCCTCTCTGTGTGTGGCAGCGGAGGAGGGGGACGATGGGGAGAGGGGATCGAGAGGAGGGGCGATGGGATCGAGCGATGGGTGTGTGGCGGCGGGTAGAGGGAACGAGAGGAGGAGATGGGATCGAGCGATGCTCTCCCCTGCGGCTAGGGTTAGAGCTGGTGGGGGCACCGACTGGGCTTTGGGCTTCGGGGCCGGCTGGGCTGTAGGCTCTCTTCTCTCTCTCACTCTAAATAAAATAAAAAACAGAGATAAGAAAGAAAAGAAAGGGAGGTTAGGGGAAGAAGTTGGACATGGGGATAATTTTCCCGGACTCACAAAAATGAGCTTGATCCCAGAAAATAGAAGTGGGCATGATTGCAAGTTTAAATTCAAATTCATTTGATTATAAATCAAATGGGTTTGAACTAGGACATGGTAAAAAGAAGGTTCAAAAATGTTGGGAAGTTTGGTGGAGATTGGAAAAGTGATGAAACAAATTATGGGAAAAGTTGAGGCCAAGGGTTTAGATAGAAAGGCATGGTATTCGTTTGCTCAATTCCAAATAATGGAATATTTATAATAGCTCCATAAATATTAGGAGGATATGTTATAAAGAGAAATCACCATGTGAATTCCCTCGATTTAAATAGATCAAAAGATCTATGCAATTTATTTAGTTGAGGTTTTTTAAAATTAAATGACATGATGGCATGATGCAATGCAAATGATGCAACAAAGAAAACAAATCACACGACGAAACTCAGAGTATCTGGAAGTCTTCTGGAGCGCCGGGCTCGGGGCGTTACAACACTCCACCACTACAAGAGGATCTCGACCCGAGATCTAGGATGGCACCGAAGAGAAACGGAAGAGGAAGAGAAGTGGTAAAACTAAGTTGCTTCTTCGACAAAAGAGTGAAACCAAAGAACCTTGAGAGGTTGAAAAAGTTGAAAGAAAGAGTACAATGGAGATGAACAAGATTGCAAACACTCCATTAGCAAAGAGAAACAATGAATATTACAAGAACCTGAAGGTTGCAAAGACATGAATCAAGAGTTTAATGGACAAGATAGAATTTGAAACCACTCCGGTTAAAACAAGATGAGATTGGAAGAATTCGGGCAGCACTCCGGTTGAACATGGAAGTAATAGAACATGAACTTGAGAAGATGGGATGATACTTGATGAAATCAACAACATACTGCCTCCAGAACTATTGAAAGAATGGCACAATGGGTAAGAAGGATTTCAGACAGCACTCAGGTTGAAAAGAGAGGCAAAACTTGATAAGATGAAAGAACTTGAATGGGAACACAACACTCCGGTTAAACGGATAAGTATGGAAAAGAACATGATATTTACAAAATGAGATGATGGGTCGAAGAGAGTAACATCACAATGCCTCCGGAAGAAAGAATAGAAGATAGATCATTGGAATAACAGAATGGAGAAGAAGATGCCAACTTTTGCCACAAATGAGCTTGGAAAGCACCTTTCCAAGAAGGTTATAACAGAGTTGTTGGACAACCAACAACGAAACAAATAAGCTTGTAGTGGGCTTATGGAAAACATCTCAAAATTATGAGGTGACAACCGGCCACTAACGCAAACAATTGCTTGCTTAAGACAACGAAGAGGTGAAAACTGCTTTCGCCGAGAGGATAGGAGAAAACTTGGATCATTGATAAGCACCACAAATAGCAACATTGCTTAGGAAGGCTTTAGATGAAATATATCCCAAGATAACTCCAACAAAGAGATTGATGGATTTAAAATACCTCATTCTTGACAACATATGAATCATGAAACATGAAGGAAATTGTCAAGAGTGACATAACACCACCTCAAAAGATAAGGTAGAAACAATTGCACTTTGGAATGCAAGATGAAGAATGCTTGAACGCCTCAAAACAAAATATGTGTTGAGCACCATGTTTAAATTTTGAGTAAAGCTTGGCGGATCATAACTTCGAGAGAAATCTTGAAGAACAATTGAAGAATGAAAAGAATCCTTGACGAACCACCATGTAGAGCCTCCATGGAGAACTCCGGTAATAAATGGATGATAAAAAGAAATAGAAGTTGAAAATACAAGGTGAAGCCTTGCGATGATGTAGATGGGGCTTCGCGACGAGATAATGCGAAAAACTTGGAACTCTGGACAAGAAAAATATGAAACACTAGAGCCGAGAATTACTTCATCATGAACAATCTCCGGAAGAAAAGAATTGAATCACCTCGAGGAAATAAAAATAAGATTTATTGTATGCTTATCCTTCATCAAATTAAATTGATGACAAGCAATGGATTTGGCATACTACTTATTCCCGTAGAAAGGATTAAGAGAGATATAGCGCAAACTTCAGAAGGTATTGATGGAACAACCGGTGGGATTTGGAAACAACGAATGAATTGATATGATAACGAAGGAAGTGGAATCTTGAACGAACCGCCGTAAGAATTGAAAATGAAAGTAGCAAAGGCACAATTCACCGGGAAGAATTGGAAAATGAATGAAGATACTTGAGGGGATTTAGATACATGGGAACAAAGAGATCATGAACTAATTAGAGGATATTTGAACGATGCACCGGTAAGATTTGGAGAACGATAGCTACACGCTGAGAATGAAAAATTATGACATGATGGCCTTCGGAGGAAAGAAACGGAAACAACTCATGAAATGCTCCGGATGGTAAGAAAATAATTGTCACAATCAAAAACAATTATGAGGATGGCATGAAGCTAGAACCATGACTCTCTGGAAGAACGTGTAAGAATTTAAGAGGAACTCTTCTTCGGTCTTCAAAGCTGAGAATGACGAGGAGAAACACCACCATGAATTGTTGAGACACTCCGGAAGGATTAAAAGAGGAAAGGTTGAGCCAAAGATGAAAAGAATTTGAAAGCGACCTTGGAGAAGGCATGTGACTAATGAAAATTTATTCTTACGTCAAACTTTGAAAGAATTTGAGAATCGCTCCGGATAAATTAGAAGAGTCAGGTAAGATCCTAGGAAAAGACCTGTGGGATAGGGCCCACTAAAAAGGAAACACCGTTGGAAAATATTACTTGAAAGAGAGATTGTACCGGTCGAATTAAATGGCTTGAATGAGATAACAACCTCAAAATAACTTGAACAGATTGAGAATGGAAACACGAATCTTCCAAGATATCTTCCACACTCCGGGTATGTACTAGGCAAGGTGAATAAATAAGAGAGCCTTGGATAAGAAATTCACATGGGAAGATATGTGAAACAAAAGGAAGAGATATAATCAACACCGAAGCTTCCAGAGAAGAAAAGAGATGAAGAATAATGAACTTGAAGCTCCGTTAGTATCTTCCTGAGAATCACCGGATAAGAACATTGACGGAAAATAATGAAGAGACTTCACATGAGTAAATGAATACTTGATTAGAATATATGAGTCCTTGAAGAAAAGGGTGGGAGGGCGGGAAAACAAAGGCAACTTGGGCAGATGGAATGAATACCGTTGAGAAAACTTAGAATTGATCTTGCGGATGTTGAAATGATCGGATCCACTTGAAGAGAAGCACGCCGGTTGGAAAAGAATTAACATGACGACCTCGATGATCAAGAAGGATTAGTATTCACATAGCAATATGAGAACACTGTTTAGGAAAGGTATGGATTCAACATTTGACTTCGAAGCAACTCGAATACCACAAATAAAACAAAACAAAGGATTTGGCTTGCAGAATAAGCTGGAACAAACATACGATAGAGATTTCGTCCGAAGTTTTCGTGGTGGGGCGCACACGGGTTCGATCGTACACCACCATCATGTACAACGCAGTGCACATGACATACGAAGCGTCCCCGAACCAGCATAGCCAAGGGTTCTTTAAGACACAACGAGACCACTGTAAAAACGACCGTGGATAGCCGGACCACTAGACGTCAAACCCCAATCTCATATCATGCATCTATCGGAAAGAAAAAAACTAGAGCTACTTGAATTCCCACCTATAAAACTCCCGAAACTTTCTGGTTATGCAATCTGGTGTTGGGGATACAGGGGAAGCAATATATATCTCACCCAAACTAACAATCCCTACATCCAAGATGTATCCATCCGTCAACACATAACCAAGAAACCTTCGGAAATCGTGTACCTCAACCTTCGAAAAGGTATACAAGCTATGGCAATACTCCCGAACTCCCTAGTACTGGGTGGCGTCGAGGTTATCTCACCAACAACTGCATAAAAGAGATTTTCGATGTCGGCAAAACTCAGGTATTCCAGAACTGAAACGATAAAATTATGACGAGAACACCTCGGAGCTCAACTCCCCGGGACACTGCCACAACCCCTAAATGTCAGGAGGCACCAAGAACAATGTTCTCGTCATAATAATATCAGAACGATCCCAAGATACCCGCGTGATCCTAAAAAAAATTTAGTGAAATTTGAGGCGAGGAAAGACAAAATATCTACGTCAGGAGACCTCACCAGAGCGACGAAGGGATTGAGGAGTAAAAAGAATCCTACTCTCCGATATATATAATCCTAAGACTCAAAACATTTTGTTCTAGACTCAACAACACCAGCGATTCGATCAAGCAGGGGGCTCCTAAGTCGGGGATGGCTCTGATTACCAACTTGTAACACCCACGATGCGGCTATATCTCCCACGTGTCGAAGCACGACTTAGAGGCATAACCGCATTGTGGTTTTGTCGCAAGAAGGGTCATCTTCACACAATCCCATGTAATGAACAAGAAAGGGATAAAGAGTTGGCTTACAATCGCCACTTCACACAAGTACTTAAATAAATCATACATCATTCAGAGCACACACATAGTCCGACTACGGACGAAGCCAAAAGAAAAGAAGATAACCCAACTGCTAGATCCCCGATCGTCCCAACTGGGCTCCACTACTGATCAACATGAAACGAAACATACCAACAACCAAGATCTTCGTTGAGCTCCCAACTGAGCTCGGTTGCATCACTTGCACTGGTATCATCGGCTCCTGCAACTTCTGGTGAGTCACGAGGACTCAGCAATCTCAAAACCCACGAGATCAAGACTATTTAAGCTTATGGGTAGGAAGTGGTAATGAAGTGGAGTTGCAGCAAGCACTAAGCAAATATGGTGGCTAACATATGCAAGTAAGAGCGAGAAGAGAAGCAACGGAGTGGTCAAGAAGCTAGAAGTGATCAAGAAGTGATCCTGAAACTGCTTACGCACAATCATAACACAAAGACCGTGTTCACTTCCCGGACTCCACCGAAAAGAGACCATCACGGCTACACACGCGATTGATGCATTTTAATTCGAATCTGGTGTCAAGTTCTCTACAACCGGATATTAAAAAATTCCCATCTGCCACATAACCCTGGGCACGGCTCTCGAAAGTTTATACCCTGCAGGGGTGTCCCAATTTAGACCATGATAAGCTCTCGCGATCAACAAAGGATATTCCTTCTCCTAGGAAGACCCCATCAGTCTCGGAATCCCGGTTTACAAGACATTTCGACAATGGTAAAACAAGACCAGCAAAGCCGCCCGATGCACCGACAATCCCGATAGGAGCTGCACATATCTCGTTCTCAGGGCAACACCGGATAAGTCAAGCTACGAGTAAAACCAGACCTCGAGTTTCCCCGAGGAGGCCCCGCAGGATGCTCGGTTCGGACCAGCACTTAGAGAAGCACTGGCCCTGGGGGGCTAAAATAAAGATGACCCTTGGGTTAATTACTCCCAAGGGAAATGTACAGGTGGTAGGCAAATGGTAAAACCAATGTTTGGCCTTGCTGGAGGAGTTTTATTCAAGGCGAACTGTCAAGGGGGTCCCATAAATCACCAACCGCGTTAGGGACACAAAATCCGGGAACATAATACCGATATGACGGAAACTAGGGCGGCAAGAGTAGAACAAAACACCAGGCATAAGGCCGAGCCTTCCACCCTTTACCAAGTACATAGATGCATTAATAATATAAGAGATATTGTGATATCCCAACATAATTTGGTCCACCATGGAGCAATCTTCAACTTCACCTGCAACTAGCAACACTATAAGAGGGGCTGAGAAAAGCGGTAACATAGCCAAGCAACGGTTTGCTAGGAAGGGTGAAAAGGTTAGAGGCTGACATGGCAATATGAGAGGCATGGTAAAGAAGTGATAGGTAGCGGAGCATAGCGATAGAACGGAGCAACTAGCAAGCAAAGATAGAAGTGACATCGAGGGTAATAGTCATCTTGCCTGAGATCCCGCAAGGAAGAAGGACGAGTCTATGAAGAAGACAAGCGGACGTAGTCGAACGAATCCTCACAACTCCGGAACGAAACCGAAGCTAACAAGAGAAGCAAACCTGAAAGAAGCATACACCATGATAAACACACGAGCATAATCATGGCATGATGCACAATCAAGTATGATGCATGTCCGGTTTAAAGAGGCATGGCATGGCAAAGTGCAACAAGCACTACTACAAATTAAGTGGAGCTCAATATGCAACGAGTTGCATATTGACGGAACACCACATTAATTATTTAGTTTCTCTCTCGGTTATGTACCCAACAATATTAAGTGTTATTAAACATGGCAAGGGGTGAAGCATAAGAAAACTACCTATCTAGGCAAGTTTAAATGAGGCCGGAACAATCAAACAACAATTTCGGAAAATCCTCATGTCATTTAGCAATTTAATGCAAACACAATTTTAAACATTTTAATTGTTGTTATCATGATGCGGATGATATATGCAAGTTTTAGGCAATTTTTATGAAGATGTTGACATGAGCAAGATATGAAACATTTGTCACCGTGGTGGAAAGAAAGGGTGCCACAGCAATGAATTTGAAAATGATGCCACGACAACATATCGATGATCCGATAACTCATTGAGATACCGGTGCAAAAGAGCAAGTGTGCGGATGTGCGGAACATGCAAAAGATGGTTGGGTGATCCCGGTTACCGGGTTCCCACGGGACGGCGGCATGGCAAACGAGGAGGAATGTGCAAAGACCTCTCGAACACGGTGCAAACATGAGCATCTCATACAACACATGCATTGGGCGGTTGACTCGGAGGTTATACCTTCGAAGCATGCATTTTCGTAGCGGTTCGAGTCATCGAGGGAAGTAGTGGTACTCGTGGGTCGTAGTGGAAGTAGTTGTACACATTTCGTAGATGTACACACTCCATAGGTGTTCAGGGTCACGACGAGGAACTTGACGTCCACGGGGTCGATGATAGAGTTACACACGTTGTCAGGGTACTGGTTGGTCCGGTCTTGGCGTTCGTAGATGTACATGCAATCGTAGTGGTACTTGGCGATTCCGTGTAGTCGAACTTGACGATCCAGGTATGGTTCTTCGCGGTCTTGACAAATTGAAGTGACACCAGGCACACGTCCATGGTAGTCTTCGTACTTGGGCTCCGGTTAGATGACTTGAGGGTCTCAGTCAGGAGCACTTCTGGCAAAGACGTGCCCGCGAACGAGACGATGCAGCACGAACAGGAGGCGGATGCCACGTTCAGGCGAGCGGCGGGGCTCCCTGGTCGGAGTCGGTAGGGACGGCACGAGGCGGTGATGAAGAAAAGGTCGCAGGGAGAGCTGCTGGAGGTGGATGCAGAGGGTCGCCGGGCAGCGGAGGTACGGCGGCGCGCCGGTAGCAGGAGGCCAAGGCGGAGATGGTCCGGTTGGGCGACGCGGATGGATCTGAAGGCGGAGATGGCACGCGAGGAGGGGGTCGGGGATGGGTCATCGAGGCTGGAACCGGGGTGGAGGCGCACAGGAGGAGGCTCGAGGCGCGCTGGAGGTTGTGGTGCTCGCGGGTGCAAGGCAGCCGGTGCTGGACCTCCGGCGAACTCGGACCATAACGGAGGGGACGAGCGGCGCGGGGCTCCTGCTGGGCACGGAGGACGACGGATGCGGGCGCAGGTGCTCGAGAGCTCCTCTCCTCGAGCGCTCGGGCGACGGGGACTTGGCGAGGAGGAGGCTCACAGGCGCGGGGCTGAACTCCCCTCTGCATGTGGCAGCGGAGGAGGAGGACAATGGGGAGAGGGGATCGAGAGGAGGGGCGATGGGATCGAGCGATGGGTGTGTGGCCGCTGGCAGAGGGAACGAGAGGAGGAGATGGGATCGAGCGATGCTCTCCCCGGCGGCTAGGGTTAGAGCTGGTGGGGGCGCCGACTTGGCTTTGGGCTTAGGGGCCGGCTGGGCTGCAGGCTCTCTTCTCTCTCTCACTCTAAAGAAAATAAAAAATAGAGATAAGAAACAAAAGAAAGGGAGGTTAGGGGAAGAAGTTGGACATGGGGATAATTTTCCCGGAATCACAAAAATGAGCTTGATCCCAGAAAAATAGAAGTGGGCATGATTGGAAGTTTAAATTCAAACTCATTTGATTATAAATCAAATGGGTTTGAACTAGGACATGGTAAAAAGAAGGTTCAAAAATGTTGGGAAGTTTGGTGGAGATTGGAAAAGAGATGAAACAATTTATGGGAAAAGTTGAGTCCAAGGGTTTAGATAGAAAGGCATGGGATTCGTTTGCAAGTGTGTTATGGTCAGTTCCAAATAATGAAATATTTATAATAGATCCATACATATTTGGAGGATATGTTATAAAGAGAAATCACCATGTGAATTCCCTCTATTTAAATAGATCAAAAGATCTATGCAATTTATTTAGTTGGGGTTTTTAAAAATTAAAGGACATGATGGCATGATGCAATGCAAATGATGCAACAAACAAAACAAATCACACGACGAAACTCGGAGTATCTGGAAGTCTTCTGGAGCGCCGGGCTTGGGGCGTTACATAGTTCAAGATCTCAAGAACACTCAATACATCCACCAAGCAGGACTAGGGTTTTATGCGTCCTCGCGGCCCGAACCTGGGTAAACGATCCTTGTGCTAATTACTAATCCTGCTCTTCTCACAACCCCGCGCCCTGCAACCGTAGTAGGGATTCTTGTGATCCCATAGGTGTCGTTTCCCACCGACATCTTTGGCGCGCCAGGTAGGGGACCGCGATTGTGAGAATCTGGTCTAGTAGTTGACCTATCTATTCCTCATCACCATGGCTCCTAAGAACAAGACGACCACAGCAATCGGTTCGTGCGGGACTGGATTGCCTGTACCGGTGCGGACCAGTAGCGGGCCAGTCGCGGAGAGAACCCATGGCACGGCCCGCGAACATCCACATCACCCTGGCAGTCCAGTCCTGGTGAGCGGAGTCAGTCGCACGCCAGCCGACGAGCCACCAGTCGCGGGCTACAGAGACGGAGTCGGGCTCCCCGCAGGCGGCGCGAGGCCCTCCGGGGCGTAGTCATGTCGCCAGTCGGCGGCACGGCGACCTCCGAGACGCCTAAGACTAGCGCCCATGGCGTGCTCTTCTCAGGTCATGTGTGACGAGCAGTGCCGCCCTACTGGTGACCCTGGGCGCCGTCCCGGGAAGAGTCCCATGCGCCCTTCACGTGATGAGGAGGGCCAGCCTGCGCACCGAGGTGCTGATGGAGGTGGCGAACGGCTGCGGGGCCGCGATGGGGCTCCTTCTAACGCGATTATAAGTTGAGGCGCACCGCGGTCCACACAGCTTTCGCCGCCGCCCACGCTAGCCGAAGCCCTAGCACGCGCGCATCTGCTCCTTGATTTTCCTCCCACTTCAGAGAAGCTTGACGAATGGAGGGCCACCGTCCGGAGCCTCCTTGGCATTGCCAACAACGATGAGTTGAGGCTGGCAGGACCCGTAGGCCGTCGCTCCGTCGGGCCATCGCATGCCAGCGGAGGCCGGGCCGGAGGCGATGCGGCCACGGTGCACTCCCCTCCTCCATCCCGACCGCCGCGGGTGTCGATCTGTCGCGATGACACTCGTGATGATATCTCCATAGCGTCGTCCGACCCGCGAACCCACTGCGACCAACGCCAGGTTCTTCGGGAGCGAGTTCATGAAGACGCTCGAACCACCATCGAGCGCCGGTGTGACGCACGCCACCAGTCGGACAGGTGGGCAGGACCCACCACGGACCACCCAGCACTGGGAGGCTACGGTGGCCTACCTTACGCGGTGGGTTGTCCGGCCTTCACCCGTGAGCTGCGGCAGTTCCACTGGCCCTCCCACCGCACGTTTAAGCCCGACGTTGGCGAGAAGTACAACGACAAGACTCACCCGTCGGAGTTCCTCAGCATCTACACCATCGCGATGCAAGCTGCTGGGGCCCGCGACGATAAGGTGCTTGCCAATTACTTCCCGTTGGCACTCAAGCCCAATGTTATGTCATGGTTGATGCACCTACCGGTGTACTCCATTTCTTCTTGGGCGAATCTGTGTCATGAGTTTGTTGGTGCCTTTACAGGAGGCCACCAAGCTCATGGCCAGGCGAGTGATTTGCATATCATCCCCCAGAAGGATGGAGAAAACCTGCGCAAGTACATCCAAAGGTTCAGCCGGGTGCAGTACAACATCCCCGACGTTCATCCTACCGTCATGATCAGTGCATTCCATCAGAATGTGCGCAATCGTAAGATGCGTGCAAAGCTGGCAATGAACAAGGTCAGGGATGTGGCCGAGCTTTATGTTCGGGCCGACCGGTGCGCTCGTGCTGAAGAGGGAACGAAGTACCCTGGCCAAGACGCTGACACGGAAACCGACTCCACGGACGATACCGCCACCCCAACAAAGAAGGGCCGGCGCTGTAACAGGAAGCGCAAGGGAAGACCGTGCTTACCGTCGAGGGGTCCGATGATACCGGCGCCACCAAGAAACCAAAGGCGAGTGACCCCGGCAAGGAGGTTGCCGGGTGTGCCGACTGCCGGGCCTTGGCGGCTGCTGATAAGCCAGGGGGCTCTCACAAGCAGTATTGCAAGATCCACCGCACCAAGGGCCACGATCTCCAGAAATGCCGGCAAGTGGAGCTGCTCGCTGAGAAGCAGAAAGCCGAGTATGAGCGGCGGGACAAGGATAAGGGCAAAGAGGGTGCCGAGGGATCCGACAAGAAGCATGGAGGCCAAGGAGGCTGCCGCGGCAAGGATAATCATCAAGACAGGCCCGCCCGGGGCCGCGACAAGAAGTAGGAAGACGATGATCATGACGAGGACGATGAGTCCGGCGACCACGAGTTCAAGAAAGCCACAGAAGCCATGTGCATCGACGGTGGCACCTCGTTGCACACATCCCACCGCCAGCTCAAGCAGTGGGCGCGTGAGATCCCAGCGGTGGAGCCGTCGCTCAACGCATAGAAGCCGCTGAGGTGGTCAGCACGCCCATCATCTTCGACACAGAGGACCATCCTGACCGCACTACTGCGGTCGGGTGCTTGCCGTTGTTGGTCTCACCAACAATCCGCAACCTCAAGGTGACGAAGATGCTGGTTGACGGCGGGGCCGATCTGAACTTGATTTCGCCTATTGTGATCAAGAGGCTGCAGATCCCTGATGGAGACCTCGAGGAGACGGGCACGTTCCAAGGGGTCAACCCGAGGAGGAGCCAGCCGAAGGGAAAGGTCATGCTGCCTGTGACGTTCGGAGGTGAGCTGAACCATAGGACAGAGAGGATTGTCTTTGATGTAGCCGAGATCCCCTTGCCCTACAACGGGATCCTCGGCCGCCCGGCACTAGCCAAGTTTATGGCGGCTTCACATTACGCCTACAACATGCTGAAGATGCACGGGCCGATAAACATCATCACCGTCCCCTCCGACAAGAAAGACGCGTTGATTTGCGCCGACCAACTCTACCCGGAAGCAGTTGCAGCAGCTGCCGCCAAGGCACCTGCTCCTGCAGACGGGGCCCCGGGAGGAAAGAACACAGGCGAGACCCCTCGCACCCACTCCGGCAAGCGCACCTCGTAGGGGTGTTGCGCTCCCGTTGAGGACGTGCCAGAGAGCTCCACCGGCAAGAGCAAGAAGTCTAGAGCTGCACCACCAAAGACCAAGAAGGTGCCCGTCAAGGAGGATGGCATGGGGGGAGCTTTTACCATAAGCTCCACCCTCGACAGCAAATAGGAAAGCGAGCTCGTCACTTTCCTGTGGGCAAATGTCGATGTGTTTGCATGCCAAGCCTCCGACATCCCCGGCGTTCCTAGGGAAGTGATTGAGCACCATCTTGCTGTCTGTCCTCATGCACAGCCATCAAGCAGAAGGTCAGGAAGCAAGCTCTGGCAAGGCAGGAGTTCATCATGGAGGAGATCAGAAAACTAGAGGCAGCAGGCTTGGTAAGGGGAGTGCTCCACCTGACATGGTTGGCTAACCCAGTAGTGGTGCGCAAGGCGAACGGAAGTGGAGGCTGTGTATTGATTACACAGACATCAATAAGGCTTGTCCAAAGGACCCCTTCCCATTGCCGCACATCGACCAGATTGTCGACTCGACGGCTGGGTGTCACCTCTTATCATTCCTCGACGCCTACTCAGGGTACCACCAAATCTTCATGACGAAAGAAGACGAGGAGAAGACATCATTCATCACCCCATGTCGTACGTATAGCTTTTTACGGATGCCTTTCGGGTTGAAGAGTGCTGGCTCAACCTTTGCAAGAGCGGTCCAAATTGGTTTTGAGCCCCAGCTACATAGAAATATGGAAGCTTATATGGATGACATAGTGGTGAAAACCAAGGAGAAAGCAACACTTGTACAAGATCTGGAGGAAACATTTGCAAACCTGCCCAAGATCAACCTCAAATTGAACCCTCAGAAGAGTGTCTTCGGTGTTCCGACCGCAAGCTTCTCGGGTTCTTTGTGTCCCAGCGCGGGATTGAAGCAAACCCAGATAAGATCAAGGCCATCGAGCAGATTGAGGCACCCAAACGGATCAAGGAGGTGCGTCGGCTCACTGGCTGTGTTGCCACCATGAGCCGATTCATCTCCAAGTCCGCGGAGCGTGGCCTTCCTTTTTTCAAGATCTTGAAGAAAGCGGGGCCAGTGGAGTGGACCCCAGAGGCCAAGGCAGGCAGGCAGCGCAACAAGATTTGAAGAAGTACCTCTCCTCTACCCCAGTGATGGTTGCGCCCAAACCACAAGAACAGTTGCTGCTGTATCTAGCGGCAACAAATCAGGTGGTTAGCGCCGCACTAGTGGCGCAGAGAGAGGTCGACGAAGAGGCAGCGGCAGTGGAAGAGTCAACAGATGGCAAGCCGGAACCCTCCCCGGCAGGGCTTGGTCCCGGCAAGACTGAGTCCCCGGCAGAGGCTGACGCTAGTTCGACAGGGCCCGCACGACCGGGTGAAGTGACGCATAAGAAGAAAATGGTGCAGCACCCAGTTTACTTCGTTAGCTCCCTCTTGCAGGGGGCTAGGTCGAGGTACTCAGGCGTGCAAAAGCTGCTCTTCGGCCTCCTTATGGCCTCGAGGAAGCTGCGCCATTACTTCCAAGCGCACGAAATCATTGTGGTCACCCGCCTCCCATTGCAACGGATATTCCATAACCCAGATGCAATAGGGAGTATCGTGGAATGGGCCCTGGAGCTGTCAAGTTTCGGTTTAAAGTTTGAAAGTACCTCGATGATTCAGAGCAGAGTCTTGGCGGAGTTTGTTGCAGAATGGACCTCGAGGCCCGACGAAGAGGAACAGGTGGCCACTCTCCCCGGCAAGGAAACGAGCCGCAACTGGATCATGTACTTTGATGGGACTTTCTCGCTGCAAGGCGCCGGTGCTGGTGTGCTGCTTATCACACCCACCGGAGAGCACCTCAAGTACGTCATCCAAATGCACTTTCCCTGGGAGATGTCAACCAATAACACCGCCGAGTACGAGGGTTTGCTTGCCGATCTCAGGATCGCGGCAGACCTTGGAGTCAAAAAGCTCGTCGTCAGGGGCGACTCGCAGCTCGTCATCAGGCAAATCAACAAAGATTACCAAAGCCCGCTGATGGAAGCTTACGTGGATGAAGTGAGGAAACTAGAAGAGTGCTTTGACGACATACAAGCGGAGCACGTCCCTCGGACGGAGAACGACATCGCTGACTACTTGTCAAAGCGCGCTTCCCTCAAGCTACCTGTAGAACCAGGTACTTTTGTGCTTCAGTTAACTCAACCATCCGTCAAACCATCAACCGGGCAGAGCAAGCGGAGGAAGCTAGGCCCCGGAAAGTACTTCCCCACCGAGCTCCTTGGAGCCGCTGGCGGAAATGTTGCCATGGATGCCAATCCTACCGCGGGGCAACCAACTCCCGCAGGGCCTCAGGCCGCAGCCGTAGAGACGGCCGCTCCCGTCGCAGAAGAGATGCCTTTGATCCTTGTCGTTAAGCCACGGGCTCTAGCATGGGCGCAGCACACTGTACGATTCCTCCAAAAGGGAGAGCTTGCTGAGGAGCAGGAAGAGGCAGAAAGAGTAGCCCGCCGGTCTGCTCCGTACCAATTCGTTGACAACGCGTTGTACAGAAGAAGGCCAAATGGGGTGAAATTGAAGTGCATCTCCCGGGAGGAAGGACTAGAGCTGTTGGCAGAGATACATGGAGGCATATGTGGCTCCCACATAGGGTCAAGGGCCCTTGCCGGCAAGGCTTCTTCTGGCCCACCGCCCTCCAGGATGCGACGGCACTAGTAACCAAGTGTGAAGCGTGCTAGTTCCATTCAAAGAAGCTTCGTCAACTAGCTCAAGCCCTTCAAACCATCCCTCTCTCCTGGCCCTTCTCGGTCTGGGGGCTCGACTTATTGGGCCCTTTCCCTCATGCCGTCGGAGGCTTTGAGTAATTGTACGTCGCAATCGACAAGTTCACAAAGTGGCCAGAAGTGGAAGAAGCGAGGAAGGTGACAGCACAGTCAGCCATCAAGTTCTTGAAGGGACTAGTTTGCCGTTTCGGGGTACCCAACAGGATCATCACCGACAACGGCACATAGTTCACAAGCCATGCCTTCATACAATATATTGAGGACCTCGGCAGCAAGGTCTATTTTGCTTCCGTGGCACATCCAGGGAGCAACGACCAAGGCGAGAGAGCAAATGCTGAAGTTCTGCGAGGCTTGAGAATGAAGACTTTTGACAGGCTGCGCAAGAGTGGAAGGCACTGGATTGACGAGTTGCCGGTGGTTCTTTGGTCGATCAGAACAATGCCAAATCGAGCCACCGGCCAGACACCCTTTGTCCTGGTCTATGGGGCAGAAGCAGTTCTCCCCACGGAACTCATATATGGGTCACCTCGAGTGCTCACTTATGATGAGCTTGGGCAAGAGCGATTGCGGCAAGATGACGCAACGCTCCTTGAGGAAGATCGTCTCCGGGCGGCTGTGAGAGCAGCACGCTACCAGCAAGCCTTGCGCCGCTACCATAGCCACAAGGTTCATGCCCGGAGCTTTGAGGAAGGCGACCTTGTTCTTCGGCACGTTCAGTCGGCCAAGAATTCCAACAAGTTGACGCCGAAGTGGGATGTCCCTTATCGAGTAACACGAGTCACCAGGCCCAGCGCAGTTCGCCTGGAGATCGAAGATGCCATTCTAGTGAGCAACTCCTAGAACATCGAGCATCTTCACAAGTTTTACCCATAAGGCGCGACTAGCGGGCCTCCCGGCAAGCCACCTTTTGTACAAGCCTTGCCGACAAGGCATGTGACCCTTTGTACAAAGCCAGGCGCAGACCCTGAGCTTAAATAAATGAAGCGCTGGCGCCCTAAGTTGTAGCATGCATGCTAGGTCAAGTCTCCTCCTTGGTTAGGGTTGATAGTGCTTAGCGGCGGCTAACCCCTAGCTTAGAGGTCGGGTGCGCGTCTCTCTGTTCTTCTCTGTCCTCTTTGTTTCGCAGGGCACATGAACGCTTCTGTCAGGCTGTTTGGAAGAAAGAAACGGGCAGGCATCGCAACCCCGGCAGGCCAAAGTTGCCGGGGGCTACAAGTACAAGGATCCAACCATGGCAAGCCAATGTCGTCGGGGGCTGCAGATCTAGATAAGTCTTTTGTCCTCTATCATGCGTTTCATTATGGATTGGGATATGTGGAACCTCGTTTTATTTTCTAGACTACCGTGCTCCCCTTTCTCCAAACCCAAGGATTATCTCCTGGGTCCGGGTCTGGTCGTAGTCGCGGCAGCAAGGAAATGGAACGAGGAGCCTAAGCCCACCTCATCCCTACCTCTGCCAAGAGCCTGAGAAAGGTCGAGCAAGGTGGGGGGACGGCAAGGCCTGTTGCCGGGCGAAAAACGTTTACTCTTAAATGATAACAAGGATTCACTCCTTGTCGCGGGGTTCGCCCACGAACGAAAGACCCAGCAAACATCCCTTTTTCATTAAAAAACATCCCATACAGGTACAGTCCATCCGAAATGAAAAACATGAGCAAGGGGATTACAAGTTCTAAATTTAACGAAGGCCCGAAGGCTTACAAGACTAAAAAAAGGTAAGATGCCCGTCATCCCTTTCTTGTCCCTCTCCCCAGGAGGCAGGTCAAGGGAGCGAAAAAGGGCAAAAGAAGTGCCTAGGCGAGCTACGAGCGGGAGAGAGCACCAAGAGGACATCTCGGTGGCCGTTCGAAGGCTGGCTGGTTATGACGGCGCCGGGGGAAGAGCTAGAAGACGAGGCGGCAGGATGTTAATACGCGATGAAGGCGTCGGTGCCCGCGTACTCCGACTTGATGGCCTTGCCGCCCGCCCTCTTCCTCTTCTGCAGCCTCCCAATGCCAGCCGCCCAAGGAGATGACCCCGAGAAGTTCAAGCAGCCGGAGACATGGATGATGGGGTCGCCGGTGCTGCCCGGAGCTGCACCCGATGCTTAGTTGGACCCATTATCCTGCCACCCGCTACCCTCGTTGTCGCTGCCGCAATCCTCCTCGCCACTCTCGCTCGAGGAGGAATCTCCATCGTCAGAAGAGCTTTCCACGCAGCACCTCACATGGGTCCCAAAGTGCCCGAAGATCTTGACAGAGAGGAGGCCACTCTCCATTAATTTGAAATGGAGAGTGAGCCCCTCCGTCAAGATGTGGATGCGGGCAAAAGTTTTCCACCCTCGGCGAAGGTACATGACGTGAGGGGCGGGGAACTCGACGTTGGCCCATACGCCGTTGTTCCCACAATCCCTCATATGCAGCCGCAATGCCTGCGGCGGATCCAGCTCCATCTCCCGCGCAAATGGAGTCGGAAGGCAAAGGCGACGGCGCAGCGGCTGGCACAACCTGATGAAGAACTCGTAAGGGTTGTCCCCGACGTGGCCCTCCACCGGGGGAGGGCCCGCTGGCCGAGGTGAAGTTGATCTACCGCCCCATCCTCCTCTCCCTCTACCGCCGCGATGGCCTCGGCCTCGCCCCCTCCCCCTCCCTCTAATGGCCGGCTCCGCCGCTATGAGCCCTTGGGGAGGAGCGATGCGTTGCCTAGCCGACACCCTCGCCGCCATCGATGAAGCGTCGCCATGCCCCCTCACCATGACAGAAGAAGGAGGAAGCAGGAATGGGGAGAAGAAGATGATGAGGGATTGAGGGGCGCCGTTCCTCCCGCGCCCCTCTTTATAAAGGGGCGGGGGCGAGGCTCAGCCGCCCCTCTCAGCCAATCAGGCCCGCTGAAGTGACAACGAGCGGGGCCATCGACCGCCCTCCCCGCTCAATTGAAGGCGCGTGCGAATGGCCCGCACGCGCGTGATTTCCCGTATCCCACGCACCTGTCATTCGCTCTGCATCATGCATGCGGCAAACGTGGCGCAAGAGATGGGCGCAGTGGAACGCGTGGAGCGGCGCCACACACGACTAACAATTGTTGTTGTGTGTTGTAGGCGCCCCCTCCCTACATATATATAGGTGGGAGGGGAGGGGAGGCAGCCAGGGGGCGCCCAAAGTAGGATCTGAATCCTACTTGGGGTTTCCCCAAGTGCTGCCCCCCTTTCCTTATTTTACCGGAGAAGAAAGGGAAGGGGAAGACGGAAAGGAAGGGGGGGCGAACCACCCTTTTTCCTTCTCCCACTCGGCCTCCTGCAATAGGGGGGCGCGCCACCCCTTGTGGGCTGGTGTGCTCCCCTCTCATGGCCCATATGGTCCATATCTTCCCTAGGGGGGTTCCGGTAACCCCTCCGGTACTCCGATAAATACCCGATACACTCCAGAAAACTTCCGGTGTCCGAATATTATCATCCGATATATCAATATTTACTTCTCGACCATTTTCAGACTCCTCGTCATGTCCGTGATCTCATCCGGAAATTCAAATAACATTCGGTCACCAAATCACATAACTCATATAATACAATATCATCGTTGAACGTTAAGCATGCAGAGCCTACGGGTTTGAGAACTATGTAGACATGACCGAGACACCTCTCTGGACAAAAACCAATAGCGGAACCTGGATCCTCATATTGGCTCCTACATATTCTACAAAGATCTTTATCGGTCGAACCATTATGACAACATATGTCATTCCCTTTGTCCATCAGTATGTTACTTGCCCTAGATTCGATTGTCAATATCTTCATACCTAGTTCAATCTCTTTACCGGCAGGTCTCTTTAGTCGGTCCGTAATGCATCATCCTGCAACTAACTCATTAGTCACTTTGCTTGCAAGCCTTCTTATGATGTGCATTACCGAGAGGGCCCAGAGATACCTCTCCGATACTTGGAGTGCCAAATCCTAATCTCGATCTATGCCAACCCAACAAACACCTTCAGAGATACCTGTAGAGCATCTTTATAGTCACCCAGTTACGTGGTGACGTTTGATAGCACATAAGGCATTCCAACGGTATCCAGGAGTTGCAAAATCTCATAGTCGAAGGAATATGTATTTGACATGAAGAAAGTAATTTGCAATAAAACTGAAGAATCATAATGCTAAGCTAACGAATGGGTCTTGTCCATCACATCATTCTCGTAATGATGTGATCTTGTTACAAAATGAAAACTCATGTCCATGGTTAGGAAACCTTAACCATTTTTTATCAACGAGCTAGTCAAGTAGAGGCTCACTAGGGACACAATATTTGTCTATGTATTCACACATGTATTTAGGATTCAGATCAATACAATTCTAGCTTGGATAATAAACATTTATCATGAATAAGGAAATATAAAATCACAACTTTATTATTGCCTCTAGGGCATATTTCCTTTAGTCTGCAGTGCCCATCTTCTGCAATATGGTGGCTTTTGACCTGGAAAAAATCATAAGGAAGCTTTCGGGACGAAGCGCCACCGTCTCGAGGTGGAACCTGGGCAAAAGCAATCTAGGGCTCCGGCGGAGCTATTCTGCCGGGGAAACTTCCCTCATGGAGGGGGGAAATCAAAGCCATTGTCATCACCAACGCTCCTCTCACCGAGAGGGGTCAATCTCCATCACCATCTTCACCAGCAACATCTCCTCTCAAACCCTAGTTCATCTCTTGTATCCAATCTTTGTCTCGAAATCTCAGATTGGTACATGGGGGTTGCTAGTAGTGTAGATTACTCCTTGTAGTTGATGCTAGTTGGTTTATTCGGTGGAAGATTATATGTTTAGATCCTTCATGATATTCAATACCCCTCTGATCTTGAACATGAACATATTTTGTGAGTAATTACGTTTGTTACCGAGGACATGGGAGAAGTCTTGTTATAAGTCATCATGTGAATTTGGTATTCGTTCGATATTTTGATGAGATATATTGTCTTTCCTCTAGTGGTTTTATGTGAACCTCGACTACATGACACTTCACCATGATTTGGGCCTAGGGGAAGTCATTGGGAAGTAATAATTAGATGATGGGTTGCTAGAGTGACAAAAGCTTAAACCCTAGTTATTGCGTTGCTTCGTAAGGGGCTGATTTGGATCCACATGTTTCATGGTATTGTTAGATTTATCTTAATTCTTCTTTCGTAGTTGTGGATGCTTGTACGAGGGGATAATCATAAGTGGGAGGCTTGGCCAAGTAAGGACAGCGCCCAAGCACCGGTCCACCCACATATCAAATTATCAAAGTAACGAACGCGAATCATATGAGCATGACGAAAACTAACTTGACAACAACTCCCTTGTGTCCTCGAGAGCTCTTTGGTTTATATAAGAGTTTGTACAGGCTTATCCTTTGCTACAAAGAGGATTGGGCCAGCTTGCTGCACTTTTGTTACACTTGTTACTTGTTACCTGTTATGAATTATCTTATCACAAAACTACTCGTTACCGATAATTTCAGTGCTTGCAGAAAGTACCTTGCTGAAAACTGCTTGTCATTTCCTTGCGCTCCTCGTTGGGTTTGACACTCTTACTTATCAAAAGGACTATGGTAGATCCCCTATACTTGTTGGTCATCAAGACTCTTTTCTGGCGTCATTACCGGGAAGTGAAGCGCCTTGTGGGTCATCAAAACATTTATATTACGTCCTGAAATTTACTGTCACTTGTCACTATGGAAAATCATCCTTTCAAGGGTTTGTTCGGGGTATCTTCGCCCCGACCAGAAGAGCAAAGAGTTTGCCCTCAACCTACTAAATGTACTGGAAATATTTATTATGAAATTCCTTCGGGTATGATAGAGAAACTGCTAGCTAATCCTTATGCAGGAAATGGAACATTACATCCTGATATGCATCTAATATATGTGGATGAAGTTTTTGGATTATTTAAGCTTGAAAGTTTGCCCAAGGATGAAGTCAAGAAGAAGGTCTTCCCTTTATCTTTGAAGGAGAATGCATTGACATGGTATAGGCTATGTGATGATATTGGAGCTTGGAACTACAACCGATTCAAATTGGAATTTCATTAGAAAGTTTATCCTATGCATCTGGCTCATCATGATTGGAATTATATATTTATTTTTTGCCTCTTGAAGGATAAAGTATCGCTCAAGCTTGGGGGAGGCCTAAGTCAACTTTATATTCATGCCCCAATCATGAGATCTCAAGAGAAATTATTATTCAGAATTATTATGCTCGACTTTCTTGTAATGATCAATCCATGCTGGGTACTTCTTGTACTAGTTCTTTTATGAAGAAAACTATTGAATTCAAATGGTGTTTATCAGAAAGAACTAAACGTAACTCGGAAGATTGGGAGCTCGGCGAAGGTAAGGAGTCAGGTATAAACCTTAAGTTTGATAAATTGTTTATGGATACCAATGCTTTTCGTGAATTTAGCACTAAATATGGACTTGACTATGAGATAGTAGCTTCTTTCTGTGAATCATTTGCTACACATGTTGATCTCCCTAAGGAGAAGTGGTTTAAATATCATCCTCCCATTGAAGTAAAAGTAGCAGAACCTATTAAAGCTATAGAAGAAACTATTACTTATAGTGTTGATCCAGTTGTTCCTACTGCTTATATTGAGAAACCACCCTATCCTGTTAGGATAAAAAAACATGCTAAAGCTTCAGCTATGATTCATAAGAGTTATACTAGAACGCCTACACCCCCTGAACAAATTAAAGTTGAACCTAGTATTGCTATGGTTAAATATCTCTTGGCCGATAATATTGATGGGCATGTTATTTACTTCTGTGATGAAGCTGCAAGAATTTCTAAACCCGATGATAAAGATAAACATAGACCTATTGTTGGCATGCATGTTGTTTCTGTTAAGATAGGAGCTCATTGTTATGATGGCTTATGTGATTTGGGTGCTAGTGTTAGTGCAATTCCTTTTACCTTATATCAAGAAATAATGAATGATATTCCACCTGCTAAAATAGAAGATATTGATGTCACTATTAAGCTTGCTAATAGAGATACTATTTCACCAATTGGCATGGTTAGAGATGTTGAAGTCTTGTGTGGAAAAATAAACTACCCTACTGATTGTCTTGTTCTTGGTTCGCCACAGGATGATTTTTGTCCCATTATATTTGGTAGACCTTTCTTGAACACTGTCAATGCTAAGATAGATTGTGAGAAAGAAACAAACAGTGTTAGTTTCGGGGATGTGCCTCATGAGTTTAATTTATCAAAATTTTATAGACAATCCCATGGTAAAGATTTTCCCAATAAAGATGAAACTATTGGTCTTGCTTCTATTGTCGTGCCTCATACTGATCCTTTAGAAAAATATTTGCTAGACCATGAAAATGATATGTTCATGAATGGAAGAAACAAAATAGATGAAATATTCTTTAAAAAAATCCCTGTTTTGAAACACAATTTGCCTGTTGAGACTCTTGGAGATCCTCTACCACCCAAGAGTGATCCCGTGTTCGATCTTAAACAATTACCTGACACTTTGAAGTATACTTATCTTGATCAAAAGAAGATATATCCTGTTATTATTAGTGCTAAACTTTTAGAGCATGAAGAAAAGAAATTATTGAAAACTCCGAAGAAGCACCGTGCCACTATTGGATACACTCTTGATGATCCTAAGGGCATTAGTCCCACTCTATGCCAGCACAAAATTAATATGGAACCTGATGCTAAACCAGTTGTTGATCACCAATGATGGTTGAATCCTAAGATGAAAGAAGTGGTAAGAAATAAAATATTACAGCTTCTGGAAGCAAGTATAATCTATCCTATTGCTGATAGTAGATGGGCAAGTCCCGTTCATTGTGTCCCTAAGAAGGGAGGTATTACTGTTGTTCCCAATGATAAAAATGAATTGATCCCACAAAGAATTGTTACAGGTTATAGAATGGTAATTGATTTTAGAAAATGAAACAAAGCTACTAGGAAAGATCATTTCCCTCTACCTTTTATTGATCAAATGCTAGAAAGACTATCCAAACATACACACTTTTTCTTTCTAGATAGTTATTCTGGTTTTTCTCAAATACCTGTGTCACAAGAGGATCAAGAAAAAAATACTTTTACATGCCCTTTTGGCACCTTTGCTTATAGACGTATGGCTTTTGGTTTATGCAATGCACCTGCTACCTTTCAAAGATGTACGACTGCTATATTCTCTGACTTTTGTGAAAAGATTGTTGAGGTTTTCATGGATGATTTCTCCGTTCATGAAACTTATTTCGATGATTGCTTAAGCAACTTTGATCGAGTTTTGCAGAGATTTGAAGAAACTAATCTTGTCTTGAATTGGGAGAAGTGCCACTTTATGGTTAATGGAGGTATTGTCTTGGGGCATAAAATCTCTAAAAGAGGTATTGAAGTTGATAAATCTAAAGTTGATGTTGTTGAAAAAATGTCGTGTCCTAAAGATATCAAAGCTATAAGAAGTTTCCTTGGTCATGCTGGTTTCTATAGGAGATTTATTAAGGACTTCTCTAAAATTTCTAGGCCTCTCACTGATCTTTTGCAAAAAGATACTCCATTTGTTTTTGATGATGATTGTGTAGAAGCATTTGAATATCTTAAGAAAGCCTTAATTTCTACACCTATTGTTCAACCACTTGATTGGAACCTACCCTTTAAAATTAAGTGTGATGCTAGTGATTATGTTGTTGGTGTTATTCTACGACAAAGAGTTGATAAGAAATTAAATGTTATCCATTATGCTAGTAAAACTCTTGACAGTGCTCAAAGAAATTATGCCACTACTGAAAAGGAATTTCTAGTACTTGTGTTTGCTTGTGATAAGTTCCGATCTTATATTGTTGATTCCAAAGTTATTGTTCACACCGATCATGCTGCTATTAAATATCTTATGGAAAAGAAAGATGCTAAACCTAGGCTTATTAGATGGGTTCTCCTGCTACAGGAATTTGATTTGCATATTATTGACAGAAAGGGAGCTGAGAACCCTATAGTAGAAAAATTTTCTAGGTTAGAAAATATTCTTGATGATGCACTACCTATTGATGATAGCTTTCCTGATGAACAATTTGCTGTCGTAAATGCTTCTCGTAGTACTCCATGGTTTGCAGACTATGCTAATTATGTTGTTGCCAAATTTATACCACCTAGTTTCACATACCAGCAAAAGAAAAAGTTTTTCTATGATTTAAGACATTACTTTTGGGATGACCCACACCTTTTTATAAATAAGGAGTAGATGGTTTTATTAGATATTGTGTACCTGAGCATGAACATGAACAGATCCTATGCAAGTGTCACTCCGAGGCCTATGGAGGACACCATGTTGGAGATAGAACTGCACACAAGGTATTACAATACGGTTTTTATTGTCCTACTCTCTTCAAGGATGGTCATAAGTTTGTGTTGTCTTGTGATGAATGTCAAAGCATTGATAACATTAGTAGACGTCAGGAAATGCTTATGAATTATTCGCTTGTTACTGAACATTTTGATGTTTGGGGTTTTGATTATATGGGACCTTTTCCATCCTTTAATGGGTATACTCATATTTTAGTTGCTGTTGATTACGTTACTAAGTGGGTAGAAGCTATTCCAACTAGTAGTGCTGATCACAACACTTCTATTAAAATGCTTAAAGAAGTTATTTTCCCGAGGTTTGGAGTTCCTAGATGTTTAATGATTGATGGTGGTTCACACTTTATTCATGGTGCTTTCCATAACTTGCTTGCTAAGTACGATGTTAACCATAGGTTGCATCACCTTATCACTCTCAGTCCAGTGGTCAAGTAGAACTTAGTAACCGAGAAATAAAAAAAATCTTGCAAAAGACTATTAATAGATCTAGAAAGAACTGGTCTAAGAAACTTGATGATGCATTATGGGCTTATAGAACTGCATATAGGAACCCTATGGGTATGTCTCTGTATAAAATGTTTTATGTAAAAGCATGTCACTTACCTCTAGAACTAGAACATAAAGCTTATTGGGCAATCAAAGAGCTCGGTTATGATTTCGAACTTGCTGGTGAGAAGAGGTTATTTGACATTAGCTCACTTGATCAATGGAGAACCTAAGCCTATGAGAATGCCAAATTGTTTAAAGAGAAAGTTAAAAGATGGCATGACAAAAGGATACAAAAGCGTGAATTGAATGTAGGTGACCTTCTCTTGCTATACAACTCTCGTTCAAGATTTTTTGCAGGAAGACTTCTCTCTAAATGGGAAGGTCCTACATTATCGAGGAAGTTTATCGTTCCAGTGCCATCAAGATCAACAATGTAGAGGGCAATAACCTGAAGGTGCTAAATGGGCAATGTCAGGGATATACCCCACGGTATGACCCGGCCGGACTTATAACCCGACTGGGACTTAGTAAACCAGCAGACAGTTAACGCAAGTGATAAACCGGCATGTGATAACCCGGCAGAGGATAACCCGGCAGATGTTAAGTCAGATGATAACTCGACAGGTGTTAAGTCACATGATTACCCGGCAGATGGTAAACCGGCAGACAATCATAAACCGGCAGACAATCATAACCTGGCAGACAGTCATAACCCGGCAGACAGAGTCGCCTGGGGTTAGCAAGCCCGAGACATTAAGAAGCCCAAGATGTTATCAAGCCCATGAAGAGAAGTCAGAATAGTTTAAGTCTTAGTCTGAGATGGACTCTACATGTAACCCGCCACTTCAACTTATATAAGGAGGGGCAGGGCACCGCAACAGGGGACAAGAAATAATCTTAAGGGTTAGACATAGCTAGGAGAGTCGGTTTACGACGACTCCCTCATGATGATAATGAGACCTAGCCACAAACAACATGTAGGCTTGTTACCGGATGATGCTTCCCGGGGCCCGAAGTTGTCTAAATCTTTGTCTTGCGTGTTGCATCTCTCGATTCCGCTCAACCCCTCTCAAGCTACCATATAGATGTGTTGGCCTCACGACTAAGTCCTCACACTAGGACATCTGACGTGACAAATCCACGATAGTTGGCACCCACCGTGGGGCCCACGCACGGTGGTGTTGAGAGTCTTGGAGGGATCTATCTCAAGGATTGAGAAGTTCGCGATGTGTTGGATGAAAAAGAGCCGGCACAGAAGACGTCCGATGAACAATCAAAAAATTAGGGTTGTAGGTTCAGCGCCCGTTACATGCGCCATGATAAACCACCGAGTCTGAGACTAATTGGGGTAGGTCAGAACAATTACTGTTGGTAATAGTACTTGTCCGATTTACAGAAAGAAGGAGAGGTGCCAGCATACACATATCTCGATTCAACATGGAATTAAACCGGCTGTTAGTCCATACATGTCAAAATCGTAAGTTGCGGTGGTTTTTGTCTGATTCGTCGGGTTGCCATTGATGCATACAGGCTGGAAGTCGCCGAGATTATCAATTCTTCCGCAACCTTTTTACTGATTAGACACAGTTCAAGTCTCGAGGGCATCAGCCAGTACTGCTACTCCCCAACGCGAAAAGCCATGATGGCGGAGGCCACGCATCAAGTCACAAGTACAAACAATAGTGTATTGTTTCCATCAAATCAAGCATTAACCAAATGGTTCCACATACTAGTATAACACAATGGAGGAAGTTACCACGAGGTTAATTCAAGAATTAAGGGAAGGAAAGAGGAACACGACCCGGAAGTGGATATATCTACGGAGTACTACTACTAATTTTTGATGATGATATGCGGCTGCGTCTTGACACGCCCAGTTCTCCCACGCCCTCGACCCACCGGCTCGGCTCCATAGCTCGCCCGGCTGCTGTTATCCTAATCTGATTTTGGCCATCATGATCCAACCATCTCTGCCTTCATTGCCCCTACCGCTGCTTGTTGAGCCGGCGCTGCTGGTGTGGTCAACGGCCGAGCTCCACGCCGCCTGTCACCTCCTGCTTCTCCCGCATCAGCCACCTTGACAACCGCCAACAAGCATCACCGGATTCTACTATCTGAGTTGGCAAAGTCTGAGGCAACCAAACCGAGTCGACATCATCGAGAGAAAGACCAAAAGCTAGTATGGATACCTGCAAGGAAAGTCACGTGCGCGGCTGACGGCAGTTTTTGAAGGGATGAGGCTAGAACTCAGTTTCCATCTCTAAATCACCACCGCACTCCACTTCGCTTGAGTATCCGCTGCGGATGAATGGCCGTCGGTGCCGCCGCTAAACCGCCTGCGCTTCGGGTTCAAATAACCATCATTGTGACAAAGTCAATGGCCCCCAGAACAACTTGCCTTCGCAGTGTCTCAGCCATCTGGGCCTACCTGAGCCCTCCCTGAGCCGCCAGTTTCAAACGGCTGTCAACATACGGCCGCGTTAAGTCGTGGTCGCTCCTTGCCGGGTCACCAGATCCCCGCTGCCACGATGAGCCGCCCCGCATGCCTCCGCCTCCGTTCTGCCCGTTGGCCTCCGCGTTCGAGCCGCCCCCGCCGGGTCATGCAAGGTCTCTGAGTTGGTTTGTTGAATTCGATGGGAGTAAATCACCAAAAACACACAAAGCAAAAGTCCCAATTGAGCCATCATATGAGACTACGGATCAGACACTATTTGAGACTAATAAGGAAATTGATGTTTAATGATATGTCAGATGGATCAAAGTATCATTCTACGACTCGAGAACGGATTGTTCGCGGGTCTGACTCCTCCTAAGAATCACAGCGTTGACGACCCGGCCTTTGCTTTGTGGCCGAATTGCCCGCAGCAAGCAAGCCACCGACGAGCCACCTCCTCTATAGCGAGTCAAAGCCTGGCCTCGCTCCAAACCGCTGTCGGGCCCCGCTGCTGCGACTGCGACTCCGCCTCCGCCGGTGAACCAACCTTCCCTCTGCTATGATCTGTCGTCCGTAAGACGCCTTCAACACCATGCTAAGTCGGCCTCGTGCCGCTGACCAGTTCTCTCCACCAAGCCGATGTGGTTTTAAACCGCCACTGCCACTCGCCGTGAGCCACCGCAATTCACAGCACCACGCTTCCAACTCGCAATGTGTCCTTGAGCCGGCGCTTCCGCCGCGCGGCCATTACCCCTACCTCATGCTGCCTCTGCCGTGGCCGCAATGAATCGACCCAGCTGAGTAGCTTACCTCCACCTCTGTTTCCACCACTGAGGCTCCCCGTCGTTGCCTTGCCGAGTCGTCGGCGCCCTTCTACTACGTCCGCGTCAAGCTGCTGCAGGCCTCACCTCACACTGACGAGTCACCGTTTGTGAGTTGCCTTCGAGCATAGTCATCATCACCACCGTTGTGGCCGCCTTGACCTGCCCGCCGTCGAGCCAGCCTTGCTTCTGCTACAAATCGCTAACCCGCCGGCCGCTGACACGCCGCGCGCCTCAAACCGCCCTCCTGACTCGCAGGCTAGGGCAGTCACCACGCGCCTCTGCCAAGCGCCTATGCTCACATCTAAGCCACCCCCGCCGTTGCGGCCTCGCGCCATCTGTTCCTGTGCCAAGTTGCCACCGGGCTGCGTCCGCGCCTGCGCCGTCCCGAGACGGCCCGGCGCCCCGCCACGCCTCACGGGCTCCCCAGTCGGCTGCCGCCCTGCTCTGTCCGCATAGGCTGCGACCCGCGCCGCCGCACCATGGATTTGCCTCCTCCGTCACCGTAAGTCGCCGTGGCCGAGAGGCCCTGCCTCGTCGCTACCTCGCGCTGATGCGGCCGTGTCCTACTCCTGAGCCACCTTCGCTAGGGGCCTCCTTGGCTGCGTCTGCGCCGAGTCACCGGCCTTGCCGCTGTCTCCGCCATGGGCCCCCCTCTGCGCGCCCCTGCCGCGATGCCCCTGTGAGCGGACTGCGCCTCGCCTAGCCATCGTAAACCGCCGTGGGTTGCTTCTGCTGCAGGTCGCCTTGAAAACAATCGCTGCCCCAAACGCCGTGGCCACGGGCCTCCTTTACAAGTCGTCATCAGGACGCCCTGCGGTCGCCATTGAATTACCCGCTGGCGGTGACCCGGTCCTCGACGCTTAATGATTCACGCTCTCGCGCGCCTCACTTCCTTAGGGGAGGCCACGTTGGGCCGGCCTGGCTCTCAACCCGCCGCCGGTCGAATAGCCGCATCGGTCCCGCTTCTAAACCGCCCGTGCCGTGAGTCGTTGTTTCCACTGTTCCTTCCCCAATAGTTGTGAATCGGCTGACTGAAATGAACCGGCATGGACAACAGCAGGGAACAAAAGATTATTGGCTCAGTCTACGGGCATGGATGCCAGAGCAGGAGCCTTGCTTCCCATGTGCTTGCTCTAACTAGAAAGAAGGAAATGAAGGAAAAGTCAAGGGCAGTTTAAAAAAATTCGTGGAAGCAGTAAAATTCAGACCAGTTGGAAAACCAACAACGTACACGGCAGGCTCGACGTCCCAGGAAAATATCAGGTGCTATCCACCTTATTTATTTTTTCACCGTACTTTAAAAGTCCTCCGAGAACAATTATTTTCCCTTTAATATTTTTTGTTCCATGCTCATGGTAGAGACGACAAGATCATCTGTCTTCCAAATACATCAGGACAATTATTCACCACCGAAGTGGAATTATATCGCGAATATGGAGTGCATAGCATCGTCATTTTGCACTAACATTTATCTGTACTGCCGTGCTCAACGGAAGTGCTTGTGCTGCCGCCCTTGCGGTCCGATCTACATCAACACACCGGGCCGCACCTGTCTGCATGAGCTGTTTATTGAGGATGAGCAATTCACTACTTGGGTAGCCCGGTTTTCTTCCAACAAATTGGAGACAAATTATCATCAGCCGCCGCCGGTGGTGGATGGCTCAATGGACGTGCACATAAGTCTCCGCCACTATAGTTCGGTTAACTTCAAACAACCAGTTGGAAGGAGCCATTGGCCGAGTTGCTGAAACGGCTCTTACGGGATCATTTATAATCTGGCGTAGTCACCTCAACATTCTATAAATTCACATCACGCTATCAATGCCAATTATATACACCTTCTGCTATGGTCAAATACGAAGAATCTCAACACAACTCCTCGAGTCGTCTTAAGACTCGGGGGCTATAATGACATGACTCAACAAATCTTGTCAGTTTTAGTAGGCTCAAGAACTCCAGATCATTAGAGGAAAGATAACCCGGTCTCGGAGGCTACCGCCATATTGGTGAAAATTTGAAGGTCGCCAGGAGATTTCTGTCTCAATGAAGAAGTTTCGGGTCATCAAAAAGGATTCCGGTTCAAAATCCGGTTAAAGAGACATCTCTCTCCCATAAAGCGTTGAAGCTTGCAAATATCTGGTTTAAAATCTGGCTCAAGGGAAGTTAGTCTCACTGAAGCTCTCAAATATCCGGTTTACAATCCGGCTCAAGGGAAATCTGTCTCCTATAAAGCTCTGAAGCTCTCAATATCTGGTTTAAAATTCTGGCTCGAGAAGAATATCATCTCTCACAAAAGTTCGAGTTCTCGGAAAAAGTTAAAGGGACCAAAGAGAGTCTATTGCAAAAGCACAACTTAAACATAGGTGCCCCCTGAGCACAGCTCAAAATATTGCTTGGGGGCTCTTTCTGTTCTAAAGAACAAGAGTAGCTATAACCCTTGTGATAGGCTGTAAAAGACAGGCTTGGAAGCCAGGTGTATTCACCTAAAACCCCTGGTTATCATGCTTGTATTCTGGAAGCTTCTCCATCAGGTAATCTTGATTGACCCGGCGAACTCTTAACAGTCAATCTTTTTCCAGCAAAGACCCTGAACTTGTTAAGGTTAAAACGCCGGTTTGTCATGAGAGGGCACGGTTTACGGATAGCAAGGATAAGCTCAGGCTGTTAAAGCCGCCTTCCTTGAAACTTGGATAATTCAGCCTGTGGTGCTTGATGCACTCTGACCCCGCGTACTCCTGATAAGTCTATCTTTAAATAAGAACTGAACTTATCTGGGTTAAAATGTCGAAGTGGTAGTGTGAGGGCCGGCTCACGGAAAGCGCGTACCTTCCAGTGTTTAATACTAGTTTCATTGAAGAAGATATTTTGGCTCGACGGCCTATGAAAGCCTTGGATTTTTTCTGTTAATTTTGCTTTGAACGTCTTTTTGCAATTTTTATCTTGTGACATAGTAATACATGGTTGAAAGCCAAATAAGGCTTATAAAGACTCATGAGTCATATATGACGATAAACCGGTGTTTATCAACCCGGCCTGGTTTCTGACTATAAGTTGCCAGTATGAGATGAAGATAATCCAGTGTTTATTGACCCGGCCTGGCTTTTGACTATAATTCGCTAGTGTATGATGTGAAAATATCCGGTGTTTATTAACCCAGTCTGGCTTTGGATGTTAAGTCGCCAGTATATATTTGGATTGTGCCATTAGAATCATGCGCTCATAAATAATTGGGTTATATTATTCAAATAGCCAACATGGCTGGATTTTTATTATGGTTATCAATAACCAATATTATGGATGAGGTTTTCAAAGTCGCTTTAGCGCAATGGATATTATTTTATCAATGGGTATGATTTATTCTACAAAGGAATAGTCCCAAGTAGTTGCAGGCTCACAACCCGACACTTGGGGGCTACATTATTCAAGTTAAGATTATATGAAATATGCAAGTCTCAAGTCACTTCAAGCATGCACCATGACACTTGGGGGCTAATGCAAAGTCATTTTACTTGCCTTATTGAAGACCTGACTCATCACATCATAATGAGCCGGTCCTTGGGGGCTACCAATTGCTCCTATCAACAATTCAAGGTACACAAGTTAAATCCATTATATTGAAGGGTCTATTGCTTGTTTGGTAAAGCACAAAGCTCTTAACCTTGTGGACGTGGGTTCAAGCCCCATGATGGGGCTTACATCATAAGATGTTCTTTTTAAAGAAGTATATATAAAGTCCCAGCTCAATATTATCTTACTGAGCCGGCCCTTGGGGGCTACACGTTGCTGTTCAAGTCTACATGATCATATTTATAAAGTCCCTGCTCATTATTACATAATGACCCGGCCCTTGGGGGCTACACTGGTTGAAGTTTTTATGAGCATAAGGCAATTTCAAGTCCCAGGTTGTTGTAAGCATGACAACCCGACACTTGGGGGTTTCATATGTGGAATACTCAGTTGATGACTTGTGACTGAGATGAACAAATCGGATGTTTTCAAGTTTGTGACATTTATATTGAAGCAAGCCTTAAGCTATTACTACGCTACCTTCTTAAGACTTGGGGGCTACAAGTGATAGGCATAGAAGAGGTATATCTTCAAGTTTGATGTTAACTACAATTATGACCCGGTGCCATCGATATTTATAAACCGACAATTTTGGCAATGATAAACCGGCAAGTTCTACATCCTTAAGCCGGCTGAAGATCAGATGAGTATTTCAAGGACCAATATTTTTGTTAAGGATTGGGAGCAGAGTCAAATGAATTATTCTTCATAATATTTCTCTGTGTCAAACCAATGTCAACAAATTGATTTTAAAGCGGCCTATTGACCCGAATTCTCTAGATGAAGGAAATGACAAGGAGTTAAGGATGATCAGGTGCCGGCTTACAAAAGTTCTTAAACCGGAGCATAATCTATCAAAATTGTTCTTGTGTTTGTTTTAATGTCGGAGATATACCCCGCGGTATGACCCAGCCAGAGTTATAACCCGGCTGGGACTTAGTAAACCGGCAGACAGTTAACGCAGGTGATAAACCGGCAGATGATAACCCGACAGATGTTAAGTCAGATGATAACCCGACAGGTGTTAAGTCAGATGATAACCCAGCAGATGTTAAGCCAGATGGTAAGTCAGATGGTAAACTGGCAGACAATCATAAGCCGGAAGACAGTCATAACCCAGCAGCAGTCATAACCCGGTAGACAGTCATAACCCAGCAGACAGTCATAACCCGGCAAACAGAGTCGCCTGGGGTTAGCAAGCCCGAGACGTTAAGAAGCCCAAGATGTTAACAAGCCCATGAAGAGAAGTTAGAATAGTTTAAGTCTTAGTCCGAGATGGACTCTACATGTAACTCGCCCCTTCAACTTACATAAGGAGGGGCAGGGCACTCCAAGAGGGGACAAGAAATAATCTTAAGGGTTAGACATAACTAGGAGAGCCGGTTTACGACGAATCCCTCATGATGATAATGAGACCTAGCCACAAACAGCATGTAGGGTTGTTACCGGATGAAGTTTCCCGGGGCCCGAAGCTGTCTAAATCTTTGTCTTGCATGTTGCGTCTCTCGATTCCGCTCAACCCCTCTCAGACTACCACATAGATGCATTGGCCTCACGACTAAGTCCTCACACTAGGACATCTGACGTGACAAACCCACGACAGGAAAAGAATCAAACATTATATCTCAGGTACTCCCATAAATGTTGAAACCAATATTATTAATACCATAACACTGGAGGAGTACATAAGGGAAACCTAGCTGAATGCTTCAGACCCCCGAAAGGAATAGGTATGTGATATGGTAAGTAAACCGATTCCAAAACTTTTCCAATGGCAATTTTACCCCGTTTTGGATTATTTGAAAAGTTATAGAAATAAAAAGTAGTCTGAAAAGTGCACGAGGAGGCGACAAGCCCTGGGGGCGCACCCTACCCCCCTGGGCGTGCCTCCCAGGCTTGTGTCCACCTCATGTGCCGTTTGAACTCTGTTTTCTTGCATAATATATGTTTTGGTCGATAAAGTTTCATTACATAATCTTCCGAAGGTTTTGACCACCGTACCATGACAATTTCCTCTGTTCTTGTTTTGAGCTATTTTCTGCCAGATCTAGATCGGTATGATGTCCCTAAGCGCTCCGAAGGACAAGTTCTTCGAGAAGCTCATCAACCCTACCTTGCGGAGGTGCTGCAACACCCTCAAACCATTGAGATGCGTGAGGGGGTGCTGCACATCCCAGATGTTCAAGGGCCAAGGAGGGCCAGAAGTGTGGAGACAAGGCTCAAAGCAAAGGATAAGGAAGTCTTCAAGTGCCAAGGGATGGTGGAACACGGACTCAACGCCAATCACTCCATGATCACAGAATTTACCCGTGACCACGAGCTAGACGCCAAGAGCATCGGAGAGGCCATCCTCAAGCTTCATGAGAGAATCGAGCATCTCCAAGCCCAGATGTATGACCTGCAACTGTGAGTATGAATACATATTTAGAAGGATGAGTTTGTGTGCAGATTTGTGGATCCCGGAGACTCGATCATCCTTTTACGATGAACCTATGCCTTGGAAGACATAGTACAAGCTTCCTACATCATCAACACTTTCATCACCACTTTCAAAGAAGGAGACTTGAGTATGTAGATATGGGCACTCCCGCTGGCTTGTACCAAGCTTGGGGGAGGTGTCCCGATATCTTATCACCATCACATCTTTACCTTTATCATTTTTCTTAGTTTGGTCCCTTTTGGTTATATCTTGATCTAGTAGAATAAAGATTTGGGTATGATTTAGTTTTGAGTTTTGCTTTGTGACCTATCTATGTAATCGAGTCCGTGATTTATATAATAAAGAGTAGTTTTGAGTTGAGGGCTTTGCTTTCTTGCTATGATCTAAATAAAAGGGAAAATAATAAAATAAGTAAAAAGATTATATAATGGTCTTATGGAGAGTGATGACTTCACATGTAAAGAGTATGATGAATAAATTTTGCTGAGAGTTGAAAAACATAGTTTTTTTCATTGTTGCGACTAATAGGAAGTAATAAAGAAAGAGAAGTTTCACATATAAATACACTATTGTGGCGACCCAATCCCAATGGATCAAAGTCTCTGTGCTTAAATGTCATCCCCGGATCAGTATGCTGACACACACAGTACTCGAGGATTTATAACAGAGTTTAATCACACACTTATTACATTGAGGTCCTCATAAAGAGTATTTGTTACATAAATATGGCTAAAGGCCAACTAAAATAAAATAACTTTGGAAGCTTCGAAGTTAAATGAGTCCATCAACTCCACGGCAAAACTGAGTGCATGACAACGACCTAGCGCACCTTAATCTTTGTCGAAAAACTCTGCAACATGATATGTTGCAGACGTGTAGGTCAGCACATGGAATATGCTGGCAAAGTCACACTATAGAGCAATGACTAAAAAAGACTATATCTATATGCATATTTGGCACGTGGTGGCTCTAAGTTTAATTTTTGCATAAAGCTAGTTTTTCCCTACAACAAAGTAATAAGTTTTATTTACTACCAAGTTTATGCCATTATTGAGAAGGTTCCTCCAACTCAAATCCAAAATACCAAGTATAAATAATAATCCCAAATTCATTAATTAAATAGAGTGATGTGATCAACCAATAATTCACTTCCAAATACTCAAAGTTGTCCATAACCGGGGACACGGCTAATCATGATTAGTTTCTACACTGTGCAGAGGTTTGCACACTTTTCCCCACAAGACTCGACCACCTCCATGATCGGAAGATCAAGACATAGCCTTTCTGAAGTATTTCCTCCAAACCCTGGGTAGACCGGTACACCTACTTTCCCCTACATCAGCTAGTCTACCACAGAAAGAGGTCACACAACTTACTCAACTATGCTAGAGCCCATAATGGCTTGTGGCTTTACATGGAAGTTTCTAGGCATGAAATATCGTATGACCCCATTGAGCCTGGGAGGCGGGCCTAGGGTAATCACACAGATACTCCAGGATTCCCTTGGGCAAGCACTGGTTTCTCTAGGTGCCCTAGTTGCCATCTTAATTTTCCCTTAGTTATTATTACTCTCGCAACTTTCATGAATCTCACATACCAATCCCCGTCTATGAGCATGGCTAAGCAATTTATGAGCATAATGTATATTCCCGGGGTGATCAAAGGTAATAGGTTCCTACCTCATGAATTACATAGCAAAACCACATGTTCCCAATCCTACTCATGCAATCTTTGAGGGTGAAACTAATGCATTGTAAACTAGGTATAAAAGGGTATGATAAAAGTATAACTTGCCTTGCTAACGATAGGTAAACCCTAGAGATTCGTAGTAGCAAGCTTCGCACTCTGGATAATCTAACGAAGCAAACAATAACATACATAAGCACAGAAACAAAGAACCAAAAGGAAAACCAAAGAAAAGACTTATGAAAACTCGAAAATCAACCAAATAAAACTTCTGGACAGCATGAAATCTTAACAGTAGCAAAATTGTGTGGTTTTGATCTTAATAGAAGGTACAAGTGATGAGCTTCGATTTGCAAAAAGAATCACTCAAATCAGAGTTACGAAACTCAAATTATAGCCAAACGAAGTTTAAATCCGATCTATACAAATTCAAATTTTAAAACTTTCAAAAAAAATCTTGATTGGTTCTCTGGATAGAGGGGATCATTATGAATAACTTGGCATTGGTTTTGTTGAATTTGGACAAATGGTTTAGAAATTGTGCTAGTTTCAAAACCAGGGACTGATTTGTAAGAAAATTATTCGCTATTGGGTCCTTGGCAACGAGACAGAAAACTAAAGGACAACCATCCGCTACATAAGTTTAAGAAACGAAAGCGTTCCCTACAGAGGCTAAACTAGCGAATGTTCACTATCTAACCGACATCGGTTCAAAAAAGAAGAAGAAAAAGATCGATCTAATCCTAACTGCAGAAGTGAGACGGGACGAACGGGCGGCTCCGGTGGCGTATCGTGGTGGCCAGGGTCGTCGGCTTTGGAGAAGATGGCGACAGTGGCTTCGACTTCGAACAGGGCGGCGTCTCCGGTGGTCGGCGGCTTCGGGTGGAGGAACGGGGAGGTGCGTCGCGTCGAGGCAAGTCCATTGGCGGTGGCGGCATTGGTCGAGGGTGGCGGTGGAGCGCGGGGCAAGGCAGCAAAGCTGCGGCAGCTTGAGATGCGGCGGCTGCTGCTGCTGCTTTGGGAGGAGAAGGGACAGCCGGGGTTGGGGCTATGTATAGGTGGGAGGGGCGGCCGCTTGGAGAAGGGACAAAGGCGAGGCGGCGAAGAGACAGACTCGGCCACGGCGTCCAGAGGCGGCACTGCGGCTGCATCATGCTCGGGCGGAACTCCGCCTGGAGTCGAAGGCGAGCGGCGCTGGGCTGGGCCATGGCCTGGCTAGCGAGCCGGGCCGGCCCAGTTCGGCGGGAAACGATTTTTGTTTAAAACATTTTCCAAAATAAGAAATACGAAAACTATAATAAATATATCTAAAAATAACAGAAAAATTCACATATACTTAGGGCCTTATTATTGACCTTGTGAACATTTTTCTAGACCAAAATGCCTATTTTAAAAACAAGTTTTTTAGTGCTAATAAAAACATGCTTAAAATAAATTTTTTTGCAAATAAAACAAAATTAATATTTTGATTCAAAATTCAATTTCGAATATTTCTTTTGCAATTTTTGAAGAAGTCCTTTTATCTCCTCTCCTTATTTTGATTTATTTTAAAATATTGGAATCGAAAATTGAAGAAAATCAAATTTGATCCACACCCCACTATGGAAAATAAAACATGGGTCTTTTTTTTGGAAAACTTCCAACTCTCTCAATAGGTCCTTGAGTTGCTTAAGGTTTCTTGGGTCAATATTTAAACAAAACAGATGAAGGCAAAATGTGTAAATCATAGATGCATAGGAATGATCTATAAATAACATCCAAATTGAAAATTGGGATTTACAAACCTACCCCCCTTAAGATGAATCTCGCCCTCGAGATTCGGGTTGGCTAGCAAAAAGGTGTGGGTGGTCCTTTCGGAGGTCTTCTTCTCGTTCCCAGGTGGCTTCCTCCTCGGTGTGGTGATTCCACTAAACTTTGCAAAACTTGATAACCTTACTGCGAGTAACTCGGTTGGTGAACTCGAGAATCTTGACAGGTTTCTCCTCATAATCAGGTCACTCTCCAACTGAATTGCTTCCAGAGGCACTGTATCTCTCAGAGGAATATCGGCCATCTATGCATGGCACTTCTTCAATTGGGAAACATGACACACATCATGAACCCCTGACAAACCTTCGGGTAATTCCAACTTGTAGGCAACTTCACCCATATGTTCGAAGACTCGATATGGTCCCACAAATCATGGTGCTAACTTTCCTTTGACTCCAAATTGTTTAACTCCTCGAAGTGGCGACACACGAAGATATGCTCTATCTCTGACTTCATAGGTTACCTCCTTGCGTTTAGTATCCGCATAACTTTTCTGCCTAGACTGGGCTACCTTGAGTCTATCACGGATCAACTTGACCTTCTCCTCAGAATCTCTGATTAAATGTGGTCCGAACAACTTTCGATCTCCAACTTCATCCCACATCAATGGTGTCCTGCACCTCCTTCCGTACAAAGCTTCGAAAGGGGCATCTTCAAACTGGTTTGATAGCTGTTGTTATATGAGAACTCTGCGTCAGGTAAATTATCATCCGAAGTAGATCCATAATCTAGTGCACAAAAGCTCACAACATGTCCTCCAGAATCTGGTTGACCCTCTCGGTCTGTCCATCTGTCTGCGGATGAAAGGCTATACTAAACTCTAGCCTGGTACCCAAAGTTTCGTGTAACTGATTCCAAAACTTCAAAGTAAACTGTGTTCCTCTATCTGATATGATGGTCCATGGAACTCCGTGCAGACATACAATCCTGGTCATGTATATCTTGGCCAGCTTAGCACCCGTATAAGTGATTTTCACGGGGATGAAGTGGGCTACCTTGGTCAAGCGATCAACTACAACCCAGATGGAGTCATAACCTGAACGAGTCCTGGGCAATCCAGTGATGAAATCCATGCCAAGCTTATCCCATTTCCATTCGGGTATCGGCAAAGGCTGAAGTAATCATGCTGGTTTCTGATGTTCTGCCTTAAATCTCTAACATACGTCACATACTGCTACATACTCAGCAATATCCTTCTTCATACCTGTCCACCAGAAACTCTCCTTTAGGTCTATATACATCTTGGTGTTGCCTGTGTAAATCGAGTAAGGTGAATCATGAGCCTCCTAAAGAATTAACTTCCTGATCTCGGGGTCATCGGGCACATAGATGCGATCCTAAAACCATAAAGTTCCATGCTCATCCTCACGAAAACCTTTAGCCTTTCCATTACTCATCCTTTCTTTTATCTCTGCAATTTCCTTGTCCGTCTTCTGGGCTTCTCGAATCTTTACCAGCAAGGTGGACTGAATTTCCAATGTCGCAACAAAACCTCTCAAAACTATCTCCAAGCAAAGTTCTCGGAGATCATCGGCTAACTCCTGGGGTAATCCTCCGATTATGAGAGTATTAACATGTGTCTTGCGGCTCAAAGCATGTACCACGACATTGGCCTTTCTTGGGTGATAATGAAATATCATGTCATTATCCTTTATGAGCTCCAACAATCTCCTCTGCTTGAGGTTCAACTCCTTCTACGTGAAGATGTATTTCAAACTTTTATGATCCATGTAAACATCGCAACGATTTCTGATAAGAAAGTGTCTCCAGGTCTTGAGCGCATGCACTATGGCTGCTAACTCCAAATCATGTGTGGCATAATTCATATCATAAGGTCGAAGCTGATGTGAGGTATATGAAACAACTCTTCCTTCTTGCATAAGAACGCCTCCAAGTCCCTGACGAGAAGCGTTGCAATATACTTGGAAATCCTTGCGTATATTTGGGAGAACTAGCACTGGGGATGTAACCAAACGTTTCTTCAACTCGAGAAAACTGGCCTCACAATCCTCGGTCCAATTAAACTTGGTGTCTTTCTTCAACAACTCCGTCATGGGCTCTGCTATATGGAGAAATTCTCAATAAATCTCCGATAATATCCTGCGAGTCCAAGGAAACTGCATATCTCTCCAACTGAGGTGGGTGCCATCCATTCGGTGACGGCTTCAACCTTGGAAGGGTCTACTGCTATACCTTCTCCTGATATAACATAACCAAGAAATCCGACTTCCTTCAAGCAAAACTCGCATTTGTTGAACTTGGCATATAACTGATGTTCCCTGAGCTTCTCGAGAACCAAGCGCAAATGTTCATTGTGTTCTTCTTCATTCTCCGAGTAAATCAATATATCATCAATGAATACCACCACAAACTTATCCAAGAAATCCATGAACACTTTATTCATCATACTCATAAAGTAGGCAGGGGCATTAGTCAAACCAAAAGACATAACCGTGTACTCATATAGCCCATACATTGTGGTAAAAGTTGTCTTAGGTATATCATGTTCTCAGATTTTCGGCTGGTGATATCCTGATCAATAATCGATCTTGGAGAAAACTCTAGCTCCCTGCAGCTGGTCAAACAAATCATTAATCATCGATAGAGGATATTTGTTCTTGATCGTCACCTCATTCAATGCACGATAATCAACAACCATTCTCATGGATCCATCCTTCTTCTCGACTAGAAGCACTGGGGCTCCCCAAGGTGATGAACTTGGTTGAATATAACGTTTCTCCAATAATTCCTTAATCTGCTTCTTAATTTCCTCCCGATCATTAGCGGGCATCCGATAAGGTCTCTTGGATATTGGTCTGGTGCCTGGCAACAACTCGATCAAAAACTCTGTGTCTTGGTCTGGTGGCATGCCTGGTAGTTCCTCCGGGAATACATCAGGATAATCCTTCACAACTGGTACTTCCTCCTGAACAACTCCCGAAATGGAATTCACTTGAGTCCTCCTTGGCACATGCCTAGACACATACTTGATCCGTTTTCTCTCTAGGATGGTGAGAATAATCGACTTACTAACACAATTGATGTTTCCCTCGTACTTAATTGGATAGCCAATCCATGCCTAGGATCACATCCAATTCTTGTGACTCCAAGATAATGAGGTCTATGGGGAAAACGTGTCTACCTATGGTCAATGTCAACTGAAATCATCCCCGGCTAGCCATATACTCTGCTCCTGGTGAGCTCACTAACATAGGTGACTTAAGGACTACAGTTTGCAACTTAAACTTGTCCACAAATCCCCTTGATATGAATGAGTGCGATGCACCCGTGTCAAAAAGAACAAGGGATGTAAATGACTTAATCAAAAACTTACCAACAACTGCGTTAGGGTGCTCGTCAATTTCCTCCATATTAACGTGATTCACCTGACCTCTGGTAAAAGGGTTGGGCTTCTTTCCAGAGCTTCCATTGCCTTTACCATCCTTTGCCTCAGGACATTCAGTGGCATAGTGTCCGGTCTTCCCGCACTTGAAATAGGTAATGTGACTTAGATCTTTCTTTGCGGGTGTCGCGGAGTTGGAATGACTCTGAATGTTGTTTCCTCCATTCCCATTACCATTCTTAGGGCCACTATGGTTGTGTGAATTTCCTCCATTGTGTGAATGCCCCCCATGGTTATGTCCTCGATGGGTATGATGAGTGTGTCCTCCCGAGTACGGGGAATAGCGGGGCTTCTGTTGAGCTCCAGAGTTGTACTTCCCCTGTCCATACTTCCGCTTGTGGCTCTCTATCTGCTGCTGCTTGCTTTCAATCATGAGGGCCCTGTCTACTAGCTCCTGGTAGTTGTTGGAAGTTTCCACCATCAACTGCATACTCAGCTCATTATTGAGCGCCTCAAGAAATTTCTCCTGCTTCGCGGCATCTGTGGCCACATCATCTAGGGCATAGCAAGCTAACTTGCTGAACTCATCCACATGCTGCCCCACCATACGATTCCCCTGGCATAGGGTGCGGAACTCACGCTTATTCAAACTCATGGCTCCAGCTGAGACATGTGCGGTGCGTAAGGCCTGCTGAAACTGATCCCATGTAACTGTAGCAATGGGGTAGGTGGCGGTGAAATTCTCCCTCCAAGAGGTTGTGGGTTCATCAAGCTGATGTGCGGCAAAGCGCACTTTCTCCGCATCCGTGCATCCAGCAGTTGTTAGCTCCCTTCCGATCTTGCGGAGCCAATCATCAGCAATAATCGGCTCGGTGCTTCTAGAGAACACCGGCGGATTCAATCTTAGGAAACGGGCTAGGTTAACAACTGGGGGTGGTGGCGGTGGGTTGTTGTTGTTGTTGCCTTGGTTGTGGATGAGCATGTGCATCAAGGCATTCTGCTATTGGATCAACTCGGTGAGCACCGCCAGGAAAGTGAATCTGGGGTCACGTCTCGGAGGCATCTGATGGGTTAGAGGGGTGAGAAAACAGAATATTATAAGGTCTAATGAGAGGTTTCACCACCCATATGCATATGAGACAAACATATTCAAATCACACCACTCAAATTCAAACAAGATTCACACAATCGATCTAAGATACTATTACAAAAATCTCACGAATGATTTCTAACTACTTGGAAGAACTCTAATAGTAATATGGTGGTTGATTAGAAGTTTTGATCGATGGAAGACACCATTGGCTCATAATCATCACCACCATCATCATCTTCATTGTCTTCATCCTCATAACTCTCTTCATCTTCATCACTGTCTTCGTCCTCATCATCATTGTTTGTGTCATCTAGCACAATGTACTCGTCCTCATGAATATTCACTTCATGTTCTTGCTTCACCGCGGGTACTCCTAGTGTAACATCCCAATTTTCAATTTGGATGTTATACATAGATCATCATATTTTTTTTGCATTTTGTTGTGATCCTAGATGTCTTAAGCAACTCAAGGACCCAAGGAGAGAGTTGGAGGTTTCATTTAAATTTCATATTTGAATTTATTTTCAAGTTTCAAAACAGGATCAATTTGATTTTCAATAATTTCTCTCCAATTATTTCCAATAATAAAAATAAATGAGAGAAGATAAAATGACTTCTTCAACAGAGGAGAAATATTGGAGAAGAAATTTTTGAAATCAAATAATTATTTATTTGTATTTTATTTGCATTTTATTTCAATCAGAAAAAAACATGCATTTTTAAAAATTGTATTTAGTCCAGAAAAAATGTTCTTATTGTCCCAAATATTAGGTATGGACAGTGAAAATTATTTCCGGAATTTTTAGAACTTTATTTATATTTTATTAGGATTTTTTATTCACGGAAATCATTTAAACAAATCTTCCTGGGCCAGCCCAGTCGAGCCAGGCCACGGCGTAGCGCCTCGTCGCCGACTTCCTCCGCGCGGGAGTCTCGATCGCCGCCGCCTTGGAGTCCGGCTCGGACTCCACATTGTCGACGCCACCTCCTCCCGCTAGAAGCCCCCCTGCCCCCTTTTATAAGCCGCCGAAGCCCCCCACCTCGTCAGCCGCGCCGCCGCCACCGAGCACCACCGCCGTCCGCGCCGCGCCGCCTCACACCGCCGCCTGCGTCGCCGCCCCGCATAGCCACCACCCGCGCCGCTAGCCACTGCTGCTGCTGCACGCCGCCGCAGCCGCCAAGCCTCGCCGCTGGAGCCGCGCCCCACCTCGCCGGATCCCGCCGGTGACCTCGCCGTCCGTTTTGCCCGGTATAAAACCGATCTAGTTTTTCTCGGTTTAGTTTTGGCTTTTTTTAAGTTGCGGTTTATTAGGTTTAAATCGGTTTTATTTTTCTTTTGTTTAGTTAGCGAACGTTCACCAATTAGCTTCATATAACGAACGATTTCGTTCGTTAGGTACTGTTAGTGGATGTTCGTCCGAGAGATTTTTCCTTTTAGTTTTATTTTTGGCCAGGGACCTATCCGTGAATAGTTTTCTCATGATTTAGCCCCTGATTTTAAAACTAGCGTAACTCTTTGCTCGTTTATCAAAATTAGATGAAACCAACGCCTAAATCTTCGTAACGATCTCTTCTTTCTAGTAATCCAAGTTGAACATGATTTTGATAAATTCAAATTTGAGTTTAGTTAAGATTAGTATTCGATCTTGTTTTGTTTGTATCTTGAGTTTCGTAACTCCGTTTGAGTTGTTTCTTTTTGTTGATTGTAGCTAATCACATGTACCTACTGTTAAGAACTAATACACATGAAAATAATGATGTTAGGTTTTGTTTTCTATTTAGTTTAGTTGTTTGCTTGTTTTGAGGTTGATTTGGATCTTTTCTCGATTTCTCTTTGTTTCGTTTGAGTGATTGCTTATGTACGCTACTATTTGTCTATGATAGATTTTCCGAAGTGCGAAGCTTGTTACTACGAATCTCTAGAGTTTACAGATCATTGGCAAGGCAAGTTACACTTTGATCATACTTTTTAATACCCAATTTTTACTATGCATTAGTTATGCTCCTCAAACATTTGCATGAGTAGGATTGGTAACATGTGGTTTGGTTGTAGTACAATGAGGTAGGAACATAATACCTTTTGATCACCCCGGGAATATATGTTTTGCTCTATTATTGCTTAGCCATGCTCGTAGAAAGGGATTGGATCGTGATACACATGGAAGTTATGAGAGTTATTAATCATGAATAACATTAAGGTGGCAACTTTAATACACATCTGGGTGGATTGGTTGGGTCACCTGGACAATCCAGTGTTTGTCCATTTGGGAAATTCTGGAGTACCCATGATTTTTCCTCGGTTTTCCATCCAGGGTCAAAGGGATCTTATGATATTTCATGACTAGAAACTTCCGTGTGCAGCAAGCCATTATGGGCTCTGGCGTAATAGAGTAAGTTATATGAGCTCTCAAAAACATGGACTAGCAGATGTAGGGGAAAGTAGGTGTACTAATCTGCCCGGAGTAGAGAGTAAATGCTTTAGAAAGACCGTGTCTTGATCTTCCAATCATGGATGCGGTCGAGTCTTGTGGGGAAAAGTGCGCAACCTCTGCAGAGTGTATAAACTAATCATGGTTAGCCGTGTCCCCGGTTATGGACATCTTGAGTATCTGGAATTAGATATTATTGTTGATCTCATCACTCTTTAATTAATTGAATTGGGTTTAATGATGATACTTGTTTAATTGGGATTTGAGTTGGAGGAACCTTCTCAAATATTGGTACAACTTGGGAGTAGTAAATAAAATTTATTCCTTTGTTCTAGGGAAAAACTAGCTTTACGCAAAATCTTAAACTTAGAGCCTCCACCAGCCAAATATTGCATGTAGATATAGTACTTGCATTCATTGCTTTACAATGTAACTCTGCCAGCATATTCAATGTGCAGACCTACACGGCTGCAATGTCTCATGTTGCAGACTACTCAAACAACGAATAAGGTGCGATAGGTCCTTCTCGTGCACCCAGCTATGCTGTTGGAGTTGATGGACTCATTTACCTTCAAAGCTTCCGCAATTATTTAGTTTAGATGGCCTTCAGCCATGCTATTTTTGTGTAATCATACTCATTATGAGGACTCGATATAATAAGTGTGTGGTTGAACTCTGTTATAATTCCTCGAGTACTGTGTGTGTCAGCATTACAGATCCAGGGATGACAATTAAGCACAGAGACTTCGGTCCATTGGGATCGTGGTCGCTACACCTAGCCTCTTCTTCAGGTCTTCATTCTGCTCCAGTAGCACAACAATTTCCTCTTCGTATCCATCGCGGGTTTCCTTGAGTTCCTCCTCTATCTCGATATTCCTGGTCATCACCTTCTTGGTCTTTTTCATGATAGCGCACATCTGATTCTCATATCGACGAATGTGTTGATCCATCTCCTGTATGTATGCTGCAATAGATCCATCCTTCCTGGTGTGAATCATCTCACATTGCTCATCCCGGCATCCACATATCTGGTAGATGGTGTCTTCAAGATCCTTGTTGTACACCTTGCAAATGCGACGAAAGGTGATGTGGGCGGCCATGCTCTTTCCTAAGCTCCAAGTTGGTGCATCAAAGGTAAACTCAATGGGCTCGGTAGTTGGTGCAAAGGTCCTTCCAGAAACACAAACTTTGATCCTCCAGCGCTCTTCTTCTGGTAAAGTTGCAGTGAAGGTTTCGGTGAAGCTTGGTAGGCCGATGTTCAGATATTTCATGACTTCCTTTAAGTGTCGTCCAAAAGGGGCGTTGTCACCAGGTTGAGTGAACTTGCTCCTAGGGTCCGACATCTATAGCGTAGAAATGGAGGAGGATTAGAAATGAATAGAGAAGAGTATCATGTGGCATGTTCTAGTGGTCGTGTCCTATAGTCAACGTGTGCTCTGATACCATCTTGTAGCGACCCGATCCCAATAGATCGAAGTCTCTGCGCTTAAGTGTCATCCCTGGGTCGGTATGCTCACACACACAGTACTCGAGGATTTAGAACAGAGTTCAATCACACACTTATTACATTGAGGTCCTCATAAAGAGTATTTGTTACATAAATATGGCTGAAGGCCAACTAAAATAAAATAACTGCGGAAGCTTCAAAGATAAATGAGTCCATCAACTCCATGGCAAAACTGAGTGCATGACAACGACCTAGCGCACCTTAATATTCGTTGGAAAACTCTACAACATGAGACGTTGCAGCCATGTAGGTCAGCACATGGAATATGCTGGCAAAGTCACACTATAGAGCAATGACTGAAAAAGACTATATCTATATGCATATTTCGCAAGTGGAGGCTCTAACTTTAATTTTTGCATCAAGCTAGTTTTTCCCTACTACAATGGAATAAGTTTTATTTACTACCAAGTTTATGCCATTATTAAGAAGGTTCCTCCAACTCAAATCCCCAAATTACCAAGTATAAATAATAATCCCGAATTCATTAATTAAATAGAGTGATGAGATCGATCGACAATTCACTTCCAAATACTCAAAGTTGTCCATAACCAGGGACACGGCTAATCATGATTAGTCTGTACACTATGCAAAGGTTTGTGCACTTCTCCCCACAAGACTCGACCACCTCCATGATTGGAAGATCGAGACACCACCTTTATGAAGTATTTCCTCCAAACCCCGGGTAGAAAGGTACACCTACTTTCCCCTACATCGGCTAGTCTACCACAGAAAGAGGTCACACAACTTACTCAACTATGCCATAGCCCATAATGGCTTATGGTTGCACACGGAAGTTTCTAGGCATGAAATATCATATGATCCCTTTGAGCTTGGGTGGCAGAGCTAGGGTAATCACACGGGTACTCCGGGATTCCCTTGGGCAAGCACTAGTTTCTCCAGGTGCCCCAAACAATCCACCCAGCTGTGTATTAAAGTTGCCACCTTAATTTCCCTAAGTTATTATTACTCCCGCAACTTTCATGAATCTCACATACCAATCCCCGTCTATGAGCATGGCTAAGAAATTTATGAGCATAACGTATATTCCCGGGGTGATCAAAGGTAATAGGTTCCTTCCTCATGGACTACATAGCAAAACCACATGTTCCCAATCCTACTCAAGCAATCTTTGAGGGTGAAACTAATGCATTGTAAAACTGGATATAAAAGAGTATGATCAAAGTATAACTTGCCTTGCTGACGATCGATAAACCCTAGAGATTCATATTAGCAAGCTTCACACTCCAGAAAATCTAACGAAGCAAACAATAACATACATAAGCACACAAACAATGAACCAAAAGGAAAACCGAAGAAAAGACTTATGAAAACTCCAAAAACAACCACATAAAACTTCTGTACATCACGAAATGTTAACAATAGCAAAATTGTGTGGTTTTGATCTTAACATAAGGTACAATTGATGAGATTCAATTTGCAAAAAGAATTACTCAAATCGGAGTTACGAAATTCAAATTATAGCCAAACGAAGTTTGAATCAAATATGTACAAATTCAAAATTTAAAACTTTCAAAAATACATATTCTATATTTGTTCTCTGGATAGAGGGGATCGTGATGAAGAAGTTGGCATTGTTTCGTTGAATTTGGACAAACGGTTTAGAAATTGTGCTAGTTTGAAAAACTAGGACTGATCTGTAAGGAAATTATTCGCTACTGGGTCCTTGGCTACGACATAGAAACCTACAGGACAACCGTCCGCTACAGAAGCTTAAGAAATTAAAATGTTCGCTACAGAGGCTAAACTAGCGAACGTTCACTATCTAACGGATACCGGTTCAAAAAATAAAAAACCAGATCGATCTAGTACTAACCGCAGAAGTGTGATCGGATGGAGGGCGGCTCCGGTGGCGTACCGTGGTGGCTGGGGTTGTCGTCTTCGGAGAAGATGACGGCAGCGGCTTCGGCTTCGAATGGGGCGGCGTCTCGGTGGCCGGCGTCTTCGGGCGGAGGCACGGGGAGGTGCGGCGCATCGAGCCGAGTCCGGTGGCGGTGGCGGCGTCGGTCAAGGGTGGCGATGGAGCGCGGGGCAAGGCAGGGGAGCTGCGGCGGCTTGAGATGTGGCGGCGGCTATTGCTGCTTTGGGAGGAGGAGAGACGGCCGGGGTTGGGGCTATATATAGGAGGGAGGGGAGGCTGCTTGGAGAAGGGGCAAAGGCGAGGTGGCGAAGAGACCGACTCGGCCACAGCGTCCGGAGACGGCATAGTGGCTGCGACGTGCTCGGGCGGAACTCCGCCTAGAGTCGGAGGCAAGCAGTGTGGGTGTCCTTGATTAAGGGGTCCTCGGATAGCTGGACTCTATGCTTGGGCTGGACTGTTGGGCTGTGAAGATACAAGACAGAAGACTTCTTCCCGTGTCCGGATGGGACTCTCCTTTGTGTGGATGGAAAGCTTGGCAATGCGGATGTGTAGATTCCTTTCTCTGTAACCGACTTTGTACAACCCTAGTCCCCCGGTGTCTATATAAACAGGAGGGTTTAGTCCATAGGACACAATCATAATCTCATAGGCTGGGCTTCTAGGGTTTAGCCATTACGATCTCGTGGTAGATCAACTCTTGTAAGACTCATATTCATCAAGATCAATCAAGCAGGAAGTAGGGTATTACCTCCATAGAGAGGGCCCGAACCTGGGTAAACGTCGTGTCCCCCGTCTCCTGTTACCATCGACCTTAGACGCACAGTTCGGGACCCCCTACCCGAGATCCGCCGGTTTCGACACCGACATTGGTGCTTTCATTGAGAGTTTCGCTGTGACGTCGAAGATAGGATTGGTGGCGCACCTTGTCATCAAAGACAACATCACCTCCGGAGGAGCCCTGGCCTCAGGACAAACCCTCTGACTGGGCGTCTTCACTATGACTGCCCGTTCGGCCGTCGGGCTGACGATGACTTCTCGGGTCATCGAAAATCGCCTCCGCGTCAGCTCAGAATACTCCGAACAGATGAATCCGACGGAGTTGTCATCTTTAAACGAACTCCTAGATTGCATCCCCGCCTTGGGAGTCACTACGGACTACGATCGGATTGGGCTTAAACCCGATCAGAGAGAAATTGAATATCCGTCGATCAACCATCAGATAGCAGTAGTGGAGGAGCAACGCGACAACTCTTCCTCTATATTGAGGATGAACTATGTTCGGATTTCCATGCTCACAGAGCCAGACACCCGCCCGCGGGCGGACGTGCCCTGTACTCTTAACCCAGAGTCGGACTGTGGGCCTGAAAAATTGGTTGATATCTCGGAGCCCGGACTGTTAAGCTCGGAAGTTTCTCAAACTCCGTATCCCAGATTGGGTCACGGTTTGGACTTAAAGCCACCCACCCACCCAGATACACGCAATCTTATGCACATCAGACAGCAGTCCCAAGAAACGGTCCATCACTTTTGGGCCACATTCCTCCTTGTCAAAGGCAAGACCAAAGACTGCCGCGATGAAGACACAATCTCATTAATCTGCAAAAATTGCATGGATGAGGGAATCCTTAATGCAATCAACCGCCTTCACGTATCACACTTCGCTGACTTGGCAACCATAGTACAGAAGTACCGTGCAATGGAAAGCGCCTGGAAAACTCAGGCAGCCTCTTGGGAGCCACCGGTTTCCACTAAACCCCTCGTCCGGACAAAAAGGATGCACCCTCGTAAGTCGCCCGATCCAATAACAAAAAAATTGAAGCCCATTATGGGGCGCGGATACATCCTGAAGGCATGGCTTGATAGGCCATGGAAAATACACACAACACCGGATATCGTACCAACCCACAGCCTTAGAGCATGTTGGATACTCCGGCAGGTGGCCAAGAGCGGCGAGGATCTCCTCACCAAAAATATCGCAGAGCCACATCCCACAGAAGACAGCAACCCTACAGTATTGACAGTCTTCGAGACTTTCGCCTCAAACAATAGGCGCAAAAGGGCACTCCGCAGCCTCACTAAAGTCTACCAAGTTGCAGCAATAAACCCCTGGAATGACACAGCCATAACTTTCAATGCCAGTGACGAACCAAAATTCAGAACAGTCCAAGCAGCAGCCGCGTTGGTCCTCAGTCCAATTCTCGATGGCTTTCGGCTTACGAAAGTGCTCATGGACGGCGGCGGCGGACTAAACCTCATTTACGAGGAAACTCTCAACAAAATGGAAATAGGCAGGACCCACATTGAGGAAAGTAGCACGACCTTCCGAGGAATTATTCCCAGTCGGGAGGCGCGATGTGCGGGAAAAATCACAGTCGATGTGGTATTCGGCACGCCGGAGAATTATCGGTCCGAAGAGATAACCTTTCAAGTGGCCCCTTTCAATAGTGGATATCACGCCTTGTTAGGGCGAGATGCATTTGCAAGCTTCGAAGCTATGCCCCATTACGGGTACATGAAGCTCAAGATGCCTGGGCCCAATGGAATCATCACTCTTACCAGCAATCCAGACATAGCACTCCACGCCGAAAACAAAACCGCTGCCTTGGCCCTCGAGGCATTGTCTGAAGCCCTCGCGGCCGAAGAATTAACCGCGTTGTGCTTCACGGTGGATAGGGATGACGTGATCCTCGATAAGCGACCCAAATCCACCTCCTTTAAACCAGCAGACGAAATAGTCAAATTCCAAGTCCACCCAACGCACTCCATGAAGACAGCATCCATCGGGGCACAACTGGACCCCATCGTTGACGCCAAACTGCGGGTGTTCCTACATGAAAACTGGGACATATTCGCCTGTCACCCTTCTGATATGCCAGGAATCCCACGCAGGCTGGCCAAACACAGCCCAAACATACTGAAAGGATATAAGCCGGTCAACCAAACATTGCAGCGCTTTGCCAAACCCAAATGACAAGCCATGGGGGAGGAGCTACACAAGAGACAAGCCATGCAAGCAACCCAATCCTGGCCGCACCGAACGTAGGCGAACACATGTTGCTATACATATTAGCAATGCACCAAGTCTTAAGCGCGGTGCTCGTCATCGAACGAGAGGAGGACGGACACAAATTCCCGCTTAAGAAGCCGGTATACTACTATCCATCGTCCTCACACCATGCAAATCCCGGTACCCTTATTACCAAAAAATAGCATACGCGGTCTTCATGGCATCCCGGAAACTATGACACTACTTTCAAGAGTGCTCAATAACGGTGGCCTCCGAAGTACCACTCAACGACATAATAAACAACCGCGATGCTACGGGCCAGATTGCCAAGTGGGCCATTGAGCTCCTCCCATTCGATATATCATACAAACCGCGCTCGACCATTAAATCCCAAGTATTGGCCGACTTCATCACCGAATGGACAGAGACCGAACTCCCTAAAGAGTACAACACATATTCCAACCGGGTCATGCACTTCGACGACTCCAAAATGTTGGCAGGCTTAGGGGCAGGCGTTGTCCTAGTATCCCCTACTGGAGATACAGTTTAGTACGTCCTCCAAATATTATTCATGGACTCCAACAATGCAGCCGAATACGAAGCCTTAGTGCATGGTCTTCGGATGGCCGTCTCCATGGGCATACAACGCCTGGAGGTGCGCGGGGATTCAAACTGTCGAGTTTAGGGATTCAGCAACCCTTGAGAGGATCAAACTCTGGGGTGCATGCGGAGATCTCAACCTATCCAGCCTGCCTACTCGCGATCCTCCTAAGCCTAGCGCGTTGAGCTCAATGAGACACAAAGACACAAAGATTTATACTGGTTCGGGCCATCGTTGTGGGGTAATACCCTAATCCAGTGTGGTGTGGTGGATTGCCTCGAGGGGCTATGGATGAACTAGTACAATGGATGAACAAGCCTCAGGAGATGAGGTGTTCTTGAGCTGGTGTGGTGCTCTACTTGTTCTGAACTCGGTCCCTCTCTATGGTGGTGGCTAGGTCCTATATATAGTGGCATTGTCCCTCTTCCCAAATATGAGAAGGAATGGATTCCACAACGGCTGGACACCCTCGAATCCAAGACGCGGACAGTAGCCCCCGGGCCCAAGGCGCGCTCGGACTTGGCTTCCAGGCGAAGCCAAAGGTCAAGTGCAGAGTGCCGCGGGCCCTAATCGCCTGCAGCCTTGATGACGCGTGGCAATTGATTGGACATGGGCGACTCTACTTCCCCACGCTGCCTCGACAACTGCTCGACTTGATAACTGCATGCTGCATGAAGAGAGGATCATCATTACTGGAAATCGTGCCAGGCCGACGATTTACCTTCTCCCGGCTATAAATGTGTGAGTGGGTGGAGCCCATGCGCATCTCTCTTTTGTCTTGCTCCCGCCTGCTTCTTCTCCTCTCCATCTTGCTTCCATGGCGCCGATCAGGAGGTACTCCACGGCAGAGAAGGGGAAGGCTCCTAGGGAGGGGCCTGACCCTCTCCCGCCAAAGAAACGAATCCACCTCCCCGACGATGCTAGCATGGGGCGTGAGGTGGCCAGGCCTTGGAAATTGAGGCCTCCGTCTGGCTTACCCCTCCCCTATACGCCCGCGCTCAAGATGATGGAGTGCGCCGTCGCGTGGCGCCTGATGAGGATGGCAGGGCCGCCATTGCCCTGCCGGCCGCACCATGGACCCACGCCGAGGGTAGCTCGCGCGAGTTTGTGGTGTGGGAGGCGATGCCTCCCGACACCTGGATCTGACTCCCGCGGTTCTTCACCCGCGAGTTGCCTCCGAGGGTATCGGTCGATCTATGGCTGCAGCGCGCGGGGTGCCGCAGCTTGGCTACTCCGGCTGAAGTCGAGGTGGTGCCACCTGGAGACATCTTCATGATGCGAGTCCGGGGCGAGATCGCCCGGGCCTACCGAGCGGAGGGAGCCCTGGCGATCCACTTAGAGTACGATGGCGCGGCAACCTTGTTTTTCAAGGTCTTCAACAAGGAGGGCGAGCGGCTGGAATGCTGCCCCGGAGGAGACAGCTCGAGGAACGCCGTAGTGGGCGCTGGATATGTCGCTGCCACCTTTAGCGCTTCGTCCAGCAGTAGCGGTGATTCCTGGGAGTCCAGCAACTCTCCTGAGCCCAGTGATTCTCCGGAGTCGAGCGACGACAGCTACGTGCCGCCAAGCTCCCGCCGAGGCCGCAGCGCAGCTGCAGCTGCCGCCCGGTGTCGCCAGTTATACCGTAGGACCCTGTAGTTGTTTCTCCTGCGCGATATGAAGATCAGCCCCCATGGGGTTTGTAAGGATCGGAATGCATTTAATAGTATCGCTGTTTCTTTTGATTTCGTAATGGATGAGCGTATTCCAGTTCGGCTGAGGCCCTCCTTTTTCTCTTCCCTAGACAGCACGGCGCTCTACGCCGACAAGACCCAGTCCCCAGGCAGGCTTCAGCCGTCGCTAGTATGCCAGGTCGTGATGCCGTGGTCAAGGCTAGGAGGTGAGCGGCCCAAGGTCCGGTAAGAGCTCATGACACACGATGCTCATGAGGTCCCCTTTGGCGTGCAAGCAGCTAAAAAAATCGAAAAGGGGAGTTGAACCGCCCAAGTGTAACTGCAAGGCGGGGCGTGGGGAGCGAAACTAGTGCTGCAGCAAGACGAGACTTATCTTTTTGCTGCCTGAGTCCATTGGGGAGGTGATGCTTGCTGTCGCACCTGTGGTGCCGTTAGGTGCAGCCTGCATTGGCCACCCTCCTGCCTTGCTCACCAAAATGCTCTACATCCTCGGGTCCCGGCCCTCGAGCGAGCTCAGCCGTCGCTAGTATGCCAGGTCGCGATGCCGTGGTCAAGGCCACGGCATGAGGGCTGGAGAGCCAGTAGGAGCTCCCGAGACGCGATGCTCGGGAGGCCCCCCTTTAACGTGCAAGCGACTCGCAAGGCCAGACGGTGGTTGTCCGGGCCGACCTTTGGCCCATAGCTGGGTGAACCTGCAGGTGGGATGGCAAAGGAGGCCGAGAGCCCCAGAGCGTGAGACGGAGGCACCGAGGACCCTGCGAGGTGGTGTACGCGAGGCGGGCCGCGAACCAGAGCTCAATCCCCAGGTTTATCAGCGTTGCAGGGACGTACCCGAGCACAAGCATCATGCCGATGTGAGTATTATGCAGTGATGCGGGAATGGCATTGGTTACAATGCATGAAGGTCGTGAGGCGGTGGTCACAAGGTGACGATCGTAGACAAATTCATGGAAACGATTAGATAGTCCTGGTGAATGCAAAATGATACATGCCGTAGGGCCAAACCCACACGGCCTGGGGTTGATGCAGCCCGAGGGGCACCCCCAAACTGAATGAACTAGGTGAGATGTCACCTGGTACCGTTGCTGCAGAGTTGTTGAAGGAGCCAAAAAACGCATGCCACTGAAGCCGTTCCTCATGATCCGCTCCGATGCTGAGCCTCGGGTGGCCCGGAGGGACCGGAAGGCTCCTGAGGGTGCTCCTCCATCTTCGCCATGACCGCCTGGTGTCAGGCCTTGCAGGCCGTCTGAGCGTCCCTTATGCAGCGCTGGAACGCCGCAACAGTGCCCGCCAGGACAAAAGGCATGCAGACATAGCTATGAGGCGGACCCTTGCATCGGCCGACACGAGACGACCACATGAGCTGCCGAGACGCGGCCCTGTTGAGCCCGGGAATGTCGATGCAGACGCGGAACTCCTTACCCTCGCCAGGACAATGAGCTGCGCCATGCGGCAGGCAATGATTGTCTTGCAGAACCCTTACTTCCGGAATCTCCTCGATTGCCTTGCTAATGAACTCCTGAACGCCTGGTGCCCCATGCCTGCTGCCTTCTCCTGGGAAGCATTCTCTGAAGAGCGACTCCACATGGTGCCCGAGCACCACTCTTGCGACATTGGCTAGATCTGAGGACCTCCAAAGAGAGCCCCCGACCCCAGCCTGAGAGGAGCATCGGGCACGCCTTCCTATGTGATGGGTGAAGCTGCCGCATTCAGAGATGCGAGACTCAGCGCTGCGTCCTCGAGTGATGCTCCCTCACGAGGCCCCTGGCCTAGCTGCAGCTTCTTCGTCTTGGGGGCGACCTCAGGAGGGAGGGCTCCGTCTTCGTCTTCTGGGTTCTCAACTGCTGCAGCCTGGAAGGCGCGCTCGAGTGAGCACACCGCATCCTTCTCTTGGCAGGCGACCGTGATGGTGCCGCCGCTTGCTGTCTTCTTGAGGATGTTGTAGCCGTGGTGTGTAGCCTCCATGAACTTGGCCAGTGCTAGGTACCCTAGGATGGAGTTGTAGGGCAGGCGGATGTCGGCGACGTGAAGTTAATGAGCTCGTTGCGGTAGTTGTTGCGCTCGCCGAAGGTGACAGGGAGGCAAACTTGCCCGATCGGATGTGTCGATCCATCGGTCACTCCTGAGAATGGCTTGGTGGGGTGCGGCTGGTAGTACGGCACCTGGAGCCTGTCGAACGTCTGAACAGAGAGAACATTGAGCCCTACTTCGCCATCAATGAGGGTCTTGGTGAGGGTCACGTTGCTGATGATAGAGGACTACAACATGGGGAGCACTCTAGCGGTAGCCGCGCACTTGAGCTGGTCCGAGGAGTCGAAGGTGATGGCGCACTTGGACCACCTAAGAGGGCGAGTTGCTTCAGGCTTGGGGAGCGCTGCATTCACCTGGCGTGCAAACTACTTGAAGACAAGATGGGAAGCCAGGGCCTGTGAGCCGCCCAAGATGCATGCAATGGCCCGAGGCTCCTGAAAGCCCCCAGCCCCGTTGTCCTGGTGGTGATCTTCGTTCCTTCTTGGCGGTGGAGGCAGAGGAGGCAAAGCGGCGTTGCCCTGACGGCGGTCCTCACGAGGCTGCTCCCTCCAGTTGCCCTCACGCGGCTGGTCCTGCCAGTGGTCCTCACGAGGCTGGTCGCGCCACTCCTGATGGCAGTCGCATCCATCCCAGCATCCTCCACCTCGGACACCTTCGCGACCGTAGCCTCGATCGTTGCGCTCAGGGCATCGACCGAGGCGCCCGTCGCAGAGAGCCCTAAGCTCCTGGCAGTCGCTAGTGTTGTGGGTGTAGATGTTGTGGAAGGCGCAGAACGACCGCTTGCCCTTGGATGACTCTGGGTGGTCCCAGCCGTGCTTGGTCTCTGGGTCAGCCGCAAGCATGGATGGCCCCTTGCGCTTCGTGTCCTTGGTCTTGGTCTTCTTGTCTTCTGGATCAGCATCGGGGAGCTCAAGGAGGGAGAGGCGTCCCTCCTCAGCCCTTGCACACTTATTTTCCATATTGAACATCTCCAGAGTGGTGCAAAGATCCTGTGGATGGTTCGCTCCTCCTTCATCTTGACATCGCGGACGCCATCGGTGAACGCGGAGATGATGGCCTCGCCAGACACCTTGGGAATCTTGAGGCGAACATTGTTTAAGCGCTGGATATACTTATGTAGGGTCTCTCCAGGTTGCTGCTTGACGCGGTGCAGGTGGCCCGCGGCTGACGGACGGTCACGAGTGCCCTGGAAGTTGGCGATGAAGCGGCTGCGCATCTCCTCCCAAGAAGAAACCAACCCCTCGGTCAGGTTCAGGAGCCAAGAACGCGCGCCATCCGTGAGGGCCATTGGGAACCAGTTTTCCATGATCTTATCGTCTCCGTTAGACGCCTCGATGCTCAGCTCGTAGAGCCGTATGAACTCGGCGGGGTCTGCGGTGCCGTCGTAGCGTGGAGGCAGGTCAGGCTTAAACTTGCTCGGCCAGACGACATTGCGGAGCTTTGTAGTGAACAGGCAGCATCCTGCCGTGGCCATCGGAGGTCATCGAGGGGGTGGAACATGGTCCTGGTGCACGCGCTCTGCCACCTCCTATGGCGGCGCGTGAGCCTGGTGTTGGGGTGCTGGAAGCACGCGCGTTTCTCCTTGGGGACGTTGCACCACTTGGGAGCTCACGTCATCCCGAGCCGGCATCGGGTGCTTCGGGTCGCACCATGGAGCCATACGCCTTGGCTCGATGATGGCGCCCCGGACCGAAGGTGGAGGAGGAGCCCCGTGCGCGACGTCCCACGCTGCAGGAGGTTGCTGAGGCAGTGAGAGAGACGGCCTATCGGAGCCCCCGTGCACGACACTGATGAGCTCGGCGATCCGCTCGAGCTACTCCTCATAGAGATAACCCACCGGATGGTAGTGAAGAAGCTCCCGCACCGTGAGCAGAGCGTCCTGCGGGTCCACCTGGCCGCGGCGCGCGTGGGATGACGAAGCTGCTGGGGTCAGTGATGGAGTAGTGGTGCGACCGTCACGGTGCACTGACGGGTGCAGCAATGAAGCTTGCTCCTCGTGGTCGACAGGGCCCGTGGCGGTGTTGGCCACCAGAGAAGGAGCTTGGTGGGCACAGCTGTCACCCGTCGGAGCCGTCTGAGCAATGCAGGCGGCAACCGCAACCCGACACTCGGCGCGAGCCCTGTGCACGTCGGCCATGGAGGTGTCGGAGCGGTGGCGGATTGGACGACGCAAGAGAGGATCCGATGCACCCCTACCTGGTGCGCCAAATGTCGGATTTAGGGATCTGGCAACCCTTGAGAGGTTCAAACTATGGGCTGCATGGGGAGATCTTAACCTGCCCAACCTGCCTACTCGCGATCTTCCTAAGCCTAGCACGTCGAGCTAAAAGAGACACAAAGACAAAGAGATTTATACTGGTTCCGGTCACCGTTGTGGTGTAATACCCTAATACAGTGTGGTGTGGCGGATTGCCTCGAGGGGCTATGGATGATCTAGTACAGTGGACGAACAAGCCTCGGGAGGTGATGTGTTCTTGAGCTGGTGTGGTGCTCTACTTGTTCTGATCCCGGTCCCTCTCTATGGTGGTGGCTAGGTCCTATATATATTGGCCTTGTACCTCTTCCCAAATATGAGCGGGAAGGGATTCCACAATGGCGGGATTTGAAAGGGGACAAGTAGTACAGCCTATCCTGACAATAGTAGTCTTCGCCTGTGAAAAGCCTCTGGTCGTGACGCTGCGGTGGGCTCGGTGATGACCTCCGTCTTGCCGTCCTGGCAGTCTTGGTCTCATTACACTAAAATAGAAAAAAATGGCTGATTCCTCGGGACTCCATGCCTATGGCTTACCTACCTTGCACCGAGGAGGAAACCTGTGCTCTGCGCCCGCCTGGCGCCCGCCTGGCCTTAGTCGTCATGGCTCACATCAGCTGAGCATCATGAGATAACTTGCATAGAACTCTCTGCCCCTCAGGAGCCCTCATGAGGAGGCCACTTCCTTCGGGGGTCTTGGCTCGTCCGCCTAGCGAGGCTTGGCCCCTCGCGAGGGTCTTGTGGTGTTGGTGTTGATGTCGGGCCGTACCAGGCCGTCGATGGAGTCACGCGATGGGCCGCAGGCAGGCAGGGCTGGATACCCCCGAATCCAGGAGGCCGACACAAACCTCACAATATCTCAAATAAATGGATATTTTGATGCCAAAGATCCGAAGATGGTGGCTTACCATAACGCTGTTCTCAAAATGTCGGCTCGGTTCGAGGGGCTCGAGTTTCACCATGTGGCTCGAGAAAGTAACCAAGCGGCAGATGTCCTTGCTCGCATCGGTGCTAAGCGCGACCCCGTCCCACCTAACATCTTTTTCGAAAGGCTTTTCAAGCCATCCGTGGTGTGGAAAGGAGAGAGCAGCAACGCCAATCCGGATCCGACTACAATCCCAGACTCCAAACACACCGACATCATCGGGGGCTCACCCACCGAAATTACACCATCACCCCATTTAATCATGGCAGTCATTGCCCCATGGACCAAACCCTTCTTGGCCTACCTTAATAGGCGAGAACTCTCTGAGGATCAGAATGAGGTGCGCTGCATTGTGCGGCGCACTAAAGCCTACAAAGTTCATGAGGGAGAACTCTACAAGAAAAGTGCTACCGGAATACTTCAAAGATGTATCTCCAAGGAAGAAGGGCAGCAGCTCTTGGCTGAAATTCATGCCGGTCTCGGTGGTCACCACGCCGCGGCTCGGTCCCTTGTAAGCAAGGCCTTCTGTACAGGTTTCTATTGGCCAACGGCCCGAGCATACGCACAGGACCTTGTCCTACATTGCGGCGGATGCCAGCTTTTCGCCAACCAAAGCCATATGCCACCCACAGCTCTACAAACAATCACCATCACTTGGCCTTTTGCGGTCTGGGGGGCTTGATATGGTCGGACCTCTTAAAGGAGGAAGCCATTAGAAAAAATATCTGTTGGTCATGGTGGATAAATTCACTAAGTGGATAGAGGCCAAACCAGTTAAAACGGCCGAAGTCGGGCCGGTGATAGGCTTCATATCCGGTGTTGTGCACTGTTACGGTGTCCCACACAGCATCATGACCGATAACAGCTCCAATTTCATAGCCGATGAGGTGAAAACTTGGTGTGCTAATCTAGGCATAAAGCTCGATTACGCCTCCGTCTATCACCCACAAACCAACTATCAGGTGGAATGAGCCAATGGTCTTATTATGAGTGGCATCAAATCCAGATTAGTGCGGTCTTTGAAAGAATCAGACAAGCACTGGGTCGAGGATCTTGACTCCGTACTCTGGGGGCCGCGGACCACGCCCAATCGTTCTACCGGATATACACCTTTCTTCATGGTGTACGACGCAGAGGCTGTGTTACCCTGCGACATTATTCATGACTCACCTCGAGTGCGCATGTACGAAGAGAGAGAGGCCGAGCTTGATCGGCAGGACAACTTAGATGCCCAAGAGGAGGAGCGCGATGTTTCAAAAGCCTGTTCCACATTCGATTAACAACATGCCTGCAGATATCAAAGCAGAGAAGTACAGGCCAAGAATTATAATGTTGGCGAACTCGTTCTACGCTTGCCGGGGAAGAAAAAGGACAAACTCAAGCCCAAGTGGGAGGGTCCCTTCATCATTGACGAAGTCCTCACCGGAGGAGTGTACTGCCTGCATGATGTGTTAGACAATCGCCTAGAGCCGAACCCGTGGAACGCGACCAGACTCCGAAGATTCTATGCCTATCGCCAGACTCTTCGTTCGTCTCCTTTACCCCTTTTTTTGTTTCCAGTATTTATTTTCATCTCTTTTGACTTTTTTCTTTTCAAGCCTTAAAGCTTTTGTGCGACTAAACCGTGCACCTTTGACGCACACATTCTAAAATATGTACGTCAATTATACCTGGGGGCTTCTCGTATAGAAGCTTATTATTATTATTATTATATTCCAAGCATAAAGCTCACCACATGTATGTCTTTTCCGCATATGTACCTTTTCTTCGCCATTATGAACCCCCAGATGTTATGTATGCTGTGGTTTTTTCAAACATAGTTTGGACATGCACGATTAACGCATGCTGACCCAGGGAAAGGAACCTTTAATGGAAATATTCTCTCTGGAAGATGTTTCTTACGATAAAAAATGTAATATAACATAACTAGCCGGATACTTGTCTGTTCAAGCAACTATGACCCCTACGCTTGGTTTCCACGCGTACCCCGGTATATCTTACCGAGCGGGTATTCGGAAACACTCCACACCTTCGGGTCCAGAGGTCGAAGCGAAAAGGTCTGCCATGACAATCATTTTACAATCCAGCTAGAGACATAATTTTTCAATTGAAGTACATAGTCACCTAGACTCAAAAACTTCTTCCTCTATGCCATCTAATAGGCTATCTAGCCTACAATCCTGTTGGGAATATTTGGCGGCTACTTGTACCTGGTCGTATACCAAACTAACGGGAATTTCTTCTCCATTTGATCCTAAAGGTCCGACCCGGGCCATGTGATTCGGGTTGAGCTTGGTATACCGTGTTTTCACCATGGCCCAGGCCTCTCGAGCACCTTCCCGACAGGCTGATATCTTCCATAATCGGAAACGCCGCCGCACTCCTTTTAATAGTTGTACCAGCTCCTCCATACTTCCTGGAGGGAAGTCGGATGGCCACAAGGCCTTGGCAATACTCTGCATCGCCAGCCGAGCTCGCTCGTGCACTTGCGACAGCTCTTGTAGCAGATCGCTCGAAGAGCCGGACACCTCCTCTTCGGGAAGGCCCGGCAGCATACCTACAAATATAATTCTGTCAGTTCCTTCCCTAGACAAATTATGTAGGGGTAAGTTTAAACACATACTGAATATGCCGCCTCGCAGCTTCCTGTTCTCCCTCACGGAGTCAGCCAGCTGGGCCCGCACATCTTTTAGCTCTTCGCCCAACTTGCTGCTGGAATCTTCGAGTTTGTTTTTCTCCTCCCTGACCAGTTTCAGTATACGTTCGCCCGCTGCTACCTCTTGAGCACTGCGTTGCTTTTCCCTTAAAGAGGAAAGGGTGATGCAGCAAAGTAGCGTAAGTATTTCCATCAGTTTTTGAGAACCAAGGTATCAATCCAGTAGGAGGCTCCACGCAAGTCCCTCACACCTACACAAACAAACAAGAACCTCGCAACCAACATGATAAAGGGGTTGTCAATCCCTTCACGGCCACTTGCGAAAGTGAGATCTGATAGAGATAATAAGATAAGATAAATATTTTTGGTATTTTTATGATATAGATTGGAAAGTAAAGATTGCAAAATAAGATAGATCGGAAACTTATATGATGGAAAATTGACCCGAGGGCCATAGGTTTCACTAGTGGCTTCTCTCAAGATAGCATAAGTATTACGGTGGGTGAACAAAACTGTCGAGCAATTGATAGAAAAGTGCATAGTTATGAGAATATCTAGGCATGATCATGTATATAGGCATCACGTCCGCGACAAGTAGACCGACTCCTGCCTGCATCTACTACTACTACTCCACACATCGACCGCAATCCAGCATGCATCTAGAGTATTAAGTTCATAAGAACAGAGTAACGCATTAGGCAAGATTACATGATGCAGAGGGATAAACTCAAACAATATGATATAAACCCCATCTTTTTATCCTCGATGGCAATAATACAATACATGCCTTGTTGCCCCTGCTGTCACTGGGAAAGGACACCGCAAGATTGAACCCAAAGCTAAGCACTTCTCCCATTGCAAGAAAGATCTATCTAGTAGGCCAAACCAAACTGATAATTCGAAGAGACTTGCAAAGATAACCAATCATACATAAAAGAATTCAGAGGAGATTCAAATATTTCTCATAGAGAAACTTGATCATAAACCCACAATTCATCGGATCTCGACAAACACACCGCAAAAAGAGTTACATCGAATAGAACTCCAAGAAGATCGAGGAGAACTTTGTATTGAGATTCAAAGAGAGAGATGAAGCTATCTAGATAATAACTATGGACCCAAAGGTCTGTGGTAAGCTACTCACAACTCATCAGAGAGGCCTTGGTGATGATGTAGAATCCCTCCGTGATCGATTCCTCGTCCGGCAGAGCGACGGAAAAGGCCCCAAGATGGGATCTCATGGGTACAAAAGGTTGCGGCGGTGGAAATAGGGTTTCGTGGTGCTCCTGGATGTTTTCGGGGTACGTAGATTTGTATAGGCGAAGGAGGTTGGTCAGGGGAGCCACGAGGGGCCCATGAGGGTGGGGGCGTGCCCACCCCACTAGGGCGCGCCCTGGACCCTCTTGGTCGCCTCGGTTGCTTCTTGACGTCCACTCCAAGTCTCCTGGATTGCATTTGTTCCAAAAAGATTGCTCCCGAAGGTTTCATTCCATTTGGACTCCGTTTGATATTCCTTTTCTTTGAAACACTGAAATAGGCAGAAAAAACAGCAATTTGGGCTGGGCCTCCGGTTAGTAGGTTAGTCCCAAAAATGATATAAAAGTGTATAGTAAAGCCCATAAACATCCAAAACGGGTAATATAATAGCACGGAACAATAAAAAATTATAGATACATTGGAGACGTATCACCCGTGGCTAGTTGCCTTTGAGGTCCTGGACCTCCCGCCTGTGCGACTTTCGGTACCTCTACCGGATGATCTGACGACTCTGCCATAAGATATGGACCTGTATTAGTAATCTTGGCATATGATTATGTTTTCTCGATAGAGGGGAACATTACCAGACACTTCCTTCTTGGATTTCTCTAGTTCGACGGTAGCAGCAGCTAGCTGGGTCTGACACTTTTTCAGCTCTTGAGACAATAGGCTGTTTTTCTCTGTGAGCACCTGGTTGAACAATGATTCTTCAATCATTTGTACCAACTATTTCAAGTCTCGGGGGCTACTGGTATATAATTATTAGAATTGTACAAATATGTACTTACCCGTATATCTTTCAAATACTAGCCCATGGCTCTAGTAAGCCCATCTCGAACAGCTCGGATGTACGCATCACCTGAATTGAAGGCGTTGAAAGCCTCTTCTGAAAAACCAGGGTAGCAAAGAGCGGCCCGCCGGCACCGATGATTCATGGCGCTTTCCACTTCGGAGTTTGTGACGGATACTTTATCCGAATCCTCTGCAGAAGGACAATCCGGTGTCACTTCCGCATTAGCCTCAGTCCTCGAGATAGGGTCCGGAATCCGGCTAATAGAGGCATGACCGGCAGGATCCCCGGACACAGTCCGACGAATGTTTTTCTTGATAAGACACAACGGATAGCGTCATACTTCAACATGACAACCATGGAGCATATTTAAAACCATACCTCTTCGATGAAGGCTTGGCCATATTTCTATTTGCCTTCCTCTTCGAAGGCCTGCCCGGCGTAGGCGCCGCTTTCTGGCGAGTCACTTCAGGTGCAGCATGGCGTGCCGATCGCCTTCCCTTTAGAGCATAAGATAATGCGGTGGATAAGGAGGATAGAGGAAATTATTTCAAATGATAAGTCTCCTGATTAGTTACATGCAAAGCAGGGAGAAAGACGGGGTAGTCAACGATGATAGCCACTTCCGTGCCATCATAGCTCGCCTGGTAGAACACTCCTTCCCCGAGCTCCTCGAATATATTCGGACCCTCTTTGAATCCGGGGTCAAGGGCCCGGTTGTGGTCCTCTGGCTGTGGTGTGGGGCTGTGGAGCTCCTTGGTTATTTTCCACCATTCCTGTTACGAATGGACGGATTAATATTTATGGAAAGAGACTCAGGGAGTAAATGGAGTAGAGTATTGGATGGAAACTCACCCAGCTGGGAGGGTTGTACATGGAAAATCTATCTCTGGGATTAATGTGGATGAACTCCTCTTTCTCCCCCTTGTATAATCCAGACAGTATTTTCGCTAAAGCAACGGGAGTGTCTGGACCCTTACGACCACAGCAGGTGGCATCATCTTCTCCATTGAAGTGCCACATAGGGCACCCTCGATATTGGAATCGTTGAACCCCTCGCATTATGGATATAGCCATAACCTCTACTATTGACAATCCGGACTGAGCGAGCGTCTTTATCTTGCTCATCAATTGGTGGACTTCCGTGCTATCTTCCTCCCTGAGGCTCCGGGGATGCCAACTGAGGCGTTTCTTCAATGGAGCACTTGACAATTCAGGAAGACCCATTCGGACTGGGTCGGGTAGGGAGACGTCCTCAACATAGAACCATTAGGAAGGCCACTCTTCGGATGCCTTCTTTGGCGTGCTGGACAGGTATCCGGTCCCGGCGATGCGCCATATCTCGGCTCTGCCCACTTGAAATATTGATCCCTCTTGATTATGAGGGACGAGGCAAAACAACTTCTTCCATAACTCAAAATGGGACTCGCAACCCAGAAATAGCTCACAAAGAGCAACGTAACCCGCAATATGCAGGATGGAGGCAGGAGTGAAGTTGTGCACTTGGAGGCCATAATACTCTAGTAGACCTCAGAGGAGTGGATGGATTGGAAATCCGACACCTCTCAGCAAGTAGGGAACGAAGCATACTCGTTCCCCTTGGATGGGTTGGGGAAATTCTCCGCGTGCTCCCCACCGTCGAAGGAAGCCAATCCGGCTCGAACAGGGACTAGATCTGTGGGGGGGGGGAATATCTGTATATGCAACTTCACCAGTTGGTTATGGGATATGGAGCACTTTTCCCAATCGCTCTTTTTGGGTCCGTGGGGCAGGAGGAAGAGCTGGGAGCGCTAGCCATGTTGGGGTGGTTTTTGCGGGCAAGCTCCGAGGATTCCTTGTTTGGGGGAGATGGTGTGGATTAGATCTAAAGATCCCCGTCTCTTTAAATAGACAGTTTTCTCACATGGTCAGGGTGGTATGTGCAAAAATACCCCGACCTCTCATATTCGCTCGACACGTGGAAGCTGAAATCATGAAGGTGCAGAAGCCGATGAGCGCGACATTAAATGAAAAGCCGGATACTGCTCTTTAAGTCAGGGACTGTGAAGTGATCGGAGAAGGAACCCGCCTTGCAATGCAGAAGACAATTTGCGCGCTGGACACCTCGTCATTGAAGCCTGGTTCGGGGGCTGCTGAGGGAGTCCTGGATTAAGGGGTCCTCGGACAGCCGGACTCTATGCTTCGGCCGAACTATTGGCCTGTGAAGATACAAGACTGAAGATTTCTTCACGTGTCCGGATGGGACTCTCCTTTGCATGGATGTCAAGCTTAGCGATTCAGATGTGTAGATTCCTTTCTCTGTAACTGCCTTTGTGCAACCCTAGTCCCCCCGGTGTCTATATAAACCGGAGGGTTTTGTCCATAGGACACAATCATAATCTCATAAGCTAGATTTCTAGGGTTTAGCCATTACGATCTCGTGGTAGATCAACTCCTGTAATACTCATATTCATCAAGATCAATCAGGAAGGAAGTAGGGTATTACCTCCATTTTAGAGGGCCCAAACATGGGTAAACATCCTGTCCCCCATCTCCTGTTACCATCGATCTTAGAGGCACAGTTTGGGACCCCCTACCCGAGATCCGCCGGTTTCGACACCGACAAGCGGCGCTGGGGTGGGCCGCGGCCTGGCTGGCGAGCTGGGCCGGCCCAGTTCGGCGGGAAAAGATTTTTTTAAAAACATTTTCCAGAATAAGAAATACGAAAACTATAATAAATATATCTGAAAAAATAACAGAAAAATTCACATATACTTAGGGCCTTATTATTGACCTTGTGAACATTTTTCTGGACCTAAATGCCTATTTTTAAAACAATACTTTTAGTGCTAATAAAACTTTCTTAAAATAAATATTTTTGCAAATAAAACCAAATAAATATTTTGATTCAAAATTCAATTTCCAATATTTCTTTTGTTGGTTTTGAAGAAGTCCTTTTATCTCCTCTCCTTTTTTGATTTATTTTAAAATATTGGAATCGAAAATTGAAGAAAATAAAATTTGATCGACAACCCACTTTGGAAAATAAAACATGGATCTTATTTTGGAAAACTTCTAACTCTCTCAATTGGTCCTTGAGTTGGTTAAGGTTTCTTGGATTAGTATTCAAATAAAATAGATGAAAGCAAAATGTATAAATCATGGATGCATATGAATGATCTATAAATAACATCCAAATTGAAAATTGGGATGTTACAAACCTACCCTGGTCATATTTTGTGATACTGAGCACTCATTAAAATATTATATGCTAAAAGGTTGATGTTGGACAAGGAAGAAAACATAATGGGTTATGTTTTCTTATATCCGAATAGAAGTTATATTGTCTTGGATCCTCCAACATGTTGTGCTTGTTTCCATCCTATGCTAGGCAAATCTCTTGCACCTAGTAGAGATATTACTTGTGCATTCAAAATCCCTTAACCCAGTTTTGACATGAGAGTCCATCATACCTACCTATGGATTAAGTAAGATCCTTCAAGTAAGTTGTCATCGGTGCAAGAAATAAAAATTGCTCTCTAAATATGTATGATCTTTTAGCGTGAGGAAAATAAGTTTTATACGAACTTGTGATATGGAAGAAATAAAAGCGACAGACTACATAATAATGTTCTTTATCACAAGCGACAATATAAAGTGACATTTGTTTGCATTAAAATTTTGTGCATCCAACCATAAAAGCGCATGTTCCTCTACTGCGCCTAGGTGGACACCTGGTCCAAGGAGGCGGTCGAGCCTACCGACCAATGCATTGGCATCGAGCGGGCCACGGACAAGGCAAACGACGCGACCAATGCGAATGGCGCGGTGGGCGTCCGGTGCAAGTACGGCGCGGCCGGCCTCTGGTGCAAGTATGACACAGAGAGCTTGTGCCCACTCCCGGCAAGGAATGGGGTACTGATGGGATGTGTACCCAGCTACGACGCCCTGTTGACAGCAGGCAAGCACCCATGGATCCACTCTAGTTGTGCGGCGCCATGCCTCTCGCTTTGCGGGGCTCCAACGGTCATGCCGTGCGGCGAGCCACAGCCTATCGGCGCGGACGCGCCTAGCTTGCTCTGCGGTGCGCCATCGATTATGTTGTGTGGCGAGCTGCAGCCTCTCGGTGCTGACGTGCCTATCTTGATCGGTGTCGCTGAAGCGCCATGCGCCAAGGTTCTGCTAAACCCTGGCGATGACGCGCATCACGGTGTTGTCAATCACGTTGCCGAGGAACACCGCAGCCTCGATGGGCCGTAGCGCCTTCTGGTTTTCCTCGTCGATGAGGTTGATGCAGAGGCAGCGCTTTGGTAGGTTGGCATGCTTGGAAAAAGTGGATGTGCTACAGGCTGCGCTTGTTGTCTCCGTGCATCGCACGCCACCTAGGTTTATGCGCAATATCGTTGGGTGGCGGGGAACATGTTAGGAAATGGTGGGAAACAGTGGTGTGTTCATAAAACGTCATCAATTAATGGAAACTTAGCATATATAAGGAACATCGAGCTAGCACAAGAAGTAGATGATGATGAGATGAACACGGACCACACTAGGGAACCTGTCGGTGATGAATTCATCAATTGTACACTAGCAAGCGTTTGCCCACAACATACATGGCTTATTCCATCACAAACAGGTCAGATGGATCAACTGTATGCCACGTATCGCACATTGTCAAAAAGTAATGCGGTAGACCTTCTTTAACATGTGTTTAAAAAACAAGGACCTCGAGGTTAAATTAACTCATGGGATGGGTCATATCAGTCATTTAATTTGACATATATGACCCATCCTATCAGTTAATTTAACATCAACACAACTTCCCATCCAGTCACCCATCTGATGGCTGCTCTAGCCTGAGGAGCACACTTAACTTGAGAGTTCTCTTACATGAGCTACTAGTGGAACAACTAGTCCTTGCTGATATAGGATGCCTCTTCGCATCCTTATGGCATATCCGGATGACCGCCCGTCCCCCAATGGTCAATAGATGTTGTGTAGATAGAGCATATCACAGACAACTTATTAGAAGCAATCGTCTGTGTTATTATCGGTCTTCACACACATTTTTGATTACAGACCTGTTTGCTGCGTATCACACACATCTTGTTATATTGAACCATTTCTGTTCTCTTGTCTCGGCGCAAACAGTTCATCCGAGTGAACCGCATACCGTATATCACACACACCTTGATCTGGCCGACCGTTTCTTTTGTGTTGCCTAATCACAAACAGTTCATTCGGGTGAAGCGTATGCTGCATATCGCACACACATTCATCTGGCAGCTTGTTTCTTTTGTTCCTCCTCATCGCAAATATTTCATTTAACTGAACCGTACGCCCTGAATCGCACACGCCACCAAAATCTGAACCGTGTTTGATGCATCCGTCATTGCAAACATTTTGCACCTTTTTTGACGGGTTTTTTACGCCACCGTTTGCGATCATTGCATCACACACAATTTTGTTGAAGGGTCTCTGATCGTAGTGTCGCGTTAGTAGCATCCTGTAGTAGTGATATAGAACATCACGTTGTGAGTAACTGGAATAAACAAGGCATTCTACGAACAAACAAAGATAGCATTTGAAACTAGACATATGCTAACTACAAACAACTGAACAATCAAAAAGCTATAAAGGAGGCATATGCTAGCTATAACAGGCTTAATAGCAAGCAAATATATGCATTCCTATCGGTATGTTTAAAGCTGGATTGATGAAATGTACCACACAGTAAATAATTGCACATATAGAGCATCACATTGTGAACAACTGAAATAAACAAGGCATGCTGCAAACAACCAAATATAGCAATTAAAACTAGACATATTCTCACTACACTACAAAAGGGACTTGACAAAACAAATCATGGGTTCCCTCCTATGAAGAGGCACGGCAAAACAAATCATGGGTTCCCTCACTTGGCACAGATGGGCTCGTTCCCGTGGGAAGAGGACAAACCATGGATGCGCTCCATGTTGTCGCAGATGGGCTCCTTCCCCTTGAAGAGTGTGGTTGTAGGGTGCCCTCCCTAATGTCGCAGACGGGCTCTTTCCCCTTGGAAGAGCAGATGGGCTCTTTCCCCTTGGAAGAGCCAAAGAGGGTGCCCTCTTAGTGGTCACCATCGATGAGGTCTGACTTGGAAGCTGTGGATCCCAAGGCAGCGTCGCAGAACATGTCCTTTAGAAATGATAAAAGGGGCTCGATGGTGATGTAGGATGGAAAATTCTTGTCAGCAAGCTAGAGGAGATCAGCGGCGGGGCCATGGATGAGATCGATGGCGGTTGAACCCGAGGGGTTGGGGTGGGCCACTTAACCTATGACATAGCCCGCCTCAGGTCGGCGCTGTCGATGACCTCGATGTCATAGCCGACATCGGTGACATACCCGCATACTCTAGCCCGCTGATTGAGTGCCTGCAGCCAGTAATGGTCGTCAGCTTCCTCGGCAACGTCGGGCGAAGAGACCACGATACACCTCTTTTGGGCCAGTCGGTCCTCGAGCTCCACGGAAAGCATAGCCGGGCTTAGGCTGCGATGCTCTGGAGTGGGGGATGCAGATGGGGATCTGTGGGAAAGGGGGCGTTTGGCAGGTGCCATCTAAGAAACTCATGGTGGCCTGGGTATGGAGATCGGTGGGTAAGCTGCACGGGCAAACTGGTAGATGTTGAAAATGGAGGCCTTGCGGCGGCGAACTTGCTAGGGTTTCGAGTGAGTGAGGGTGTGTGTGTGTGTGCGCGCGCGTGCACGCCCAAGGAGGTTTTGTTGTGTGTGTGTGTGTGTGTGTGTGTGGACGGGGGTGTGTTTGAGGAAATGACGCGACTACTGAAAATTTTACTACGCGGGAGTGAAATGCCGGAGCTATTGAAAATTTGGATGATGGTGCATCACACACGGTCCAGAGATAACAAGCATGTGTTATGAAACAGAAAACCCTCGAGGGAGGCAGATATTTTCAAGGGATGCAGGCGGGAGCGGGAATAAGAAACGGCACACACGGTTGAAACATGATAACAGTGTGTTATCAAACAGAAAAAAGCTGCAGACGGGTAGATATTTTTGAGAGGGGAAGCCTCGTGGAGCCCAATGTACTGTGCGGATGTGCGTGATAGGGGCACCGGCATGGCACACGGTTAGTGTGAATGAAACTGTGTCTGTGTCATCCGACTTGTCTAATGTTCATAAATTTGGCGAAAAATGACGTGTGAGAGGGTCTGTACATGAACACACTTGCATGTGGACCAAATATATGTATGAAAAAAATGTGGTTTGATGTTCAAATACCAAATGCAACTTCGATGTGGCACCTATCTCGCAAAGCACACGGTATTGCTTGCTCCCCACCTCGTGTCGCCGGGAAGGGAATCCTAAGCTATGAATGCATGCACCCCATGGAGGTTCATCTAGCAATGTGCAAAGTAGCAGCCCCCCCACACACCCACCCACTTTCTGTCGGCTGGCAAGAGAGGCATCTCACCAAGATGGATCATAGAACGGACCAAGAATAATCCACCTTGGTCGTACAACCTCTCTCTTGTTGTTGGTCATAGTGATGGCTGTCCATGCGACCTCGGAGATGGGCTAGCTCGCCAATAATCATGCAAGTAGCTAGTCCCCGAAGGCAACCACTACTTGCGTGTGGCCCAAACATATGTATGGAGAGGTGTGTTTGAATACACAATGGAACAACTTTGATGTGGCACCGTGCTTTCGAACCAGAAATCCCCACACCGAGTGACGGTTAGTTGATGATGCATATGTATGTCTTCAAGCCGATGATGGGGATTCATGCATGCATGTGTGCATAGTATGCATTCAAACTTAATTAGGCGTGAATCTCACCAACCTATACTACGATAACGCGAACCAAAGGAAGAATCCGCCATGGTAACCTATCTTGTTGGTCAAGGTGATCATGGATGTCCACACGGGCCCACAAATATATAGACTTGTCGCCAATAACCACGCGAGGGAGTGTACCATTCAAAGACAACCACTACATGCATATGTATGGAGGTGACACGTGCATGTATGTTTGAATACCATTTCACAACATTTATGTGGCACGTGCGTCAGAAATCATAAAATCCCCACACAGAGCAAGATCGAATCATGACGTGTCGTGGTACTAGCCACTTCGTCTAGATGTGAGGGGTTCATGCGTACACATGCATGTGTGTGCTCAAACTGTATGTCATACGAGAGCATGAACTATATATACTATATTACAAACAAAAAAATGATACCCTCCTAAGTCAAATTAACCTCTCTCGTTGCCAGGCAAAGTAGTGATGGACCAAGCGGGCCCACAGATGGAAAGCATCGATATCGCTGATAATTGCTTAAGTGGGTGCGAGAGGACAACCAGCGGCACTTTGCATGTGGGCCAAACTTGTGTTGAATACCCAAAATGCACAACTTTGATGTGGCACATGCCTCGAAAACCATAAAGTCCCCACACAGAGCGGGGTTCATGAAGCGTACTACATATGATGGTCCCCTTCCCCCTCTTAGATGCCTGCATACTATATGCTCCTACCCTAATACAACCCCAAAAGAATCCTCCTTGATGGTGAAACTAATTAACCTCACCCGATGTAGGTGAAAGTGATGCATGCATCGACGATGGCCTCATGGTCCCATAGATGGAAGCGTCACACGTGAGTGTCCTAGGATAACCACCGCCTGCATGCATGTGGCCCCAAGAGGTGTTGTGTGATGTTTGAATAGCCAATTTCACAACTTTGATGTGGCGCGTGCCTCGGAAACCGAAAAGTCCCGACACTGAATGAGGTGTACTTGTTCACGGACGCATACATAGTATATATGCTAGTCCCCTCCGACCTCTTTGACGCGTACTATATATATACTCCCACCATAACACAAAAGATTCTACCTTGCTGGTCAAATTAACCTCACTGCCGGCTGTTTGTCAAAGTGGTGGACGACGACCTCGCGGGCCCACAGCAAGCGTCACACGCGAGTATCGAGTGTCGTGTAGGACAACCATCGACTGCATGTGGCCAAAACATGTAGGTATGAAAGGGTTGTGTAGTGTTTTAATTAACGAATTCACGACTCTGATGTGGCACCTGCCTCACAAAACGGCCAACCCACATGGTGGCTCACGACTCATAGTGTACTGCGAGCCACCCGCCACCCCCCAGATGTACACACACACGCACACCGTGAATCCACCGCAACTATGATGCATGTAATATTATTCCATGGTGAACATATGTTACCAAAGGAGGGACGTTTTAATTTTGAAACAAAAAAACAGAGATCATTAAGACATTTTAGTACATTGATTGATTTTCTAGGGGCATAACAAGCAAAAATCAAATTTGAGCTACATGCACACATGACAGTGCACCTAAATGGATTGCAAAAACACATGTGTCTCACTGGTGCATGTTTACTCCCCGTGCAAGAAATTTCAAACATTGAGTATCTTGATTTTTAAATTCTAGTACATACAACACTTATTTGAAATTCATGAAACTTATAGTGTTGTCATATCGATACCATACAAAGTGGCATTGTACTTTTTTTGTCAAATTTGAGACCAGTTTTGATGTAATCTTTATCTTCTTACAAACGGGAGATTATTAATAACTGGGAACCAATATCCCAAACAGATTATTTATTCGAACCGTGAGCGTTAGACCAACAATGGATACGTGCCATGCTTCGGTCAAGCAATAAAGCGGCAGCATTAAACATCCAAATATAAAAATAATATATGTGCCGCCACGTGACCCATGTGCCGTGTGAGCAGGCGTGAGTTAACGGGACGCATGCGAGCAGTCCGCCGTGAAGGCAGACCGAGAGGCATGCGTGTAGGTGTGTGAATTGATGGGAGGCGTGCTCGCTGCACAGTGTCATCGGGAGGCATGCGAGTAGTTGTGTGAAATGACGGTAGGCATGCCAGTAGTCCGGTGCGCAGGCTCACCGGGAGGCGAGCCAGCGGTTTGACCACCACCCGCCTCTCTCCCACTACTCCATATTAATGGCGTGCTCAAGCAGCCACACCCCCATCCTCACACACACACAATCCTCTCTCTCCGCTTGCATCCTCGATGCTGCTCTTGGTCCTCAAAGCCGTTAGTGTATGAGGATGCCGCTGAAGAGCCCCATCGGAGGGAGTGGCGACGCCGGGGCTGCTGAAGCAGTGGAGCATGGTGTGGAGATGGAGACAGAGGTTTCCGTCACCACCGGCGAGGTATCGCTGCACCCTGACATTGTCGACGGCATCGAGCTTCCATAGCCGGAGGTGGAGGTCAACACCGACTCTGGTGAGGACTCGGTCGACAACCCTGGTGACGACTCCGACAACCACTACGGTGATGACTTCGACGAGGCGGACAACAGGTTAGTCATCTATACCCATTTATGTGTCAAATAGATCCTAGGGTTTCTCTTGTTACTCTTGCCTCCCCCTTTTTGGGATAGAAATCCTATGGTTGTGTTCTCCCAATCCATGAAATATGAGTAAGTTTTGTTAGATCCATGTAGTCTATTGATTGCTTGAATGGTACAAGTGATAAGTGATTAGTCGTTTCATCTGTGCAAACAATTTTTGTTAGTAATCCGACTAGGTTTAATGTTCGTGCTAATAATTCCTAGCCAGGACTTGACAATTGATTTTTGAATGACCTACATATATGTTTGTGCCACTATTTTCTTCAAGATTGGTCTGTACATAGACGACTATGCTTAAAAATCAAACCATAATCTCTGGATATGTATAAAAAGTAGCCATAAATTCCTAATCCTACTTCACGGCATGTAAACATTGATTTGATGCCAAATTTTGGCAACTGCCAAATGTTCGCTAGATATTAGTTTGTAAACATTAATTTGACGCCACATATTTTTTACTATTTGTATAGTTGTTGTCTGACGATGTGGACAGTGAGGATGAAGATGGCCAGAGGAGGTACAAGAGGCAAATCAATACAAGGGAGCTTTATGCGGCTCGATACAAGAGGCACACGAGCATTATGCGGGAATGCATAGCAGGCGTATTAGGACCTGGGACAGCGGCTATCGATGCCCATTTTGCAACAACAAGCTTCATGACGCGTATCAAAGTGTTCTAGCGCATGCAAGAGGATGGGCCGTTGGCTCGTTCAAGCAGAAGTATTCTCGTAGGGTGGCACACGACGCGTACGCCTAGTACCTGGAGAAGCTTTAGGATCGTGCCGGCAGATGAGATGAGATGTGGGATCGAACTATGAATGGCTATGTAGTATCTTAATGACGGTTGAACTATGTACTTATGGTTGAACTATGCTTGTGTATGCTTATTATCTATGTCTGATTATGTTTAATCTATGTTTACTTATGTCTAAATGTGGGACATGGATACAATTAGTTCGGTTGATGGAATCTACCTCCGTCCGGATTTATTGGTCCACTTTGTAATTTGTGTTAAACTTTGACCAAAGATTTAGTTGACAAAATGTTAGTGCAGGTTAGCAAAAATTATATCGTTGGATGCGTATTTGAACATAGTGTTCAATGATATAATTTTTGGTGGCATGCATAAACATTTGTTAGTTAAATATTTGGTGAAAATTTCATACAAATTACAAAAGGGGCCAATAAACTAGGATGGAGATAGTACGTCAATCACACACGATTCTCAAAATTGGAACCATGTGCAATGACTTCCATTTTGCCTATTATATCAATCACACACGGTTGGCTCTAGGAAATTGTTGCCTCCGAAACTCTTTGTGGGATAGAAAACCCTCACCACACAATTCAAAAAAAGAAAAAAGAAAACCCTCACCATCCCCACGTCACAAACCCTCACCCCACCCGCCACCCCCTCCGGTCCCCATTCACACCTACACAAGCTCCTCCGCGTCTATGCATGGCACCGCCTATCATGGCGGCAACCACTTAGCTCGACGCTTGCCGCCGCTGCCAGGCTGCCGGCAAACCCCACCGCATTTTGCCACTTCCGCTTGCCGCCACTTATCACCATCGTATTTCTCGACGCCGCTCGCAGTTGACCCAGCTCTGCCTGGTTGGGGAATCCGCCGTACTGAGGGTTTTTTCTGATGGACAACAAGGTAACTATTTTAATGAGATATCATCTCATCTCTTATCCCGGTTCATCTGCCTTCTTTAATCACCCGGCCGAAATCGCCGTGAATTCATTTTTTTCGAGCTGATTTGAGGGTTTTCTTTCATTCATAGAGTGTACAGTGCGCGGACACATTAGGACCTTGCGGCCTCCGCCAGACATCCATGGAGTTCCATCTCACCGTACTAGATGACTTGAGGATGCGGTTTGTATGTTCAGTCTCACCCTAAATCGGTTGGCATGGCCTACTTTCCTGAACATATACTAAATATTGCTACATTGGAGAAAACGTGCCACATGCACCATATACATCAAAGGGGATATTTTCCCCATTCTTTCGATATTAGGCAAATTAATGATGTATTGTTCTTTCGATTACTCTCATATTTCCATGACATCATGTTTACCCTATCCGTTTAATTATTGATTATTGTCCTTTGTTTTCAACTGCTTTACAATTATTTCAATTTGGGCCCATATTTGCATGTTACCATATTTTCTTTAACAATCCTTCCATTTTCTACAGCGCGTCCTTGCTATGCAACATAATCTATAGTGCACAATCTTTCCCCTTTCCATAAATCAACAATGCAGGGATGTCATACTGAACACAAATGATGGATTTACAATCGTTGCTACTGTAAAACTTGATGAACGTGGTGACTCCTATTTTGGCATTGGCCTTTGGAAATAAATTTCTAAGTTTTATGTACTTAAAGCTCGCACTAAAATTTCACTGCACATGAAAGAGCCTGGTCATGAGATATATGCTAACTTCCCCAACGATATCATCTGTCCAGACTTTGTTCGAAGTAAGGTTTCTTTTCAAGTATCTGCATGTTGACTTACCCGACAATATCAAATGAATTGTGTAGTATTTAAGCAACCGATTGTTATTCCATTTTCTTACTATATTCCTACCTACTAACTTCTAGTTACCAATACACTTTTCTGTTGCCCTATTTTAACTAAATATTCCCTATACTCCCACTTCTATCAGAAAGCGCCGCTAACAAGGAGACTCCAGATGTGGAGAAAGGGGCTGTCAACAAGCGAAGGCGCGGCAAGCAAGAACTGAAAGCGACTCCACCAGGCCTAGACCTCATAAGCAGCCTCCCCGATGATATGTTGACAATCATCATCTCCCTCCTCCCAATGAAATATGGGGCACGGACAATTGTCCTTTCCCGGCGGTGGTTCCCCCTATGGAACTCCACCCCTCTCGACCTCATCGACACCCATGAGCTCTGCCATGGCTATCGCAAAAGCTTGGATGCGTTCTCCAAGATCCTCGGCAGTCACCCTGGCCCAACCAGAGGCCTTAGAATTGGAACGTTCCATTCCAACGGCTAGGACCAAGCCAAGCTTGACGACTGGTTCCGATCCCCCGCCCTATATCATCTCGAGGAGCTTACTTACTTTTGATGATGGGCATATGCACTTGCTGCCAACGTCTGCGGTCCGCCTCGCGTCCACGCTGCACGTCGTCAAGTTCAGGAACTACCATTCCCCCGTAATGATGCGACCACTCTTATTCTACCACGACTGAAGCACCTCGAGCTCGTTGTCATCTGCCTCCCATATGGTGACATGGAGCGCCTATTCCATGGTTGTACTGCACTCGAGTACCTTCGTCTTTAGGCCATCAATGGGTCGAGTAGCTTTCACATCACCTCCATGACTCTCCGTACTATTTATGTGTGTTGCTGGTGCGGCAAGAAGACATCACAAGTCGTGTACCACGGTATCCTCATTGAGGACACACCTTCACTTGAGAGATTACTTGTGGTTGATCAACAATGTCCAACAAGAATCAATGTCATTTCTGCGCCAAAACTGACAGTGGTGGGCTATTCTCTGACAAATACTCCGAACTTGTTATTGGATCCACACCCCTTCAAGTACAACAACATCCTTCTACCTCTCCTTCTAGAAATTAACATTATTTATAATTTTGAAGATGTATGTTCGTCTGTCATCCAGAAAATGATTCCGACAAGCTTAACCCCGAAATTGCGCACAGTGAAGGTCTTGGCACTAGAATCTATCGGCCCCAACCTGGAGCAAGTTGTCAGTTTCCTGAGATGCTTCCTGTGCCTGGAGAAGCTATATATCAAGGTGATGTTCCTTTCCTGTTAAATGTTAACCATATGGGAGTTCAATTTGTGACACATTTTTCCAAGTTTGCAATGACAATGTACTATGATTTCTGAAGGATTTTTTGGAGGATTTCAGCATACATGTTCCCCCCATGTTGGTTGCTTGATCCATATGGTTACAATCCATAAGCATTTCTCCTTTGGATTCATATGTACTAGTTTTCTTAGGGAACTTTTCATCCACTCCAACATCTTGTGAACAAGGCTACATTTTTCTAGATTGTAATCAAATGCCCATGTTAATCATGTCAGATCGAAGATGGCATGTTAGTGCTACAAATCTCGCGAACCAAATAGGCCTGTAGTAGTGTTCAAAATTGCATGTAGGCACTAACACGTTTTCTTCTTTTGCAGATAAGATTAGGCCCGGTGGTGGATAATGTGATACTATAAAACAATCACGTTGAATGCCTAGATCTGCATCTCTCAGAAATTACTTTGAACTACTACCAAGGGACCTTACCGGAGATTATTTTCGCCAGGTTCTCTACTGTCAGAGAAAGGGTGCTGGAGGAAATGAGGTTTGTTGTACATTTATTTCGCAAAAATGCATGGTTTGTTGAACAGAGCTGGCGGCTACGGAAGAATGGAATAGGCCCCAAAAATGGTGAATTTCATTTTGGAACCTCAGATGATAGAGTAACCGGAAGTCATCGTGTCAAACCCATACATGACTTCTCAGTGGCTGGCCCCTTTGCAAAAATTATTAGGTTTTGAAACCAGATTTAGAAGTGGTAATATTAGTTTGAACCTCTCTGATATCCATGTTCAGCGGAACAGCGCGAGCGTTTGTAGCTGATGAGCTGAATTTCATTTCTAATATCAGTTTGAACCTTGTAATCTTCGAATTGGAGCCATATAACTCTGGAATTTGAACCTTGTAATATTTCGAGCTTTTGTGATACAATCACTGAAATGGCATCGTATGAGAATCGTATATTGGTAGCAATATTTTGACCTTAATATGCAATGGACTTAGCTTTTATTAACCAATCTCGAATCTGTTTACCTTGTCGATCTCATAGCACATGATCTGTATAGCTAACTCGACTGCGATCGTTGACATTATTGCGCATAGTTGGTTTTTTAACCATGTGCCCTATAGAGAGCAGAATTAATTATCACTGTCGGTGTCAAAACCGGCGGATCTTGGGTAGGGGGTCCCGAACTGTGTGTCTAAGGCTAATTGTAACAGGAGGTGGGGGACACAATGTTTACCCAGGTTCAGGCCCTCTCAATGGAGGTAATACCCTACTTCATGCATGATTGATCTTGATGATATGAGTATTACAAGAGTTGATCTAACACAAGATCGTAAAGGCTAAACCCTAGAAGCTAGCCTATGATTATGATTGTTCTTGTCCTATGGACTAAACCCTCCAGTTTATATAGACACCAGCGGGGGCTAGGGTTACACAGAGTCGGTTACAGAGAAAGGAATCTTCATATTCTAACCGCCAAACTTGCCTTCCACGCAAAGGAGAGTCCCATCCGGACACGGGACGAAGTCTTCTATCTTGTATCTTCATAGTCCAACAATTCGTCATGTGCATATAGTCCTGCTGTCTGAGGACCCCTTAATCCAGGACTCCCTCAGTAGCCCCTAAACTAGGCTTCAATGACGATGAGTCCGGCGTGCAGATTGTCTTCGGCATTGCAAGGCGGGTTCCTTCTCCAAATACTCCAAAGTAGATCTTGAACATAAGAATCGTGTCCGGCTCTCCAAAACAAATTCCACATACCACTACACAGAGTATAATATCCCACAAGTCCAATCTGCTGACAACTCATAGCGTGACATCACGGCACGGCGCGGTCTTTATTCGAACCGTTCTTATCCCGCCCCTTCGTATTACGAGGCGCGGTTTCATTGGCACGTCTTGTCAAAGCAGAGATCGTGTTCCCTTATCACGGGATTCTCACCAATGCGGGTACGGGTAACCCAACCATGCCATCAACACAATGCTTGGGAAATAAGCGAGCTTTAGGGCGAATAGTGAGGCGCATGATTTTTACTGCCTTTATAAAGGGATAAGGATTTCCCTCTTTCACCCACACCCTCTTCTTTCTCTGCTCATTCATTATCGAGCTCCAGCGCCCAAGCACCCATCTCTTCTTCCCAAAAAGAACTCCAACCATGTCTGGATCCGGAGCACAAGGCAAGTGGAGGGCCTCCTCCGTCAAGGAGAAGGATATCAAGAAAATCCGGGAGGCCGGATACCTGGCCAAGAAGATCGCACACCGTCTCCCGGCGGCAGGACAGATAGTCCCTACTCTGGAACCCCATGAAAGGGTTGTATTCCTCCCTCACTTCATCCACGGGCTGGGGTTTCCCCTCCACCCATTTGTACGCAGCCTTATGTACTACTACGGGATAGATTTCCATGACCTATCCCCCAATTCCTTCCTCAACATCTCGACATTCATCATCATGTGCGAGGCCTTCCTCCGCATCCCGCCACACTTCGGATTGTGGCTAAAGACTTTCAACGTGAAGCCAAAGGTGGTAGGCGGCGAACATGCCGAGTGCGGAGGAGCCATGGTGAGCAAGGTGCCCAATGTCAAATGGCTATCAAATAAATTCAACGAGTCCGACAAAGGGTGGCAACAATAGTGGTTCTATGTTACCGAGCCACGCGGCAACAAATGGGCCGTCGCCCCTGAGTTCTGATCCGGAGCCCCACTGCGGCTCATGTCCTGGCCCGAAAAGGTCCTAGAGTGGTCTTTGTCAGATGGGCGAACGACAATCCAAGCACGTATCAAGAGCATGGAGGACAAGAATATCAAACTTTTTGATGTGGTCCAGGTGATGCTAGTTCGCCGAAGCCTTACCTGTAAACGCCAGACTTGCAATCTATGGGAGTTCGATCCGGCCAAGCACCAAACCTTGTTGGAGTTCTTCGGCACGATGCACAAAGACATCTGGAAGGTGCTATTCAGGCCCGGCAAGTTGTGGCCGGACAACGCCGAGGATCTTGGGCACAAATTGTCCCGCCCCGCAAGTTCGATAAGTATTTATATGTTTTCAAGGTGTGTCTTTTATTTGTATACCTTGGGGAAAACACCTAATATTTCCCTAACAATTCTCCCATGGCTGAACGAAGAAGGCAGAGCGGATCTACTGTCCGGCTCCGCTGCCTGAAGAACAAGCCGGCCCACTTCTGATGAAGATGCTGGTCCTGAAGCCATATAAAGCACCGAAGAAGAAGGCCAAGAAGGAGGCCAAGGAGACCAGGGGCGGTCTTCATAGCAAGGGTACTTCGAACGTGACATTCGAAGACAACGAGGCCCACTCCTCCGCCAAAAAAGACGAGGAGGAGGAGGAGGAAAAAGAGGAAAGTCAGTCCCCCCCTGCGAGGGGGAGAAAGAAGAGGACGGACTCCACACGTTTGGAGGCTGAAATGTCTAAGAAGGGGAAAGCCTCCCTTCCAGACGAATCCACCGCAGCCACCGATAGCGGCTCAGAGTGGGAACCCAGGGTCAAGCCCTTGGCCAAATCGTGAGTACAAAGAAACCCGAACACATCCATATATCCAGTCTCACTTTTGCATAGCATTAATGTATTGAGTCACATATTCTGTAGTCCGGCCGGGTCCGACATCGAGCAATCTTCGTCAGAAGATTCGTTGGACCCGGATGCGATGGACAACGAGACCCTCTCGACGGCCTCCTCCCCCAAAGTCATGGACAACACCGAGGTGTCATCCCAAAGGGGGCCAGGCCAAGGCGAAGCTCAGGAGACTATCGAGGCAGCGCCGGAGGGTCAAACCTTGGCAACCGGACACACGGGGGAGCAGACCCCCATGGATATTGAAGGCGGGGGGCGTCCTGAATCCGGCCCCCAGCCAGAGACAGCTCCGGAGACCAATACGGCTCCAAAATAAGGCCAGTAACCTTCTTCAACAGAAGGTGGTGCGCCTATTCCACCGGTGACCTCAGTCCACCCAGTGTTGCCGGATACTTTATTGGCAGCGCTGCAAAGCGCTTCTATCATTGAAGAGCACCGTACCCTTATGGGTGCGGTGATTGAGAAGGTCCAGTCCGCCAAAAGCGGGCTGACCGAAGCCAGCACCAGCCTTCTAATAGGCTTTGAGGTAAGTAATGAAGTTAAAAGAATGTCATAATATAGATAGTACCCCCTGATACACTGTTCGGTGAAAAGAAAGCCGGACAGAGGATCATATATATTTTGCAGGAGACTAATTAGGAAATACCTATGTGAATAATCAGGCGTCATTATTGACTGCAACCTCTCATACTACAGAGGTCTCCGGGCTGAAGTAGAGTCTGGAGCGGGCCGAAAAGGAGCTCGGCCAAGTAAAAAGGCAATTGGAAGAAAACCAAGGTATGGGATAACTTTGTTTGTATTTAAATACAAGTGAATAGTTAGTTTGACTGAAAAATGTCATGATATGTATTAGGAGCAGCGACCAAAGTCGAGGCTCTTAAGAAGACGGTAGCCGAGGCCGAGAAGTAGGCGGCCAAGGAGCAGGCCACTCATGAAAACCATGAGGCCTGGGTCATTGAAGTTCAAGAAGAGCTCCAAGAAGCCATAAACAAGTGTGAGACTTTGGAGAAGAGTATAAAGGATCAAGAGTCCGAACTCACCAAGGCTCATCAATCCGCACACAATGCCCGGGCTGAAGCCCAAGGCGCCTTCTAGGAAATCCAGGAGGCCCGAAAGATCGCAGCGGGTAAGGCTTTTATTATGTAAAGCAAATACACGAAGGAAAGATTTTGTTTACTAACCCGGATTCAGAGTCCTCCAGGGGTGTTTGAGGATACCTAGTACCCTGGAAGGGTGTTTGAGGATACCCAGCGCAGCGTGTCTAACACCGAACAATTCTACCGAGCCGAAGAGGGGAGCTCAACGGAGAAGTTGTTCTGGTGGCAATATCTTGCGCCAGAATACCCAGTACCCTTTACCGATCAGCTGAAGCAGTTGGTCGAGCTGCATAGGGCGGCCGAACTATCCCTCAAGGATTTGATTATCCGGCTATGGCCTACCGAAGGGATTCCCACCAGCTACTTCGGACTCATGAAGCGGCTAGTTAGTGCCTACCCTCGGCTTGACGCCATCAAGCGGTCGGTCTGCATCAAAGGTGCGTGAATGGCCTTTTCCCGCGTCAAGGTGCATTGGGTGAAGATGGATGCTGTGAAGCTGATGACCGAAGGACCTCTTGAAGGGAAAGAGCACCGCATGCCCGAGCTGTATTATGACAGTGTCCTAGAGGGATCCCGTCTTGTGGCAGAGCAATGTGCCAAGGATATCATTTTCCCCTGAAAGCATTATTTTATCCTGTCTTGTAATATGGAACAAGGTCTTTATGTAATATAATGCTTTGTTATTTAAAATTTTACCTCCTGTGCGGCCGTTTATGAAATCTAAGAGTTGGCCAGTCGTCGGCTTCTGCCCCCACGTAGCTAGTACAGGGGTGTTTGGGATAAATCTAAATACTCTTTATCCAAATTTTTGGTCCTTTAAGGGGGTGTTTAGCGCAACGAACAAGGCAATCGGATTATACACCTTTATCACCCTCACTTAGCCATGAGAGTTCTATAATTTTAAATTTTGGCGTAGCCCCTGGCATTCAGAAGGCCGAAGTTGGGGCGCTATACACGCCTAATCGGATAAAGACCGATTCCTCGCATAAAGCGGAAAAAATCTCTAACAATTTGAAAACCTCTCGAACAGCTGACCAGCTCTCGCCGCAGCATGACAATCAGTTTTCGGCTTTCTCTACTGAGGTGGTCGTACGGAAGAACTGGGATACAATCGCAGTAGTTCTCCCTTTACTACCCTAGTCGATATAGCGGAACGTAAGGTAGCAAGCATAGGAGCCGGGCAACCCAACTATTGACCAAACACATGATTCGGAGCCGATGCCTATAATGCTATAAGTTTGGGGTGCCGAACTGTACTGTAAAAGTGTTCGGACTTTCTTGCCGTGTTATGGGGTACAATGAAGCCCCTGGCGAATTAAGGCGTACCAGAATGTACGGGCTGCAAATTATTTTTCATTGTAATTTGAGTAATATGTCAAGGCTTATGTGTGCAATAATCAAATAAGGCTATTTAACATGCCATGACCAAGAGCGAGCTGCGTGCGGGTATTTAAAACAGGTATGACGATCGTTAGCAGAGACCACCTGGATATTCCCTTGTACGTCCGAGTCCCTAGCTTTCTTGGTGTATCCGTCCCGCTATGGGTCCGATGAGCAGGTTTATCAGAAAAGGCCTCGAGAAGAGAAAAAACCTGAAAGAAAGAGAAAAGGTGAAGGTATGTGGATCCAGGAGCGGTTGAGCCGCATTGTAGACCGTGGTCTAGCTGTGCCTCCATCCATACCCATGGTATTTTAAGTGCGTAGTTATGTACGCGTGGCACGAATTTCACCGCTTCATTGGGGCCGAGACGAAGGCCGGATTGCTAGCTGAGCTCTGGACGAGCCGGACGGTCCTGTTGCAGAGTAGTTCGGACTCGCATGACGGTGTCCGGGCGCTTTATTGCCGAATTGAGGTTTTCCCTAAGAAGGCTATTCTATACTTATGCTGCTAGGGCCGCGGTGTGCTCCTCAGTACGGAGGGAGCGCTCCGTATTTCCATTGACCGTTATAACACCGCGAGGTCCAGGCATCTTGAGCTTAAGGTAGGCATAGTGCGGCACCGCATTGAAACGAGCAAATGTGGTTCGTCTGAGCCGAGTGTGATAACCACTGCAGAAGAGGACGATATCAAAGATTAATTCTTCACTTCGGAAGTTATCCGGGGATCCGAAGACCACTTACAGTGTGATTGAGCCTGTACAACAGGCCTCTACACCTGGTATGACACCTTTAAAGGTGGTTTTGGTGGGCTTGATTCTTGAGGGATCAATGCCCATTTTGCGCACTGTATCCTGATAGAGCAGGTTCAGGCTGCTACCATCGTCCATGAGGACACGTGTGAGGTGGAATCCGTCAATGATAGGGTCTAGTACCAGTGCGGCTGAACTGCCATGATGGATACTAGTCGGATGGTCCCTCCGATCGAAAGTGATCGAACAGGAGGATCACGGGTTGAATTTTGGGGCGACTGGCTCCATCGCGTAGACGTCCCTTAGTGCATGCTTCCACTCCCTTTTGGGATATGGGTAGCATATATCATATTCACAGTTTTAACTTGGAGAGGAAACTTCTTCTGCCCACCTGTGTTCGGTGGTCGGGGTTCCTCATCGTCGTCGCTTTGCGATCCCTTTTCCTTGTTTTTGGCATTTAACTTGCCAGCCTATTCAAAGACCCAACATTCTCTGTTGGTAGGATTGGCTGGTTTATCGACGGTGCCGTGGATTTCGCATGGATGATCGAGTATGCGGTCCAGATTGGATGGGCCCGGATTGTTTCTTTTGAATGGCTTTTTCTGCTGACCGGACTTGGAGCCACTGAATCTGGCATTGATGGCCGTGTATTCAGAGTTATCGCCATTATTTAGACGCTTTGTGTCTACTGTGTCGGGGCTTGCCGTTGCTATCCCTGGCTTCAGAAGTGCCGGGTTTATTTGAGGTGTTTTTGCTACGAGCTAGCCAGCTATCCTCGCCCGCGCAAAAGCGGGTCATGAGTGTCGTAAGGGCTGCCACAGACTTTGGCTTCTCTTGGCTGAGGTGTTGGGCAAGCCACTCGTCACGGATGTTATGCTTAAAGGCCACTAGGGCTTCGGCATCCGGACAGTCGACGATCTGATTCTTTTTAGTTAAGAACCAAGTCCAGAATTTCCTGGCTGACTCTCCGGGCTGTTGGATTATATGACTTAAGTCATCGGCATCCGGAGGCCGGACATAAGTGCCTTGCAAGTTGTCGAGGAATGCATCTTCCAAGTTCTCCCAACTGCCAATGGAGTTTTCAGGCAAACTGTTCAACCAGTGCCGAGCTGGTCCCTTGAGTTTTAGCGGGAGGTACTTGATGGCATGGAGATCGTCATCGCGGGCCATATGTTCCACACATCGACCGCTATCCAGCATGCATCTAGAGTATTAAGTTCATAAGAACAGAGTAACGCATTAAGAAAGATGACATGATGTAGAGGGATAAACTCATGCAATATGATATAAACCCCATCTTTTTATCCTCGATGGCAACAATACAATACATGCCTTGCAACCCTTTCTGTCACTGGGTAAGGACACCGCAAGATTGAACCCAAAGCTAAGCACTTCTCCCATGGCAAGAAAGATCAATCTAGTAGGCCAAACCAAACTGATAATTCGAAGAGACTAGCAAAGATAACTCAATCATACATAAAAGAATTCAGAGAAGATTCAAATATTTCTCATAGATAAACTTGATCATAAACCCACAATTCATCGGGTCTCGACAAACACACCGCAAAAAGAGTTTACATCGAATAAATCTCCACAAGAGAGGGGGAGAACATTGTATTGAGATCCAAAAAGAGAGAAGAAGCCATCTAGCTAATAACTATGGACCCGAAGGTCTGTGGTAAACTACTCACAACTCATCGAAGTGGCTATGATGTTGATGTAGAATCCCTCCATGGTCGATTCCCCCTCCGGCGGAGCGCCGGTGAAGGCTCCAAGATGGGATCTCGCGGATACAGAAGGTTACGACGGTGGAAATTGTTTTTCGTTGGATCCTCGGATGTTTTCGGGGTACGTAGGTATATATAGGAGGAAGAAGTACGTTTGTGGCCGCTCGTGGGGCCCAGGAGACAGGGGCGCGCCCAAGAGGGGTGGGCGCGCCCTCCTATCTCCTGGCCGCCTCGTTTGCTTCTTGACTTGCGCTCCAAGTTCTCCGGATCACATTCGTTCCAAAAATCACGCTCCCGAAGGTTTCATTCCGTTTGGACTCCGTTTGATATTCCTTTTCTTCGAAATACTGAAATGGGCAAAAAACAGCAATACGGGTTGGGCCTCCGGTTAGTAGGTTAGTCCCAAAAATGATATAAATATGTAAAATAAAGCCCATAAACATCCGAAAGGGGTAATATAATAGCATGGAACAATCAAAAATTATAGATACGTTGGAGACGTATCAGGGCATCTCCAGAACTGTCTCCCCATGGTCCGGTATCCTCTGAGACAACACCTCGGTGTCTTCCACGGGCCGGGGGGTGGTGGCCGTCGGGAGCGAATCACTGTTCATCGCCGACTGGCTCAAAGACCCATCCGAGGAGGATGCGCCGATGTGGGCTTTGGACGGACTGCACAATCATATTTGACATGATAAGAAGCAATAAAGCAAAACATACCGGAAGTATTATAGCGTCCGGATACTTACGACTTCGCCAGGGGCTTGTCCCTGGGAAACCACTCCTCATCGCTGTAGGAGGCTGTTGTGGAGTGGTCCGGAGGGAGGGTCCTTCCCATCTTGGACCCTTCGGCCTCCCCAGATGGTGCGGCCTTCCTTTTCTTTTCCCCCCCAGTTGGGGGGGAGGACTTTCCTCTTCCTCCTCCTCGTTCTCGTTGGAGGAGCGCCTCTCGGTTTCTTTGGGTGATGAGTCCGATACAACCTTGCATCAGAGACCTTTCCTGGTCCCCGCGGCCTTCTTCTTGGCCTTCTTCTCCGGCACCTCATAGGGCGCCGGAAACAACATCTCCATTAAGAGAGCCGTTCCTGGATCTTCAGGTAGCGGAGCTGGATAGTCAATCCACTCCGCTGTCGCTACCCAGTCCTATTAAATTGGTATGGGAGCTTAGATTCCTCCCACGAATATACTAGGGAAAGGAGCATCTTGTAAAATATAGAGATCTTACCGGATTGGAGCGGCGCTTTGCGCTGAGTCCGCGATCCTCGGTAATGGGAGGAGGAACCTCGGCGGCCTTGAACAGCACCTTCCAGATGTCTTTGTGCGTCGTGTCGAAGAGCTCTCGCAGCGTCTGGTGTTCGGCCGGGTCGAACTCCCACATATTGAATGCCCGTCTTTGACATAGAAGGATCCGGCGGAAGAGCATGACCTGGACCACATTGACAAGCTTGATTTTCTTGCTTATCATATTTTTGACACAATTCTGGAGTCCGGTCAGCTCTGTCGGTGCACCCCAGGCTAATCCCTTCTTTTTCCAGGAGGTGAGCCTCATGGGGATGCCAGATCGTAATTCGGGGGCCGCCGCCCAGTTGGCATCACGCGGCTTGGTGATATAGAACCACCCCGATTGCCACCCCTTCACGGTCTCCACATAGGAGCATTCAAGCCAAGTGACGTTGGGCATCTTGCCCACCATGGCACCTCCGCACTCCGCTTGCTGGCCGACCACCACCTTCGGCTTCACGTTGAAGGTCTTCAGCCACAAGCCGAAGTGGGGCTTGATGCGGAGGAAGGCCTCGCACACGACGATAAACGCCGAGATGTTGAGGATGAAATTGGGGGCCAGATCATGGAAGTCTAGCCCATAGTAAAACATGAGCCCACGGACAAATGGGTGCAGGGGAAATCCCAGTTCGCGGACAAAGTGGGCAAGGAATACAACCCTCTCGTGGGGTTCCGAAGTAGGGACGATCTGCCCTAAGTCCGGGAGCCGGTGCGCAATGTCTGCGGCCAGGTATCCGGCCTCCCGGAGCTTCGTAATGTCCTCCTCCGTAATGGAGGAGGCCATTGATGACCCGCAAGTATACGGGATAATTGTAGCCTCTTTCGATAAGTAAGAGTGTCGAACCCAACGAGGAGCTAAAGGTAGAATAAATACTCTCTCAAGTCCTATCGGCCACTGATACGACTCTACGCACGCTTGACGTTCGCTTTACCTAGAACAAGTATGAAACTAGAGGTACTTTGTAGGTGTTGTTGGATAGGTTTGCAAGATAATAAAGAACAAGTAAATAAAAAGTAGGGGTTGTTTAGATAAGATGCAATAAAGTAAATATAACGAGTGTGGAAAAGTGGTGGTAGGAGTTGTGGAATTGTCTCTAAGTAACTGACTACGTTACTAGACCGGTAATCACTATTGCAATTCTATTTGAGGGAGAGGCATAAGCTAACATATCATACCTTACCTGGCATTCTATGCACTTATGATTGGAACTCTAGCAAGCATCCGCAACTACTAAAGATTCATTAAGGTAAAACCCAACCATAGCATTAAGGCATCAAGTCTCCTTTTATCCCATACGCAAACAACCTACTTACTCGGGTTTGTGTTTCAGTCACTCACGCAACCCACCATAAGCAAATCATAAACATATTGCAAACCCTACAGCGGGAATCCCTCACGCTTGCGCGACACGGAGGACACAATAGGACATCACCAATAATAAAACATGCAACTCAAACCAATCATAGCAATTCATCAATCACCGATAGGACAACGGAAATCTACTCAGACATCATAGGATGGCAACACATCATTGGATAATAATATGAAGTATAAAGCACCATGTTCAAGTAGAGGGTACAACGGGTTGCGGGAGAGTGGACCGCTGGATATAGATGGGGGAAGGTGATGGAGAAGTTGGTGAAGATGATGGAGGTGTTGGTGAAGATCGCGGTGATGATGATGGCCCCCGGCGGCGTTCCGCCGCCACCGGAAGCAAGGGGGGGAGAGCCCCCCTTCTTCTTCTTCTTCCTTGACCTCCTCCCTAGATGGGAGAAGGGTTTCCCCTCTAGTCCTTGGCTTCCATGGCGTGGGAGGGGCGAGAGCCCCTCCGAGATTGGATCTATCTCTCTGTTTCTGCGTTCTCAGATTCTACCCCTTCACCGTTTCTTAAATATCTGAAGATCCGTAACTCCGATTGGGGTGAATCTTTCGCCCAGATCTTTCTCATAAAATTAGCTTTCTTGCGCCAAAAGAAGAGCGTCAACCGCCTTACGGGTGGCCCACGAGAGCCCAGGCCGCGCCCAGGGGGGAGGGCGCGCCCCCCTGTCTCGTGGCCACCCCGGACACCGTTTCGCATTGATTTTACTTCCTAAAAATCATAAATATTCCAAAAAAAATCTCCGTCCGTTTTTATCCCGTTTGGACTCCAATTGATATTGGGTTTCTGCGAAACAAAAAACATGCAACAGACAGGAACTGGCACTGGGCACTGGATCAATATGTTAGTCCCAAAAAATAGTATAAAAAGTTTCCAAAAGTATATAAAAGTTGAATAATATTGGCATGGAACAATCAAAAATGATAGATACGACGGAGACATATCAGCATCCCCAAGGTTAATTCCTGCTCGTCCTCGAGTAGGTAAATGATAAAAAAGATAATTTTTGATGTGGAATGCTACCTAGCATAATCTTAATCATATGTCTAATCATGGCATGAATATTAAGACATGAGTGATTCAAAGCAATAGTCTATCATTTGACATAAACAAACAATAATACTTTGAGCGTACCAGTAAAGCAATCATGTCTTTTCAAAACAACAAGGCAAAAGCAAGCTTATGCCTACAAAATCATACAGTTTGGCCATGCTTCATTTTCGTCTCACAAAATGTCCCCATCATGCACAACCCCGATGACAAGCCGAGCAATTGGTTCATACTTTTTAACGTGGTTCAGCTTTTTCAACCCTCACGCAATACATGAGCGCAAGCCATGGATATAGCACTATAGGTGGAATAGAATATAATGATGGAGGTTATGTGGAGAAGACAAAAAAGGAGAAAGTCTCACATCGACGCGGCTAATCAACGGGCTATGGAGATGCCCATCAATTGATGTCAATGCGAGGAGTAGGGATTGCCATGCAACGGATGCACTAAGAGCTATAAGTGTATGAAAGCTCAACAAAAGAAACTAAGTGGGGGTGCATCCAACTTGCTTGCTCATGAAGACCCAGGGCATTTGAGGAAGCCCATCGTTGGAATATACAAGCCAAGTTCTATAATGAAAATTCCCACTAGTATATGAAAGTGACAACATAGGAGACAATCTATATAAAGAACATGATGCTACTTTGAAGAACAAGATATGAGACTCACTACATGAAGAACATGATGCTACTTTGAAGCACAAGTGTGGAAAAAGAGATAGTAACATTGCCCCTTTTTATTTATTTTCTTTTTTTGTTTTTCTTTTTTTCTTTTTCTTTTTTTTCTGTGGCCTTTCTTTTTTTCCTTTTTGGTCTTTCTTTTTCTTTTTCTTTTTGGGGACAATGCTCTAATAATGATGATCATCACACTTTTATTTACTTACAACTCGATATTACAACTCGATACTGGAACAAAGATATGACTCTATATGAATGCTTCCGGCGGTGTACCGGAATGTGCAATGATCTAGCATAGCAATGACATCAAAAATGGACAAGCCATGAAAACACGATGCTAGCTATCTTACAATCATGCAAAGCAATATGACAATGAATGCTCAAGTCATGAATATGATGATGATGGAAGTTGCATGGCAATATATCTCGGAATGGCTATGGAAATGCCATGATAGGTAGGTATGGTGGGTTTTGAGGAAGATATAATGAGGTTTATGTGTGATAGAGCGTATCGTATCACGGGGTTTGGATGCACCGACGAAGTTTGCACCAACTCTCAAGGTGAGAAAGGGCAATGCACGGTACCGAAGAGGCTAGCAATGATGGAAAGGTAAAAGTGCGTATAATCCATGGATTCACATTAGTCATAAAGAACTCATATACTTATTGCCCTCGAAGCAAAGTACTACTATGCATGCCCCTAGGGGGGTAGATTGGTAGGAAAAGACCATCGCTCGTCCCCGACCGCCACTCATAAGGAAGACAATCAAAGAAACACCCCATGCTTCAAATTTGTCACACAACGGTTACCATACGTGCATGCTACGGGACTTGCAAAACTCAACACAAGTGTCTCTACAATCCACAACCACCCACTAGCATGACTCTAATATCACCACCTTTATATCGCAAAACTATTGCAAGGAATCAAACATATCATATTCAGCGATCTACAAGTTTTATGTAGGATTTTATGACTAACCATGTGAATGACCAATTCCTGTCATCTCTCTAAAAAGATATAAGTGAAGCAAGAGAGGTTAATTCTTTCTACAAAAGATATGCCCACGCTCTAACAAATATAAGTGAAGCAAAAGAGCATTCTATAAATGGCGGTTATCTAAATGAAGAGAAACAGGCAATCCAAACTTCAAATGATATAAGTCAAGCACATGAAGCATTCTATAAAGCCATACTCAAAAGATTTAAGTGAAGTGCAATGAGCATTCTATAAATCAACCAAGGACTATCTCATACCAGCATGGTGCATAAAAAAAGTGAAAACTAAATGCAAAAGACGCTCCAAGACTTGCACATAATGCATGAACAAAACGAATTCGAAAACATACCGATACTTGTTGAAGAAAGAGGGGATGCCTTATGGGGCATCCCCAAGCTTAGAAGCTTGAGTATCCTTGAATATTTACTTGGGGTGCCTCGGGCATCCCCAAGCTTGAGCTCTTGTCTCTCTTCCTTTTCCTCATATCGAGACATCCTCGATTAGACACTACATCCACACAAAACTTCAACAGAAAACTCAGTAAGATCCGTTAGTATAATAAAGCAAATCACCACTGTAAGTACTGTTGCAAACCAATTCATATTTTGTTTTTCCATTGTGTCTACTGTAATATAGCTTTTCCATGGCTTAATCCACTAGTATAAATTGATAGATTCATCAAAACAAGCAAACTATGCATCAAAAACAGAATCTGTCAAAAAGAGAACAGTCTGTAGCAATCTGAGCATCCACCATACTTCTGTACCCCAAAAATTCTACCAAAATTATAAAAAATAAACAAGTTGTACAGAAAGACAGTGCAAAAGGAATCAGAACCAATTGACGTTCCAGTTAAAAATGTAAAATCGCGCACTACAGCCAAAGTTTCTGTCCTGCACCGTACAAACCAACAAGCATTGTAAACATCCTAAAGGCAAACCTTAGCACATTATTTTTATAATACAATGGAATTATACAAGGGGATAATTATTTTTGATGAAAAGTTTCTGTAATCAAGATTCACAAAGTTTCCGTGAGCATGAACAAAGTCCAAGGCTAGCTCCCACTTCAACAATGCTTGTCTTTCTCACTTTCACTTTCCTTTTTGAAAAGTTTTTAGGTTCCCCTCTTTATTTTTGTGTTTTTAAACTATATGAAAGCACTCAACAGAAATAAATAACTCTCTAAAAATTCCAGGTTGTCTCCCTGGCAGCTCTTTCTTTAAATCCATTAAGCTAGGCATTTAGTGCTCAAGTAATGAATCCACCCGGATCCCAAGGTATATCAAAGCCAATTTTAATTAACAATGATTTGTAATTTAGTAGCGAGCACAAAGTAACATATATCATGCAACAACGAAGTCTAACTCTCTTCCTATGCATCGGCATGTCATAAGAGAACAATTCATGCACACCAAGTAAAGGCCAATGCAAGGTATAAGCAGTTTCTTGCAATTCTATCATATTGGATACATAGAGAGGTGGAGATGTAGTTCCTCTCTCATAATAATTGAAAGTAGGACCAGCAAGCACATGCATATTATATTCATCAAAATCATCACGTGCAACGGTAAAAGGCAACTCATGAATGTAATCCTTAATAAGCACAAACTTCTCCGATATAGTGCAGTTGGGAGAATTCAAAAAGATAATAGGACTATCATGTGTGGGTGCAATAGCAACAATCTCATGTTTAACATAAGGAACTATAGCAAGTTCATCTCCATAAGCATAATTCATATTGGCATCTTGGCCACAAGCATAGCAAGCATCATCAAAAATGGATATTTCAAACAAATTCAAAGGATCATAGCAATCATCATAGCAATCATCTTTCAGTAAGCACGAAGGGGAATTAAATAATGTATGAGTTGGAGGGTTACTCTCATTATAAGGTGGGCACGGGTAGCTAATCCGCTCTTCCTCCTTTTGTTCTTCGCTCTCCTCATCATCTTTTTCATCCAATGAGCTCACTGTTTCAGCAATTTCTTCTTCCATAGCTTCCTGCAAAATATTAGTCTCTTCTTGGACAGTGGAGAAATCCTCAATATATAGTTTAACATAGGCATTAGAAGCATAATTATCATCACAATATTGAAATATGGAAAAAAAATCAGATTTGTAAAGAGTAGCATCATACTTTTCAATCAAAGAGGCAATCTCATAAGCACCTTTAAAAGCAACAAATTCTTCAATTTGTTGAACATCATAGTAATTGTAAACACCCTTAGCATATGAAGATACGATTCCATTATCACTAAACAAGCATTGATAGGGTAGGTGTTTCTTAGGGTCTTCAGAATAACAAGTAAACTCATATATTTCACATAAATTCCAAGCATAGCATTGCAAACGTTGAATTTGATCCCATAATAGTTTCCCTTTTTTCAGATATACGGTGTCGCACAAAACAAGCATGCTCATCTAAAGATTTGCCCTCAACTAAACTAGTGGGGGTTTCAGCACGAGCACAAAGGGATCGAAGATGATCCAAGTAAAAACCTTCAGGAGTGTGATAGATTTTGAGTGGTTCTTCAACCACTGGTTCAGTAGGTACAACTAGTTTTTTTGGTATTTTGCGTTTCCTACCCATAGCTAAATATAGAAAACAACTAAGAACAGCAAATAAATATTACTTAGTGATAAAGCAAACAAGCACACACGAGAATATTCACCCCACGCTATGACTCGCCGGCAACGGCGCCAGAAAAAGGTCTTGATGACCCGCAAGTATACGGGATAGTTGTAGCTTCTTTCGATAAGTAAGAGTGTCGAACCCAACAAGGAGCTAAAGGTAGAAAAAATACTCTCTCAAGTCCTATCGGCCACTGATACAACTCTACGCATGCTTGACGTTCGCTTTACCTAGAACAAGTATGAAACTAGAGGTACTTTGTAGGTGTTGTTGGATAGGTTTGCAAGATAATAAAGAACAAGTAAATAAAAAGTAGGGGCTGTTTAGATAAAGATGCAATAAAGTAAATATAACGAGTGTGGAAAAGTGGTGGTAGGAGTTGTGGAATTGTCCCTAAGAAACTGACTACGTTACTAGACCGGTAATCACTATTGCAATTCTATTTGAGGGAGAGGCATAAGCTAACATATCATCCCTTACCTGGAATTCTATGCACTTATGATTGGAACTCTAGCAAGCATCCGCAACTACTAAAGTTTCATTAAGGTAAAACCCAACCATAGCATTAAAGCATCAAGTCCCATTTTATCCCATACGCAAACAACCTACTTACTCGGGTTTGTGTTTCAGTCACTCACGCAACCCACCATAAGCAAATCGTAAACATATTACAAACCCTACAGCGGGAATCCCTCACGCTTGCGCGACACGGAGGGCACAATAGGACAGCACCAATAATAAAACATGCAACTCAAACCAATCATAGCAATTCATCAATCACCGATAGGACAACGGAAATCTAGTCAGACATCATAGGATGGCAACACATCATTGGATAATAATATGAAGTATAAATCACCATTTCAAGTAGAGGGTACAACGGGTTGCGGGAGAGTGGACCGCTGGATATAGATGGGGGAAGGTGATGGAGACGTTGGTGAAGATGATGGAGGTGTTGGTGAAGATCGCGGTGATGATGATGGCCCCCGGCGGCGTTCCGGCGCCACCGGAAGCAAGGGGGAGAGAGCCCCCCTTCTTCTTATTCTTCCTTGACCTCCTCCCTAGATGGGAGAAGGGTTTCCCCTCTGGTCCTTGGCTCCCATGGCGTGGGAGGGGCGAGATCCCCTCCGAGATTGGATCTATCTCTCTCTTTCTGCGTTCTCAGATTCTACCCCTTCACCGTTTCTTAAATATCCAGAGATCCGTAAGTCCGATTGGGGTGAATCTTTCGCCCAGATCTTTCTCATAAAATTAGCCTTCTTGCACCAAAAGAAGAGCGTCAACCGCCTTATGGGTTGCCCACGAGAGCCCAGGCCGCACCCAGGGGGGGAGGGCACGCCCCCCTGTCTCGTGGCCACCCCGAACACCGTTTCGCGTTGATCTTACTTCCCAAAAATCATAAATATTCCAAAAAAATCTCCATCCATTTTTATCCCATTTGGACTCTATTTGATATTGGGTTTTTGCGAAACAAAAAACATGCAACAGACAGGAACTGGCACTGGGCACTGGATCAATATGTTAGTCCCAAAAAATAGTATAAAAAGTTGCCAAAAGTATATAAAAATTGAATAATATTGGCATGGAACAATCAAAAATCATAGATACGACGGAGACGTAGCAGCCATCCACTTGCCTCCCGCTCTGGACATGTTTGGAATGGCTTGGGCACTGGAGCTTGTGCGTGCGAGAATGGATGAGCGAGGGAAGAAGAAGACGTGGGTGAAAAGGGGGAATCCCTTTCTCTTTATAAAGGCGGTAGAAACTGTGCGCCTCCCCACTGGCCCGGTGAAATCGCTTATTCCCCAAGCGCCATGATTGATGGCGCGGTTGGGTTACCCACACCTGTATTGATGAGAATCCCGTGATAAGGGGACATGATCTCTGCTTCAACAAGACGTGCCAAGGAAACCACCTCGCAATATGTGCAGTAGCGAGAAAAACGGTTCGAATAATGACAGGTCCGTGGCGTGATGTCATGCTATGAAAATTTGTCAGCAGATTAGATTTGTGGAATATTGTGCTCTCTACGGTGGTATGTGGAAATTATTTTGCACAGCCGGACACGATCCTCATATTCAAGATCTTCTATGGAGTGTTTGGAGAAGGAACCCACCTTGCAATGCCAAAGACAATCTGCACGCCGGACTCATCGTCATTGAAGCCTCGATCAGGGGCTACTGAGGGAGTCCTGGATTAAGGGGTCCTTGTACAGCCGGACTATATGCTTCATCCGGACTATAGGACTATGAAGATACAAGATTGAAGACTTCGTCCCATGTCCGGGGGGACTCTCCTTTGCGTGGATGGCAAGCTTGGCAATTCGGATATGTAGATCTCCTTCTCTGTAACTGACTCTGTGTAACCCTAGCCCCCTCCGATGTCTATATAAACTGGAGGGTTTAGTCCGTAGGACAAGAACAAAAATAATAATCATATGCTAGCTTCTAGGGTTTAGCCTCTTCGATCTCATGGTAGATCAACTCTTGTAATACTCATATCATCAAGATCAATCAAGCAGGAAGTAGGGTATTACCTACATCGAGAGGGCTCGAACCTGGGTAAACATTGTGTCCCCCGCCTCATGTTACCATTAGCCTTAGACGGACAGTTCGGGACCCCCTACCCGAGATCCGCCGGTTTTGACACCGATAGTGGGAGTCGAAGCATTTGTACCAGATCGTCTGGTAGATGGCACCGGGTGAAGGTGGCGGTATGGAGAGAGGAGGAAAACTACGAGATGGACAACGGAGGTGTGGGCACAAATTCTTGGTGTGCGGTCCGTGGTATGAAACTTTTGTGGTAATGGTAGAACTCAAACTGCTAGAGTTTTTCGAATTCAGGGCATGTCAGCCAAGCGTCCACCATGCATGGTATGGACAGCAGGTAGCGTGTCGGGATGCAGAGGTGTTGAACGGGGCCCTGCTGCTGAGAGGAGACGATGGCTCTGAGGAGATCAAATTTAGGAAGCACAGATATATGACGACAGTCGAGATTGAGGGGCGCGGTGCGCCATAGAGGGCTCCACCGACTTGAGAGGACTTGTGTGCGACAGCAATCCTTGGTGGGAATAAGTGAGATGATCTCCCCAAGGATGTCATCCGGGAGATCGCTGATGCGGTCCACCGGAGATTCTATGGGTTCCTCGGATCCGGGTGGGGGGGCTCGCCACTTCTCCCTGCGCTACCGGGTGCAGGATCTATAACCGGCATCGCTGCTGGTGGGAGCCTCATCTTCTTGGCACTGGGGCTAGCCAACTCCATTTTCCCTGCGGGCTTCGCGCCGAGCTCACAGGTTTGAGCAGAGTAGCCAGAGACGAGCCTAGTGGCAGTGCCAGTTGGGAAGAAGGAGGGCTGGGATTTTCTGTAGGAGTGGAAGAAGAGGAGCAGGCGTTTTGTGTACGAGTGAGGAAGAAGGTGAGTGGTGGTTTTCTGTATGAGTGAGGAAGATAGGGTGTGGGGGGAATTGGAGGCGACGGAAGCGGGAGAGTCTAGCGAGCTACAGTATAAGTGGAAGCGAGGAGGAAGGAGGGTTTTTCTGGGATCGGCCCCTCTTGAAGAAATATGGGCTTTTCCTCGCAAAAAAACAAATGGGATTTAAGATGTATAGGATTTTGTATCGGCCTAGTCGGCTGCCCGTGTTTCGTACTGGAGGCCCTTAACACTAGAGGCAGCCCATTAGAGACACTCTCCAGCTTATTGCCCATTCGAAAGAAAAAAGAGACGACTCTATCTTAATTATGGCTCCTCATCTGTAACATTTTTTATCTTAAAAAAGTTATTGCTCCTTTTTGTGCCGGTTTGGCATCCACCAAATTAGAGGATGGTGTACTGCATGCAAACTCTCACACTGGTCGTAGCGCGGCAAAATGAGGGGTCAAATAACATGCCCACAATATACATAGATTGTAAAGGTTGACACGCTAACATTCAAACTAGGCTTCACAAGATACTGTATGCATACTAGCAAACATTCACAAGCACTTAAGTTCAGGATGTTTATGCATATAAATGATTCACAAGACTGTAACAAAGACAAAGTTGTGAGAAGGTGTAGAAAAAACGATCGATGCTTCTCTGAGAAAAGGGGCTCCCTACGCACGCATTAATTTCCTGGGCATGCTTCTTTCTGCTCAATGTTGCATGCACTTTGAGCATGTTGGCTCATTTTGCAATTTATGCTGACACATTGCAGCAAACAGAGGAGGCATTAGAGAACACTCAACATCAGGCCATTTTGTGCAGCTCAACTAAAATCATCTTCACTGTCCTGAATGTGAAAAGATAGGAAAGTGTTGTACTTAAATGGTGTCGCAAAATAGTAGCACATATCAATAGCTCGGCATGACAAAACACGATCATCTAGACGAAGGGGATACTGACCTGTGTGAGGAAGACTATGCATAACTTTGTAGGTGGTTAGTTGATTTCCACCTTGGGATCTCCTATGATGGCATGGAGGAAATTCTATCCAATCAATGAGCGCAATTCCTTCCGTGTGGTTGTAGAAAATTTGTCCGACTAACCCCAGTATCTTTTTTGTGTAGTTCCACCAAAATAATGCACCACCGTATGCACGACCCCTACTCGTCAGCCAGACCATCAATGACTCGGACCCTTTTATCTTGCGTTGACGGCATGGTTGCAGTGCTTGTTTGCTCCTCCACACATAACAGGCCCGTTCAACACTTCAAACATAAGTCAGCATACGAATAAGCTTATTTCATCTTGCCTTAGTCATTCAACTCCCTCCATTTCTTTTTAGTCTGCATATAAGATTTGGTCAAATTCAAGCTTTGTAAAGTTTGACTGACTTTGTAGAAAAAATATCAACATCTACAATACTAAAGTTATATGTTATGAAAATTAATTTCATCATACATCTAATAGTATTGATTCCATAGTGTGAATGTTGATATATTTTCCTACAAAGCTAGTAAAACATAACAAAGTTTGACTTTGACCAAATCTTATATGGAAACTAAAAAGAAATAGAGGGAGTACCTAGTTACGAATGTAGAAATACCTGAAGCACCGTGAGGTCAGCTGACAGCAGGTTCCACTAAAATCGACATCCACGGCGGATTCTTTCTCTGCCTGGATGGCACAGATATACGCACGCCAATGGCGGATGGCGCAGTCACAGGCACTGGAGGCGCTTTATGACACGCCGGCATCGAGGGCAGCGACAATGCCCGTGCCGCCATGCTCACCGACAAGCCGGCGTGGAGCCAGTTAGCACTCTTCCTCGAGCTATATTGGAGCGGCCAGCTGTGGAACCACGCGCTGGCTTAGTGCAGCAACTGCCTCCGACATGCTAGGAGAGGTAGGTGGAGCAGCGAGCTGCCTCGCTCGTAACTGTCGGGCTCGGCGGGCCACCCAGATGGCTATTAAGTCGGAGAACTACTCTTTCTGCTCGTCGGATGCCGCCGAAAGAGTGGAGAAAATGGTGGAACGAGGAGCTTGGCCGGCGTCCTGCTCCTGAATGGACGTGTGTGGATGGGATGGGTTTCTCACATTCCACGCGGGTTTCTCTATCTCTACTCTTATAAAAAACAGAGTTGGTGATGATGGTGTGCCTGCCATCCTGCAATATAGGTCGTCCGATTTATATCTGATGGATAGGAAGGAAACAATGGTAATTTTGCAAAAATATACCCACACCCCTCTCCACATTTGCAAATAAGGCCTTCCCTCGTTCATCCTTTTCTCCCACAAGATAAACTACTCATACAAATGCATCTTGATGTTCCGTCCAATGCATGGGCATCTTGCTAGTAAATGTAGGTTTTTGAATGCGGCGAGGAGGCGGGTATAGCTAGGAGTGTAGTGGGCGGCGCCCTCGGCTGGCGCGCTACTTAAAATGGTGGACGCAGTGGGAGGTCACGTCCACCCTTACCCCCTTGATCGTGGACCTTGACCGTGTACGTCCGGCTTTGAGGAGAACATTATCCTTGAAGGTGTACGTCACCTTGTGTCCAGATCTGAGATGCCACGTGTACCAGATGAATGAATCCAAGTTCGACCGCCATGATGCTAGGTGCAAGCCGAGGAACACTGTTGGAGAGACCCCCCTCACAATTTTCCTACATTGGTCGTTTGATTCATAGGATAGAATGCTATAGGATTTTTTTCCCTATGTAATCATGTTTTAATTGGCAATCTAGCATCCACTCCAACTTTTTTTCACTTCCTTTGTTCCTATGAAGAGAGTACTTGCTCTTAATGATGTGTCGCTGCAAGAGCCGCCTATATTAATTAACCATGCTCTAAAAAGGTGGACTAGCTTTGCCTATAGTATACTACTATACTAGGTTAGTAGGTGAACTTGCGCTTGGCTCTTCTCCTCTTCCGGAAGTCGAATAATAATGATGGTGCTACAATAGTACTTCTGGCAATCTGACACCAAATGAACCGATGCACGTCGACCGCTTATAAGCAAAAGTTTCTCCTCGTGTTGTGAGCCACCGCGCACGCGTTGGCGAGGGAGAAGGTGTAGTAAGCAAGCTTCTCGTTGAGTTGACGGGACACATTAAAGATATTTAGTACTCTCTCCAAAAAGGGCCGACCAGGTCCATGGCTACCATCCTATGTTCTTTCATTGAGTACGTGCACTATTCACATGCCATCGAGGAGAAAAACTATTCCATAGTACTAGGTGCCATCGAAGTGCACGACTCACTTACGCACTGCTTATCTCCATTTTCTTGCATGACACGACCACCTTGATGCTAGATGTCCCACGTGTCGGCAAAAGGATGAACAACACTCACATCTTAAACAAAAGAGTGGAATAATATAGATTCCTAACGACTGAGAAGGAGCAACGAACCTCGCGGTGGAGCGTCTGCACTCATAATATTTTATATTATTCGGCAATATAAAATCAACCAAATCTCTGCACGTTCATATATCATTCTATAGTATGAGAATAACTTTGAATGTAAGCCATTGATTTCACTCTATCCAATGGTCATAGTTGGAAAATACAAACAAAACCAAGCATTGGATTAACTCTTTTAGAACTCAGATTGTTGTCACCTTGCACATGCTGCTGCAAAGCAGAAACTATGGCGCCATCCGGTGAACCATCTCGGACACGCTGTCGTAGAGACTTATAGGGCACGTGCTCATGCAACATGTGGGTTCAAAACTTCACATGCTATCGTAGTCAGCTTGCCCATTTCTGTTCATTACTTTTCTCTAAGAAGTACTCCCTCCGTAAACTAATATAAAGAGTGTTAGATCACTACTTTAGTGATCTAAACACTCTTATAGGGAGTACAAGCCTGCCCTGTATGTGAATAAATCTTGGTTGCTGCACTTACATATGTGGCAGTACATGGTGTCCAATCTCCATTTAGTTCCTAGTTATGTGTTACCAAAGAAAACGTGTGGTTCATTTTTAAATTAAATTAGCCAAAACCAGCATGGAGCTAATCAGACACATTGAACACTCTTTTCTACTGGCAAAATATGAACATTTTGTTCTGATATATTTGCAAAAAGATATATTCATAATCTCACAAGTTATTCTCAACTACCCAAATGTTGATTTATTACTAATTTGAGCATGCACAGTGCTTGATAAGACAGTTATATCTTAAGGCTATCACGTAATCTAGAGGAGACATCAAAATATGTTGTAGTGGGTTAATTTTAGTCTTATCTTTGATAATGTGATATTTCTAAATATTTGGTGAGACATAATGTTGGTAAGAGATCATCTATTAATCAAGAGAAGACATGCATTTTCTTATGGTCTCTCACATCCACCTCATCATTTATCCTACATGGTAGTCCAATGATAATACCATTATAAACACGTAAAACCGGTTACCATTATTTTCGTAAGTTGGTTGTAACGTTACCTTCAATTAAATAATAAAAAATGTGTAATAAGGTGTAACAACATCTCCATATCATTGGGAAAAAACATATATAGGTTTGGCATGTGTATTTTAATTAGGTATGTGTTTCTTTATGATAATTCGCATGCAACGGCGAAACACATCATACATCGCTCACTGTCGGTGTCAAAACCGGCGGATCTCGGGTAGGGAGTCCCGATCTGTGCGTCAAGGCTGATGGTAACAAGAAGTAAGGGACACAGATGTTTACCCAGGTTCGGGCCCTCTCGATGGAGGTAAAACCCTACTTCCTGCTTGATTAATATTGATGATATGGGTAGTACAAGAGTAGATCTACCACGAGATCGTAGAGGCTAAACCCTAGGAGCTAGCCTATGATGGTATGAATGTAATTGTGATCGGCCTTCTAAGGACCAACCTCTCCGGTTTATATAGACACCGGAGAGGGCTAGGGTTTACATGGAGTCGGTTACAAGGAAGGAAATATAATATCCGGGTCGCCAAGCTTGCCTTCCACGCCAAGGAAAGTCCCATCCGGACACGGGCCGAAGTCTTGAGTCTTGTATCTTCACGCTTCAATAGTCCGGACGTTGTACACAGTCCGGCTGTCCGGATACCCCCTAATCCAGGACTCCCTCAGTAGCCCATGAACCAGGCTTCAATGACGATGAGTCCGGCGCGCAGTATTGTTTTCGGCATTGCAAGGTGGGTTCCTCCACCGAATACTCCAAAGTAATCATCGAACACTCAAATCATGTTCGGATCTGAAAAATGATCTTTGCATACCATCGTAGAGAGGAGGATATTTCACAAATGTAATCTGCTGACAACTTTTCTTGATGACGTGACACGTTATTACGATCGGATCCATTATTCGAACCGTTTCCACAAAACCAGCTACAACCCATATCACGAGGCGGTTTATGTGACACGTCTTGTCAAAGCAGAGATCGTGTCCCCTTATTATGGGATTCTCATCAATACGGGTATGGGTAATCTCACCACGCCATTAATCGTGGCGCTTGGGAAACAAGCGATTCCCAACGGGCAAGTGGGGAGGCACACCGCTTCCGATGCCTCTATAAAGGGATAAGATTCTCCCATTTTCACCCACGCCTTCTTCCTCCTTTGCCCACTCTTGCCCCCTCGAGCTCCAGCGCCCAAGCCCAAGTCTTCCCTGCACATCTAAACATGTCCGGAGCAGGAGGCAAGTGGGTGGCTTCCACCGTCAAGGAGAAGCACATCACCAATCTTCGGGCGGCCCGATACTTGGCCGCAGACATAGCGCACCGTCTACCAGACGCCGGGCAGGTCATTCCGACCCCAGGACCCCACGAGAGCGTCGTATTCATCGCCTACTTCATTCGTGGACTGGGATTTCCACTCCATCCCTTCATCCGCGGGCTTATGTTCTACTACGGGCTAGATTTCCACGATCTAGCCCCGAATTTCGTCCTCAACATCTCAGCGTTCATCGTCGTGTGTGAGGCTTTCCTCCGCATCCAGCCTCACTTTGGCCTATGGCTGCAAACTTTCTGTGTGAAGCCGAAGGTGGTAAGAGGCCAACAGGCGGAGTGCGGAGGGGCCATGGTGGGCAGAATACCCAACGTCACATGGCTCGACGGCTCCTTTGCAAAGACCGTAAAAGGATGGCAATCGGGGTGGTTCTACATCACCGAGCCGCGTGGCGCCAACTAGACGGTGGCCCCTGAGTTCTGATCCGGAGCCCCCATGCGGCTCACCTCCTGGGAGAGGAAGGGCCTGTCCTGGGGCGATTCCGCGGAGCTGGCCGGACTCCAAACATGCGTCAAAAGCATGAAGGACAAGAACATCAAGCTTGTCAACGTGATCCAGGTCATGCTCGTTCGCCGAATCTTGCCCTGCCAGAGGCGGGCAGTCAATCTGTGGGAGTTCGTCTCCACCGAGCACCGGACGCTCCAGAGGCTCTACGACATGACGCACAAAGGCGCATGGAAGGAGCTGTTCAAGGCCTCCGAAGTGCCTCCTCCGACATCCAAAGACCGCGGGCTTCACGCCGCACGGGCTCCTAGGCTAGTGAGTTCTTAGACTGACACGGGACCCAGTTCTTCCTAATATATTCAGGGGAGTGCCTTAAGTAATTGTGCATGTTTATTTCAGGATTACATGGAGACAGCGGAGCGGGTTTACTGCCCGGCTCCGCTGCCAGAATACCCAGCAGATGTTCTCCTGACGGAGATGCTGGTCCCGGCGCCGTACATGGTGCCGGAGAAGAAGGCCGAGAAGAAGGCCCCGGGGATCCGAAAGGTTCTCCAGCGGAAGGTTGTGCCGGAAGCCTCGTCCGAAGACGACGAGGCGGACTCCTACCACGAAGGGGAGGAGGAAGAAGAAGAAGACGCCCCATCCGGAAAGGATGAGGGGTCCGGGGAGCCGGACCCGGGGGCCGGAAAAGGTCCTCGGCGTCGGGCCGTCATTCCCCTGTTGTCGGGGAAACTGATCCACGAACACCTATGGGGCAGGCGGACCGCGCCCCTTTCGGTTCGGCGGGGGGCGGAGGTCGCACGAAGAGCAGATCGAGGCAAAGCACACGAGCAGTTTACCCAGCTCCGGAGCTCTCCGGAGAGATAACACTCCTACTGCTGCTTGTCTGATTGTATTGTGTTCTTGCTCGAGAGAGAGAGAGCTAAGTGTTTTTCTGGCTTACGAATGAGCCGAACCCCTTCTATGTTGCGCATGGGCCTCCTTTTATATGTTCAAGGGGTCACCGACAGGTGGCAACGCAGAGAAGGGTAAAAGCGTAAAAAGTGTTGCGGTTGGTACACCTACTTGCACAGTGTATCCTACCTAACCCTGACGGCAGGGGACAAAGGCATTAAATGCCCATCTGTGTCGCCCAAACAGTGCAGAAAGGGACCGTCAGGGACGCCACCGTTCGCCACGATGGCGATCTTGTCAGCGTCGCATGCCACCGCGCACCGCTGGCTGCACAGCCTCACGCCACGCGCGCCTGGAAAGGCCCCCAGAGCGACACGTTAGCGGATGTGCTGGAGCGTGGGTACAGAGTGGTTACTTGTCGCGGCAAGCGCCTTGCCGCAGTCGTCGTCTTGTCGCGCCCGGAAGCTTGTCGCTCACCAGGCCTCGAGATGCCTTGGTTGGTCTTCCCAGCAAGCTCCTCTTGCCGGGGCCTTGTCTCCTTGGCTTGAATACTTTGTTCTTGAATGGCTCCAAGGGAACCACGGAGGACCTTGGCGGTCGCCCGGCAAGCCTTGCCGCGGGGTGCTGCAACTGCCCGTGCACAAGTTCGGGATACTAGGGTACCCCTACTCTAGTACACCGACAGGAGCCCCCGGGCCTGGGCCACACACGGTGCCAAGCGCTGTTGGGCCAGGCCCAAAACAGGGCACGGGCACACGCGGCCTGGATCACGCCGTATCCTGCTCCGTATCCACCGCGCCCTCCTCGAACGGCACGCGTTGAATGCGGCATCGAGGGAGAGATCGTGGGTGGTTTCTTTATTCGGAAGGACGAAACGTCCGCCCCCTCCCTCTTTATAAGCAGGGAAAACAGGGGCAGTTCGTCCACCTCGCCGTCTATTGCTCCAACTCCAAAAATCTCCGCCGCTCCTCCCTTCTTCCCGAAATCGAAGGAGAGCGGT